>NC_139149.1:22015320-22565793 GCF_964270905.1 Leucopleurus acutus | reverse complement strand
GCTAAAACATGCATGTGGAACCCAGAGTACGATCCACCGTGTGATCGGGAAACGTGTTCAAATGTGTCTCAGTTTTCGTCCCCTGGTACTCGGGTGCAACATTCCAGACGCTTTACTAACACTCTCCCCACTTGGAGAGTCAGTGCCTTTAACCTGCTGTTTGGCCCAGTTTGCAATTTCTGCGGAAAATGAACAGGAATAGGGAGAACCAATGAGAGACTAGCTGGAGGTGTCTGGACGGGCAAATTTAACTCTCATTTCCCACCAGGAAGAGGAATTAACCAAAGGCTCAGCGTGCCATGCTGGAACCACACTAGGGCCTGAAGCAATCCTGCGGTGTTGCGGCCAGCTCACAAGAAAGCGAGTTGAAGAAAGGAGCTCAGGGGCACTGTCATTCACAACCCTGCAGAGTTATAAATGACAGCTATCGTCCAAAAATATATTGAAGTAAGGCTGCCAAGAGGACTTGACAGCGGGGCAGAATTGCAGGAAACCGATTTCAGGAGGTAGACTGGAATTGCATGTAAAGCATAGGGAAAGAGGCAGAACGTCCACAATGATGCACTTGGCCAAAAAGGGCGTATGCGTTTTTTCCTGAATATATTCAGGAAAAAACGCATACGCCCTTTTTGGCCAACCAAGCAAGCTTGCAAAGGAAATCTGCACTACAATGAAGTCTCACTGCCCCCCGGTCAAAAGGGCCATCTGAAAAAAGTGTAAAATCCAGAAAGGCAGGACAGGCCATGGAGAACTGGGAGCCTTGTTATGCTGATGGGCGGGATGCAAATTGCCAACAGCCACTCTGGAGAAGTGTATGATGTTTCCTGAAACATCTAGAAAACAAAGCAACAGAGCCTAGGGCACTTCCACTTATGGTCCTGTAGCTTAGGGAAATTATAATCAAAAAGACACAGCCACCCCAAAGTTTGGGACGGCTGTGTTTACAAGAACCTCGTTGACGGTACAAGTTCAATATCACAGAAAGCGAAAAATGGATAAAGTTGTGGTACTTACGTACAATGCAATATCACTCAGCAATGAAATCTATCTCATCAGTCCCGTAGCAGCATAATGAGTGGATTCAGGTACGATGATTTTAAGTGAAATAAGTCACACAGAAAAAGAAACATCATAAGATGTCACTAATACACGGAATTTAAACTTGGCTACACAGGAACTGAATTTCAAAACAGAACAGGGTCTCAAATGTAGAAAACCAACTTATGCTTGCTTAAGGGGAAAGGTGAGTTGGGGTGCTGCATAAAACCAGAGATTGAAATTAGCACAGATACCGCTCCATAAGCCAAATATGTAATAGACAAGAGCTACTCCTTACTCAACGAAGTGGACTCAGCACCCCATATTAAACGCCTAAGAATATACCTGACTAGTAAGAATCTTAAAACCTATGGATTTATATGTCTCCGAAAGAGAATCAAGCGTGTGTACAGTGGCATAAACGCAGCAGTGATAGGATTGGTGAGGTTCGGTGAGCAAATGCAGACCCTTTGAAGTCATATTGCATGGTACCCATTCCATGGGTCTCAACTCTCCAGGTTTAAGGGATTCTTCCTTCAGCTAAAACATGCATGTGGAACCCAGAATACGATCCACCGTGTGATCGGGAAACGTGTTCAAATGTGTCTCAGTTTTCGTTCCCTGGTACTCGGGTGCAACATTCCAGACGCTTTACTAACACTCTCCCCACTTGGAGAGTCAGTGCCTTTAACCTGCTGTTTGACCCAGTTTGCAATTTCTGCGGAAAATGAACAGGAATAGGGAGAACCAATGAGAGACTAGCTGGAGGTGTCTGGACGGGCAAATTTAACTCTCATTTCCCACCAGGAAGAGGAATTAACCAAAGGCTCAGCGTGCCATGCCGGAACCACACTAGGGCCTGAAGCAATCCTGCGGTGTTGCGGCCAGCTCACAAGAGAGCGAGTTGAAGAAAGGAGCTCAGGGGCACTATCATTCACAACCCTGCAGAGTTATAAATGACAGCTATCGTCCAAAAATATATTGAAGTAAGGCTGCCAAGAGGACTTGACAGCGGGGCAGAATTGCAGGAAACCGATTTCAGGAGGTAGACTGGAATTGCATGTAAAGCATAGGAAAAGAGGCAGAACGTCCACAATGATGCACTTGGTCAAAAAGGGCGTATGCGTTTTTTCCTGAATATATTCAGAAAAAACGCATACGCCCTTTTTGGCCAACCAAGCAAGCTTGCAAAGGAAATCTGCACTACAATGAAGTCTCACCGCCCCCCGGTCAAAAGGGCCATCTGAAAAAAGTGTAAAATCCAGAAAGGCAGGACAGGCCATGGAGAACTGGGAGCCTTGTTATGTTGATGGGCGGGATGCAAATTGCCAACAGCCACTCTGGAGAAGTGTATGATGTTTCCTGAAACATCTAAAAAACAAAGCAACAGAGCCTAGGGCACTTCCACTTAAAGTCCTATAGCTTAGGGAAATTATAATCAAAAAGACACAGCCACCCCAAAGTTTGGGACGGCTGTGTTTACAAGAACCTCGTTGACGGTACAAGTTCAATATCACAGAAAGCGAAAAATGGATAAAGTTGTGGTACTTACGTACAATGCAGTATCACTCAGCAATGAAATCTATGTCATCAGTCCCGTAGCAGCATAATGAGTGGATACAGGTACGATGATTCTAAGTGAAATAAGTCACACAGAAAAAGAAACATCATAAGATGTCACTAATACACGGAATTTAAACTTGGCTACACAGGAACTGAATTTCAAAACAGAATAGGGTCTCAAATGTAGAAAACCAACGTATGCTTGCTTAAGGGGAAAGGTGAGTTCGGGTGCTGCATAAAACCAGAGATTGAAATTAGCACAGATACCGCTCCATAAGCCAAATATGTCATAGACAAGAGCTACTCCTTGCTCAACGAAGTGGACTCAACACCCCATATTAAACGCCTAAGAATATACCTGACTAGTAAGAATCTTAAAACCTATGGATTTATATGTCTCCGAAAGAGAATCAAGCGTGTGTACAGTGGCATAAACGCAGCAGTGATAGGATTGGTGAGGTTCGGTGAGCAAATGCAGACCCTTTGAAGTCATATTGCATGGTACCCATTCCATGGGTCTCAACTCTCCAGGTTTAAGGGATTCTTCCTTCAGCTAAAACATGCATGTGGAACCCAGAGTACGATCCACCGTGTGATCGGGAAACGTGTTCAAATGTGTCTCAGTTTTCGTCCCCTGGTACTCGGGTGCAACATTCCAGACGCTTTACTAACACTCTCCCCACTTGGAGAGTCAGTGCCTTTAAACTGCTGTTTGGCCCAGTTTGCAATTTCTGCGGAAAATGAACAGGAATAGGGAGAACCAATGAGAGACTAGCTGGAGGTGTCTGGACGGGCAAATTTAACTCTCATTTCCCACCAGGAAGAGGAATTAACCAAAGGCTCAGCGTGCCATGCCGGAACCACACTAGGGCCTGAAGCAATCCTGCGGTGTTGCGGCCAGCTCACAAGAAAGCCAGTTGAAGAAAGGAGCTCAGGGGCACTGTCATTCACAACCCTGCAGAGTTATAAATGACAGCTATCGTCCAAAAATATATTGAAGTAAGGCTGCCAAGAGGACTTGACAGCGGGGCAGAATTGCAGGAAACCGATTTCAGGAGGTAGACTGGAATTGCATGTAAAGCATAGGAAAAGAGGCAGAACGTCCACAATGATGCACTTGGTCAAAAAGGGCGTATGCGTTTTTTCCTGAATATATTCAGGAAAAAACGCATACGCCCTTTTTGGCCAACCAAGCAAGCTTGCAAAGGAAATCTGCACTACAATGAAGTCTCACCGCCCCCCGGTCAAAAGGGCCATCTGAAAAAAGTGTAAAATCCAGAAAGGCAGGACAGGCCATGGAGAACTGGGAGCCTTGTTATGCTGATGGGCGGGATGCAAATTGCCAACAGCCACTCTGGAGAAGTGTATGATGTTTCCTGAAACATCTAAAAAACAAAGCAACAGAGCCTAGGGCACTTCCACTTATGGTCCTATAGCTTAGGGAAATTATAATCAAAAAGACACAGCCACCCCAAAGTTTGGGACGGCTGTGTTTACAAGAACCTCGTTGACGGTACAAGTTCAATATCACAGAAAGCGAAAAATGGATAAAGTTGTGGTACTTACGTACAATGCAGTATCACTCAGCAATGAAATCTATGTCATCAGTCCCGTAGCAGCATAATGAGTGGATTCAGGTACGATGATTCTAAGTGAAATAAGTCACACAGAAAAAGAAACATCATAAGATGTCACTAATACACGGAATTTAAACTTGGCTACACAGGAACTGAATTTCAAAACAGAACAGGGTCTCAAATGTAGAAAACCAACGTATGCTTGCTTAAGGGGAAAGGTGAGTTGGGGTGCTGCATAAAACCAGAGATTGAAATTAGCACAGATACCGCTCCATAAGCCAAATATGTCATAGACAAGAGCTACTCCTTGCTCAACGAAGTGGACTCAACACCCCATATTAAACGCCTAAGAATATACCTGACTAGTAAGAATCTTAAAACCTATGGATTTATATGTCTCCGAAAGAGAATCGAGCGTGTGTACAGTGGCATAAACGCAGCAGTGATAGGATTGGTGAGGTTCGGTTAGCAAATGCAGACCCTTTGAAGTCATATTGCATGGTACCCATTCCATGGGTCTCAACTCTCCAGGTTTAAGGGATTCTTCCTTCAGCTAAAACATGCATGTGGAACCCAGAGTACGATCCACCGTGTGATCGGGAAACGTGTTCAAATGTGTCTCAGTTTTCGTCCCCTGGTACTCGGGTGCAACATTCCAGACGCTTTACTAACACTCTCCCCACTTGGAGAGTCAGTGCCTTTAACCTGCTGTTTGGCCCAGTTTGCAATTTCTGCGGAAAATGAACAGGAATAGGGAGAACCAATGAGAGACTAGCTGGAGGTGTCTGGACGGGCAAATTTAACTCTCATTTCCCACCAGGAAGAGGAATTAACCAAAGGCTCAGCGTGCCATGCCGGAACCACACTAGGGCCTGAAGCAATCCTGCGGTGTTGCGGCCAGCTCACAAGAAAGCGAGTTGAAGAAAGGAGCTCAGGGGCACTGTCATTCACAACCCTGCAGAGTTATAAATGACAGCTATCGTCCAAAAATATATTGAAGTAAGGCTGCCAAGAGGACTTGACAGCGGGGCAGAATTGCAGGAAACCGATTTCAGGAGGTAGACTGGAATTGCATGTAAAGCATAGGGAAAGAGGCAGAACGTCCACAATGATGCACTTGGCCAAAAAGGGCGTATGCGTTTTTTCCTGAATATATTCAGGAAAAATCGCATACGCCCTTTTTGGCCAACCAAGCAAGCTTGCAAAGGAAATCTGCACTACAATGAAGTCTCACTGCCCCCCGGTCAAAAGGGCCATCTGAAAAAAGTGTAAAATCCAGAAAGGCAGGACAGGCCATGGAGAACTGGGAGCCTTGTTATGCTGATGGGCGGGATGCAAATTGCCAACAGCCACTCTGGAGAAGTGTATGATGTTTCCTGAAACATCTAGAAAACAAAGCAACAGAGCCTAGGGCACTTCCACTTATGGTCCTGTAGCTTAGGGAAATTATAATCAAAAAGACACAGCCACCCCAAAGTTTGGGACGGCTGTGTTTACAAGAACCTCGTTGACGGTACAAGTTCAATATCACAGAAAGCGAAAAATGGATAAAGTTGTGGTACTTACGTACAATGCAGTATCACTCAGCAATGAAATCTATGTCATCAGTCCCGTAGCAGCATAATGAGTGGATTCAGGTACGATGATTCTAAGTGAAATAAGTCACACAGAAAAAGAAACATCATAAGATGTCACTAATACACGGAATTTAAACTTGGCTACACAGGAACTGAATTTCAAAACAGAACAGGGTCTCAAATGTAGAAAACCAACTTATGCTTGCTTAAGGGGAAAGGTGAGTTGGGGTGCTGCATAAAACCAGAGATTGAAATTAGCACAGATACCGCTCCATAAGCCAAATATGTCATAGACAAGAGCTACTCCTTGCTCAACGAAGTGGACTCAGCACCCCATATTAAACGCCTAAGAATATACCTGACTAGTAAGAATCTTAAAACCTATGGATTTATATGTCTCCGAAAGAGAATCAAGCGTGTGTACAGTGGCATAAACGCAGCAGTGATAGGATTGGTGAGGTTCGGTGAGCAAATGCAGACCCTTTGAAGTCATATTGCATGGTACCCATTCCATGGGTCTCAACTCTCCAGGTTTAAGGGATTCTTCCTTCAGCTAAAACATGCATGTGGAACCCAGAGTACGATCCACCTTGTGATCGGGAAACGTGTTCAAATGTGTCTCAGTTTTCGTCCCCTGGTATTCGGGTGCAACATTCCAGATGCTTTACTAACACTCTCCCCACTTGGAGAGTCAGTGCCTTTAACCTGCTGTTTGGCCCAGTTTGCAATTTCTGCGGAAAATGAACAGGAATAGGGAGAACCCATGAGAGACTAGCTGGAGGTGTCTGGACGGGCAAATTTAACTCTCATTTCCCACCAGGAAGAGGAAGTAACCAAAGGCTCAGCGTGCCATGCCGGAACCACACTAGGGCCTGAAGCAATCCTGCGGTGTTGCGGCCAGCTCACAAGAAAGCGAGTTGAAGAAAGGAGCTCAGGGGCACTGTCATTCACAACCCTGCAGAGTTATAAATGACAGCTATCGTCCAAAAATATATTGAAGTAAGGCTGCCAAGAGGACTTGACAGCGGGGCAGAATTGCAGGAAACCGATTTCAGGAGGTAGACTGGAATTGCATGTAAAGCATAGGAAAAGAGGCAGAACGTCCACAATGATGCACTTGGCCAAAAAGGGCGTATGCGTTTTTTCCTGAATATATTCAGGAAAAAACGCATACGCCCTTTTTGGCCAACCAAGCAAGCTTGCAAAGGAAATCTGCACTACAATGAAGTCTCACTGCCCCCCGGTCAAAAGGGCCATCTGAAAAAAGTGTAAAATCCAGAAAGGCAGGACAGGCCATGGAGAACTGGGAGCCTTGTTATGCTGATGGGCGGGATGCAAATTGCCAACAGCCACTCTGGAGAAGTGTATGATGTTTCCTGAAACATCTAGAAAACAAAGCAACAGAGCCTAGGGCACTTCCACTTATGGTCCTGTAGCTTAGGGAAATTATAATCAAAAAGACACAGCCACCCCAAAGTTTGGGACGGCTGTGTTTACAAGAACCTCGTTGACGGTACAAGTTCAATATCACAGAAAGCGAAAAATGGATAAAGTTGTGGTACTTACGTACAATGCAGTATCACTCAGCAATGAAATCTATGTCATCAGTCCCGTAGCAGCATAATGAGTGGATTCAGGTACGATGATTCTAAGTGAAATAAGTCACACAGAAAAAGAAACATCATAAGATGTCACTAATACACGGAATTTAAACTTGGCTACACAGGAACTGAATTTCAAAACAGAACAGGGTCTCAAATGTAGAAAACCAACTTATGCTTGCTTAAGGGGAAAGGTGAGTTGGGGTGCTGCATAAAACCAGAGATTGAAATTAGCACAGATACCGCTCCATAAGCCAAATATGTCATAGACAAGAGCTACTCCTTGCTCAACGAAGTGGACTCAGCACCCCATATTAAACGCCTAAGAATATACCTGACTAGTAAGAATCTTAAAACCTATGGATTTATATGTCTCCGAAAGAGAATCAAGCGTGTGTACAGTGGCATAAACGCAGCAGTGATAGGATTGGTGAGGTTCGGTGAGCAAATGCAGACCCTTTGAAGTCATATTGCATGGTACCCATTCCATGGGTCTCAACTCTCCAGGTTTAAGGGATTCTTCCTTCAGCTAAAACATGCATGTGGAACCCAGAGTACGATCCACCTTGTGATCGGGAAACGTGTTCAAATGTGTCTCAGTTTTCGTCCCCTGGTATTCGGGTGCAACATTCCAGATGCTTTACTAACACTCTCCCCACTTGGAGAGTCAGTGCCTTTAACCTGCTGTTTGGCCCAGTTTGCAATTTCTGCGGAAAATGAACAGGAATAGGGAGAACCCATGAGAGACTAGCTGGAGGTGTCTGGACGGGCAAATTTAACTCTCATTTCCCACCAGGAAGAGGAAGTAACCAAAGGCTCAGCGTGCCATGCCGGAACCACACTAGGGCCTGAAGCAATCCTGCGGTGTTGCGGCCAGCTCACAAGAAAGCGAGTTGAAGAAAGGAGCTCAGGGGCACTGTCATTCACAACCCTGCAGAGTTATAAATGACAGCTATCGTCCAAAAATATATTGAAGTAAGGCTGCCAAGAGGACTTGACAGCGGGGCAGAATTGCAGGAAACCGATTTCAGGAGGTAGACTGGAATTGCATGTAAAGCATAGGAAAAGAGGCAGAACGTCCACAATGATGCACTTGGCCAAAAAGGGCGTATGCGTTTTTTCCTGAATATATTCAGGAAAAAACGCATACGCCCTTTTTGGCCAACCAAGCAAGCTTGCAAAGGAAATCTGCACTACAATGAAGTCTCACTGCCCCCCGGTCAAAAGGGCCATCTGAAAAAAGTGTAAAATCCAGAAAGGCAGGACAGGCCATGGAGAACTGGGAGCCTTGTTATGCTGATGGGCGGGATGCAAATTGCCAACAGCCACTCTGGAGAAGTGTATGATGTTTCCTGAAACATCTAGAAAACAAAGCAACAGAGCCTAGGGCACTTCCACTTATGGTCCTGTAGCTTAGGGAAATTATAATCAAAAAGACACAGCCACCCCAAAGTTTGGGATGGCTGTGTTTACAAGAACCTCGTTTACGGTACAAGTTCAATATAACAGAAAGCGAAAAATGGATAAAGTTGTGGTACTTACGTACAATGCAGTATCACTCAGCAATGAAATCTATGTCATCAGTCCCGTAGCAGCATAATGAGTGGATTCAGGTACGATGATTCTAAGTGAAATAAATCACACAGAAAAAGAAACATCATAAGATGTCACTAATACACGGAATTTAAACTTGGCTACACAGGAACTGAATTTCAAAACAGAACAGGGTCTCAAATGTAGAAAACCAACTTATGCTTGCTTAAGGGGAAAGGTGAGTTGGGGTGCTGCATAAAACCAGAGATTGAAATTAGCACAGATACCACTCCATAAGCCAAATATGTCATAGACAAGAGCTACTCCTTGCTCAACGAAGTGAACTCAACACCCCATATTAAACGCCTAAGAATATACCTGACTAGTAAGAATCTTAAAACCTATGGATTTATATGTCTCCGAAAGAGAATCAAGCGTGTGTACAGTGGCATAAACGCAGCAGTGATAGGATTGGTGAGGTTCGGTGAGCAAATGCAGACCCTTTGAAGTCATATTGCATGGTACCCATTCCATGGGTCTCAACTCTCCAGGTTTAAGGGATTCTTCCTTCAGCTAAAACATGCATGTGGAACCCAGAATACGATCCACCGTGTGATCGGGAAACGTGTTCAAATGTGTCTCAGTTTTCGTTCCCTGGTACTCGGGTGCAACATTCCAGACGCTTTACTAACACTCTCCCCACTTGGAGAGTCAGTGCCTTTAACCTGCTGTTTGGCCCAGTTTGCAATTTCTGCGGAAAATGAACAGGAATAGGGAGAACCAATGAGAGACTAGCTGGAGGTGTCTGGACGGGCAAATTTAACTCTCATTTCCCACCAGGAAGAGGAATTAACCAAAGGCTCAGCGTGCCATGCCGGAACCACACTAGGGCCTGAAGCAATCCTGCGGTGTTGCGGCCAGCTCACAAGAAAGCGAGTTGAAGAAAGGAGCTCAGGGGCACTGTCATTCACAACCCTGCAGAGTTATAAATGACAGCGATCGTCCAAAAATATATTGAAGTAAGGCTGCCAAGAGGACTTGACAGCGGGGCAGAATTGCAGGAAACCGATTTCAGGAGGTAGACTGGAATTGCATGTAAAGCATAGGGAAAGAGGCAGAACGTCCACAATGATGCACTTGGCCAAAAAGGGCGTATGCGTTTTTTCCTGAATATATTCAGGAAAAAACGCATACGCCCTTTTTGGCCAACCAAGCAAGCTTGCAAAGGAAATCTGCACTACAATGAAGTCTCACTGCCCCCCGGTCAAAAGGGCCATCTGAAAAAAGTGTAAAATCCAGAAAGGCAGGACAGGCCATGGAGAACTGGGAGCCTTGTTATGCTGATGGGCGGGATGCAAATTGCCAACAGCCACTCTGGAGAAGTGTATGATGTTTCCTGAAACATCTAGAAAACAAAGCAACAGAGCCTAGGGCACTTCCACTTATGGTCCTGTAGCTTAGGGAAATTATAATCAAAAAGACACAGCCACCCCAAAGTTTGGGACGGCTGTGTTTACAAGAACCTCGTTGACGGTACAAGTTCAATATCACAGAAAGCGAAAAATGGATAAAGTTGTGGTACTTACGTACAATGCAATATCACTCAGCAATGAAATCTATCTCATCAGTCCCGTAGCAGCATAATGAGTGGATTCAGGTACGATGATTCTAAGTGAAATAAGTCACACAGAAAAAGAAACATCATAAGATGTCACTAATACACGGAATTTAAACTTGGCTACACAGAAACTGAATTTCAAAACAGAACAGGGTCTCAAATGTAGAAAACCAACTTATGCTTGCTTAAGGGGAAAGGTGAGTTGGGGTGCTGCATAAAACCAGAGATTGAAATTAGCACAGATACCGCTCCATAAGCCAAATATGTAATAGACAAGAGCTACTCCTTGCTCAACGAAGTGGACTCAACACCCCATATTAAACGCCTAAGAATATACCTGACTAGTAAGAATCTTAAAACCTATGGATTTATATGTCTCCGAAAGAGAATCAAGCGTGTGTACAGTGGCATAAACGCAGCAGTGATAGGATTGGTGAGGTTCGGCGAGCAAATGCAGACCCTTTGAAGTCATATTGCATGGTACCCATTCCATGGGTCTCAACTCTCCAGGTTTAAGGGATTCTTCCTTCAGCTAAAACATGCATGTGGAACCCAGAGTACGATCCACCGTGTGATCGGGAAACGTGTTCAAATGTGTCTCAGTTTTCGTCCCCTGGTACTCGGGTGCAACATTCCAGATGCTTTACTAACACTCTCCCCACTTGGAGAGTCAGTGCCTTTAACCTGCTGTTTGGCCCAGTTTGCAATTTCTGTGGAAAATGAACAGGAATAGGGAGAACCAATGAGAGACTAGCTGGAGGTGTCTGGACGGACAAATTTAACTCTCATTTCCCACCAGGAAGAGGAATTAACCAAAGGCTCAGCGTGCCATGCCGGAACCACACTAGGGCCTGAAGCAATACTGCGGTGTTGCGGCCAGCTCAAAAGAAAGCGAGTTGAAGAAAGGAGCTCAGGGGCACTGTCATTCACAACCCTGCAGAGTTATAAATGACAGCTATCGTCCAAAAATATATTGAAGTAAGGCTGCCAAGAGGACTTGACAGCGGGGCAGAATTGCAGGAAACCGATTTCAGGAGGTAGACTGGAATTGCATGTAAAGCATAGGGAAAGAGGCAGAACGTCCACAATGATGCACTTGGCCAAAAAGGGCGTATGCGTTTTTTCCTGAATATATTCAGGAAAAAACGCATACGCCCTTTTTGGCCAACCAAGCAAGCTTGCAAAGGAAATCTGCACTACAATGAAGTCTCACTGCCCCCCGGTCAAAAGGGCCATCTGAAAAAAGTGTAAAATCCAGAAAGGCAGGACAGGCCATGGAGAACTGGGAGCCTTGTTATGCTGATGGGCGGGATGCAAATTGCCAACAGCCACTCTGGAGAAGTGTATGATGTTTCCTGAAACATCTAGAAAACAAAGCAACAGAGCCTAGGGCACTTCCACTTATGGTCCTGTAGCTTAGGGAAATTATAATCAAAAAGACACAGCCACCCCAAAGTTTGGGACGTCTGTGTTTACAAGAACCTCGTTGACGGTACAAGTTCAATATCACAGAAAGCGAAAAATGGATAAAGTTGTGGTACTTACGTACAATGCAGTATCACTCAGCAATGAAATCTATGTCATCAGTCCCGTAGCAGCATAATGAGTGGATTCAGGTACGATGATTCTAAGTGAAATAAGTCACACAGAAAAAGAAACATCATAAGATGTCACTAATACACGGAATTTAAACTTGGCTACACAGGAACTGAATTTCAAAACAGAACAGGGTCTCAAATGTAGAAAACCAACTTATGCTTGCTTAAGGGGAAAGGTGAGTTGGGGTGCTGCATAAAACCAGAGATTGAAATTAGCACAGATACCGCTCCATAAGCCAAATATGTAATAGACAAGAGCTACTCCTTGCTCAACGAAGTGGACTCAGCACCCCATATTAAACGCCTAAGAATATACCTGACTAGTAAGAATCTTAAAACCTATGGATTTATATGTCTCCGAAAGAGAATCAAGCGTGTGTACAGTGGCATAAACGCAGCAGTGATAGGATTGGTGAGGTTCGGTGAGCAAATGCAGACCCTTTGAAGTCATATTGCATGGTACCCATTCCATGAGTCTCAACTCTCCAGGTTTAAGGGATTCTTCCTTCAGCTAAAACATGCATGTGGAACCCAGAGTACGATCCACCTTGTGATCGGGAAACGTGTTCAAATGTGTCTCAGTTTTCGTCCCCTGGTACTCGGGTGCAACATTCCAGATGCTTTACTAACACTCTCCCCACTTGGAGAGTCAGTGCCTTTAACCTGCTGTTTGGCCCAGTTTGCAATTTCTGCGGAAAATGAACAGGAATAGGGAGAACCCATGAGAGACTAGCTGGAGGTGTCTGGACGGGCAAATTTAACTCTCATTTCCCACCAGGAAGAGGAAGTAACCAAAGGCTCAGCGTGCCATGCCGGAACCACACTAGGGCCTGAAGCAATCCTGCGGTGTTGCGGCCAGCTCACAAGAAAGCGAGTTGAAGAAAGGAGCTCAGGGGCACTGTCATTCACAACCCTGCAGAGTTATAAATGACAGCTATCGTCCAAAAATATATTGAAGTAAGGCTGCCAAGAGGACTTGACAGCGGGGCAGAATTGCAGGAAACCGATTTCAGGAGGTAGACTGGAATTGCATGTAAAGCATAGGAAAAGAGGCAGAACGTCCACAATGATGCACTTGGCCAAAAAGGGCGTATGTGTTTTTTCCTGAATATATTCAGGAAAAAACGCATACGCCCTTTTTGGCCAACCAAGATAGCTTGCAAAGGAAATCTGCACTACAATGAAGTCTCACTGCCCCCCGGTCAAAAGGGCCATCTGAAAAAAGTGTAAAATCCAGAAAGGCAGGACAGGCCATGGAGAACTGGGAGCCTTGTTATGCTGATGGGCGGGATGCAAATTGCCAACAGCCACTCTGGAGAAGTGTATGATGTTTCCTGAAACATCTAGAAAACAAAGCAACAGAGCCTAGGGCACTTCCACTTATGGTCCTGTAGCTTAGGGAAATTATAATCAAAAAGACACAGCCACCCCAAAGTTTGGGATGGCTGTGTTTACAAGAACCTCGTTTACGGTACAAGTTCAATATAACAGAAAGCGAAAAATGGATAAAGTTGTGGTACTTACGTACAATGCAGTATCACTCAGCAATGAAATCTATGTCATCAGTCCCGTAGCAGCATAATGAGTGGATTCAGGTACGATGATTCTAAGTGAAATAAGTCACACAGAAAAAGAAACATCATAAGATGTCACTAATACACGGAATTTAAACTTGGCTACACAGGAACTGAATTTCAAAACAGAACAGGGTCTCAAATGTAGAAAACCAACTTATGCTTGCTTAAGGGGAAAGGTGAGTTGGGGTGCTGCATAAAACCAGAGATTGAAATTAGCACAGATACCGCTCCATAAGCCAAATATGTCATAGACAAGAGCTACTCCTTGCTCAACGAAGTGAACTCAACACCCCATATTAAACGCCTAAGAATATACCTGACTAGTAAGAATCTTAAAACCTATGGATTTATATGTCTCCGAAAGAGAATCAAGCGTGTGTACAGTGGCATAAACGCAGCAGTGATAGGATTGGTTAGGTTCGGTGAGCAAATGCAGACCCTTTGAAGTCATATTGCATGGTACCCATTCCATGGGTCTCAACTCTCCAGGTTTAAGGGATTCTTCCTTCAGCTAAAACATGCATGTGGAACCCAGAGTACGATCCACCGTGTGATCGGGAAACGTGTTCAAATGTGTCTCAGTTTTCGTCCCCTGGTACTCGGGTGCAACATTCCAGACGCTTTACTAACACTCTCCCCACTTGGAGAGTCAGTGCCTTTAACCTGCTGTTTGGCCCAGTTTGCAATTTCTGCGGAAAATGAACAGGAATAGGGAGAACCAATGAGAGACTAGCTGGAGGTGTCTGGACGGGCAAATTTAACTCTCATTTCCCACCAGGAAGAGGAATTAACCAAAGGCTCAGCGTGCCATGCCGGAACCACACTAGGGCCTGAAGCAATCCTGCGGTGTTGCGGCCAGCTCACAAGAAAGCGAGTTGAAGAAAGGAGTTCAGGGGCACTGTCATTCACAACCCTGCAGAGTTATAAATGACAGCGATCGTCCAAAAATATATTGAAGTAAGGCTGCCAAGAGGACTTGACAGCAGGGCAGAATTGCAGGAAACCGATTTCAGGAGGTAGACTGGAATTGCATGTAAAGCATAGGAAAAGAGGCAGAACGTCCACAATGATGCACTTGGCCAAAAAGGGCGTATGCGTTTTTTCCTGAATATATTCAGGAAAAAACGCATACGCCCTTTTTGGCCAACCAAGCAAGCTTGCAAAGGAAATCTGCACTACAATGAAGTCTCACTGCCCCCCGGTCAAAAGGGCCATCTGAAAAAAGTGTAAAATCCAGAAAGGCAGGACAGGCCATGGAGAACTGGGAGCCTTGTTATGCTGATGGGCGGGATGCAAATTGCCAACAGCCACTCTGGAGAAGTGTATGATGTTTCCTGAAACATCTAGAAAACAAAGCAACAGAGCCTAGGGCACTTCCACTTATGGTCCTGTAGCTTAGGGAAATTATAATCAAAAAGACACAGCCACCCCAAAGTTTGGGACGTCTGTGTTTACAAGAACCTCGTTGACGGTACAAGTTCAATATCACAGAAAGCGAAAAATGGATAAAGTTGTGGTACTTACGTACAATGCAGTATCACTCAGCAATGAAATCTATGTCATCAGTCCCGTAGCAGCATAATGAGTGGATTCAGGTACGATGATTCTAAGTGAAATAAGTCACACAGAAAAAGAAACATCATAAGATGTCACTAATACACGGAATTTAAACTTGGCTACACAGGAACTGAATTTCAAAACAGAACAGGGTCTCAAATGTAGAAAACCAACTTATGCTTGCTTAAGGGGAAAGGTGAGTTGGGGTGCTGCATAAAACCAGAGATTGAAATTAGCACAGATACCGCTCCATAAGCCAAATATGTAATAGACAAGAGCTACTCCTTGCTCAACGAAGTGGACTCAGCACCCCATATTAAACGCCTAAGAATATACCTGACTAGTAAGAATCTTAAAACCTATGGATTTATATGTCTCCGAAAGAGAATCAAGCGTGTGTACAGTGGCATAAACGCAGCAGTGATAGGATTGGTGAGGTTCGGTGAGCAAATGCAGACCCTTTGAAGTCATATTGCATGGTACCCATTCCATGGGTCTCAACTCTCCAGGTTTAAGGGATTCTTCCTTCAGCTAAAACATGCATGTGGAACCCAGAGTACGATCCACCTTGTGATCGGGAAACGTGTTCAAATGTGTCTCAGTTTTCGTCCCCTGGTACTCGGGTGCAACATTCCAGATGCTTTACTAACACTCTCCCCACTTGGAGAGTCAGTGCCTTTAACCTGCTGTTTGGCCCAGTTTGCAATTTCTGCGGAAAATGAACAGGAATAGGGAGAACCCATGAGACACTAGCTGGAGGTGTCTGGACGGGCAAATTTAACTCTCATTTCCCACCAGGAAGAGGAAGTAACCAAAGGCTCAGCGTGCCATGCCGGAACCACACTAGGGCCTGAAGCAATCCTGCGGTGTTGCGGCCAGCTCACAAGAAAGCGAGTTGAAGAAAGGAGCTCAGGGGCACTGTCATTCACAACCCTGCAGAGTTATAAATGACAGCTATCGTCCAAAAATATATTGAAGTAAGGCTGCCAAGAGGACTTGACAGCGGGGCAGAATTGCAGGAAACCGATTTCAGGAGGTAGACTGGAATTGCATGTAAAGCATAGGAAAAGAGGCAGAACGTCCACAATGATGCACTTGGCCAAAAAGGGCGTATGCGTTTTTTCCTGAATATATTCAGGAAAAAACGCATACGCCCTTTTTGGCCAACCAAGATAGCTTGCAAAGGAAATCTGCACTACAATGAAGTCTCACTGCCCCCCGGTCAAAAGGGCCATCTGAAAAAAGTGTAAAATCCAGAAAGGCAGGACAGGCCATGGAGAACTGGGAGCCTTGTTATGCTGATGGGCGGGATGCAAATTGCCAACAGCCACTCTGGAGAAGTGTATGATGTTTCCTGAAACATCTAGAAAACAAAGCAACAGAGCCTAGGGCACTTCCACTTATGGTCCTGTAGCTTAGGGAAATTATAATCAAAAAGACACAGCCACCCCAAAGTTTGGGATGGCTGTGTTTACAAGAACCTCGTTTACGGTACAAGTTCAATATAACAGAAAGCGAAAAATGGATAAAGTTGTGGTACTTACGTACAATGCAGTATCACTCAGCAATGAAATCTATGTCATCAGTCCTGTAGCAGCATAATGAGTGGATTCAGGTACGATGATTCTAAGTGAAATAAGTCACACAGAAAAAGAAACATCATAAGATGTCACTAATACACGGAATTTAAACTTGGCTACACAGGAACTGAATTTCAAAACAGAACAGGGTCTCAAATGTAGAAAACCAACTTATGCTTGCTTAAGGGGAAAGGTGAGTTGGGGTGCTGCATAAAACCAGAGATTGAAATTAGCACAGATACCGCTCCATAAGCCAAATATGTCATAGACAAGAGCTACTCCTTGCTCAACGAAGTGAACTCAACACCCCATATTAAACGCCTAAGAATATACCTGACTAGTAAGAATCTTAAAACCTATGGATTTATATGTCTCCGAAAGAGAATCAAGCGTGTGTACAGTGGCATAAACGCAGCAGTGATAGGATTGGTGAGGTTCGGTGAGCAAATGCAGACCCTTTGAAGTCATATTGCATGGTACCCATTCCATGGGTCTCAACTCTCCAGGTTTAAGGGATTCTTCCTTCAGCTAAAACATGCATGTGGAACCCAGAGTACGATCCACCGTGTGATCGGGAAACGTGTTCAAATGTGTCTCAGTTTTCGTCCCCTGGTACTCGGGTGCAACATTCCAGACGCTTTACTAACACTCTCCCCACTTGGAGAGTCAGTGCCTTTAACCTGCTGTTTGGCCCAGTTTGCAATTTCTGCGGAAAATGAACAGGAATAGGGAGAACCAATGAGAGACTAGCTGGAGGTGTCTGGACGGGCAAATTTAACTCTCATTTCCCACCAGGAAGAGGAATTAACCAAAGGCTCAGCGTGCCATGCCGGAACCACACTAGGGCCTGAAGCAATCCTGCGGTGTTGCGGCCAGCTCACAAGAAAGCGAGTTGAAGAAAGGAGCTCAGGGGCACTGTCATTCACAACCCTGCAGAGTTATAAATGACAGCGATCGTCCAAAAATATATTGAAGTAAGGCTGCCAAGAGGACTTGACAGCAGGGCAGAATTGCAGGAAACCGATTTCAGGAGGTAGACTGGAATTGCATGTAAAGCATAGGAAAAGAGGCAGAACGTCCACAATGATGCACTTGGCCAAAAAGGGCGTATGCGTTTTTTCCTGAATATATTCAGGAAAAAACGCATACGCCCTTTTTGGCCAACCAAGCAAGCTTGCAAAGGAAATCTGCACTACAATGAAGTCTCACTGCCCCCCGGTCAAAAGGGCCATCTGAAAAAAGTGTAAAATCCAGAAAGGCAGGACAGGCCATGGAGAACTGGGAGCCTTGTTATGCTGATGGGCGGGATGCAAATTGCCAACAGCCACTCTGGAGAAGTGTATGATGTTTCCTGAAACATCTAGAAAACAAAGCAACAGAGCCTAGGGCACTTCCACTTATGGTCCTGTAGCTTAGGGAAATTATAATCAAAAAGACACAGCCACCCCAAAGTTTGGGACGGCTGTGTTTACAAGAACCTCGTTGACGGTACAAGTTCAATATCACAGAAAGCGAAAAATGGATAAAGTTGTGGTACTTACGTACAATGCAATATCACTCAGCAATGAAATCTATCTCATCAGTCCCGTAGCAGCATAATGAGTGGATTCAGGTACGATGATTCTAAGTGAAATAAGTCACACAGAAAAAGAAACATCATAAGATGTCACTAATACACGGAATTTAAACTTGGCTACACAGGAACTGAATTTCAAAACAGAACAGGGTCTCAAATGTAGAAAACCAACTTATGCTTGCTTAAGGGGAAAGGTGAGTTGGGGTGCTGCATAAAACCAGAGATTGAAATTAGCACAGATACCGCTCCATAAGCCAAATATGTAATAGACAAGAGCTACTCCTTGCTCAACGAAGTGGACTCAACACCCCATATTAAACGCCTAAGAATATACCTGACTAGTAAGAATCTTAAAACCTATGGATTTATATGTCTCCGAAAGAGAATCAAGCGTGTGTACAGTGGCATAAACGCAGCAGTGATAGGATTGGTGAGGTTCGGTGAGCAAATGCAGACCCTTTGAAGTCATATTGCATGGTACCCATTCCATGGGTCTCAACTCTCCAGGTTTAAGGGATTCTTCCTTCAGCTAAAACATGCATGTGGAACCCAGAGTACGATCCACCGTGTGATCGGGAAACGTGTTCAAATGTGTCTCAGTTTTCGTCCCCTGGTACTCGGGTGCAACATTCCAGACGCTTTACTAACACTCTCCCCACTTGGAGAGTCAGTGCCTTTAACCTGCTGTTTGGCCCAGTTTGCAATTTCTGCGGAAAATGAACAGGAATAGGGAGAACCAATGAGAGACTAGCTGGAGGTGTCTGGACGGGCAAATTTAACTCTCATTTCCCACCAGGAAGAGGAATTAACCAAAGGCTCAGCGTGCCATGCCGGAACCACACTAGGGCCTGAAGCAATCCTGCGGTGTTGCGGCCAGCTCACAAGAAAGCGAGTTGAAGAAAGGAGCTCAGGGGCACTGTCATTCACAACCCTGCAGAGTTATAAATGACAGCTATCGTCCAAAAATATATTGAAGTAAGGCTGCCAAGAGGACTTGACAGCGGGGCAGAAATGCAGGAAACCGATTTCAGGAGGTAGACTGGAATTGCATGTAAAGCATAGGGAAAGAGGCAGAACGTCCACAATGATGCACTTGGCCAAAAAGGGCGTATGCATTTTTTCCTGAATATATTCAGGAAAAAACGCATACGCCCTTTTTGGCCAACCAAGCAAGCTTGCAAAGGAAATCTGCACTACAATGAAGTCTCACTGCCCCCCGGTCAAAAGGGCCATCTGAAAAAAGTGTAAAATCCAGAAAGGCAGGACAGGCCATGGAGAACTGGGAGCCTTGTTATGCTGATGGGCGGGATGCAAATTGCCAACAGCCACTCTGGAGAAGTGTATGATGTTTCCTGAAACATCTAGAAAACAAAGCAACAGAGCCTAGGGCACTTCCACTTATGGTCCTGTAGCTTAGGGAAATTATAATCAAAAAGACACAGCCACCCCAAAGTTTGGGACGTCTGTGTTTACAAGAACCTCGTTGACGGTACAAGTTCAATATCACAGAAAGCGAAAAATGGATAAAGTTGTGGTACTTACGTACAATGCAGTATCACTCAGCAATGAAATCTATGTCATCAGTCCCGTAGCAGCATAATGAGTGGATTCAGGTACGATGATTCTAAGTGAAATAAGTCACACAGAAAAAGAAACATCATAAGATGTCACTAATACACGGAATTTAAACTTGGCTACACAGGAACTGAATTTCAAAACAGAACAGGGTCTCAAATGTAGAAAACCAACTTATGCTTGCTTAAGGGGAAAGGTGAGTTGGGGTGCTGCATAAAACCAGAGATTGAAATTAGCACAGATACCGCTCCATAAGCCAAATATGTCATAGACAAGAGCTACTCCTTGCTCAACGAAGTGGACTCAGCACCCCATATTAAACGCCTAAGAATATACCTGACTAGTAAGAATCTTAAAACCTATGGATTTATATGTCTCCGAAAGAGAATCAAGCGTGTGTACAGTGGCATAAACGCAGCAGTGATAGGATTGGTGAGGTTCGGTGAGCAAATGCAGACCCTTTGAAGTCATATTGCATGGTACCCATTCCATGGGTCTCAACTCTCCAGGTTTAAGGGATTCTTCCTTCAGCTAAAACATGCATGTGGAACCCAGAGTACGATCCACCTTGTGATCGGGAAACGTGTTCAAATGTGTCTCAGTTTTCGTCCCCTGGTACTCGGGTGCAACATTCCAGATGCTTTACTAACACTCTCCCCACTTGGAGAGTCAGTGCCTTTAACCTGCTGTTTGGCCCAGTTTGCAATTTCTGCGGAAAATGAACAGGAATAGGGAGAACCCATGAGAGACTAGCTGGAGGTGTCTGGACGGGCAAATTTAACTCTCATTTCCCACCAGGAAGAGGAAGTAACCAAAGGCTCAGCGTGCCATGCCGGAACCACACTAGGGCCTGAAGCAATCCTGCGGTGTTGCGGCCAGCTCACAAGAAAGCGAGTTGAAGAAAGGAGCTCAGGGGCACTGTCATTCACAACCCTGCAGAGTTATAAATGACAGCTATCGTCCAAAAATATATTGAAGTAAGGCTGCCAAGAGGACTTGACAGCGGGGCAGAATTGCAGGAAACCGATTTCAGGAGGTAGACTGGAATTGCATGTAAAGCATAGGAAAAGAGGCAGAACGTCCACAATGATGCACTTGGCCAAAAAGGGCGTATGCGTTTTTTCCTGAATATATTCAGGAAAAAACGCATACGCCCTTTTTGGCCAACCAAGCAAGCTTGCAAAGGAAATCTGCACTACAATGAAGTCTCACTGCCCCCCGGTCAAAAGGGCCATCTGAAAAAAGTGTAAAATCCAGAAAGGCAGGACAGGCCATGGAGAACTGGGAGCCTTGTTATGCTGATGGGCGGGATGCAAATTGCCAACAGCCACTCTGGAGAAGTGTATGATGTTTCCTGAAACATCTAGAAAACAAAGCAACAGAGCCTAGGGCACTTCCACTTATGGTCCTATAGCTTAGGGAAATTATAATCAAAAAGACACAGCCACCCCAAAGTTTGGGACGGCTGTGTTTACAAGAACCTCGTTGATAGTACAAGTTCAATATCACAGAAAGTGAAAAATGGATAAAGTTGTGGTACTTACGTACAATGCAGTATCACTCAGCAATGAAATCTATGTCATCAGTCCCGTAGCAGCATAATGAGTGGATTCAGGTACGATGATTCTAAGTGAAATAAGTCACACAGAAAAAGAAACATCATAAGATGTCACTAATACACGGAATTTAAACTTGGCTACACAGGAACTGAATTTCAAAACAGAACAGGGTCTCAAATGTAGAAAACCAACTTATGCTTGCTTAAGGGGAAAGGTGAGTTGGGGTGCTGCATAAAACCAGAGATTGAAATTAGCACAGATACCGCTCCATAAGCCAAATATGTAATAGACAAGAGCTACTCCTTGCTCAATGAAGTGGACACAACACCCCATATTAAACGCCTAAGAATATACCTGACTAGTAAGAATCTTAAAACCTATGGATTTATATGTCTCCGAAAGAGAATCGAGCGTGTGTACAGTGGCATAAACGCAGCAGTGATAGGATTGGTGAGGTTCGGTGAGCAAATGCAGACCCTTTGAAGTCATATTGCATGGTACGCATTCCATGGGTCTCAACTCTCCAGGTTTAAGGGATTCTTCCTTCAGCTAAAACATGCATGTGGAACCCAGAGTACGATCCACCGTGTGATCGGGAAACGTGTTCAAATGTGTCTCAGTTTTCGTCCCCTGGTACTCGGGTGCAACATTCCAGACGCTTTACTAACACTCTCCCCACTTGGAGAGTCAGTGCCTTTAACCTGCTGTTTGGCCCAGTTTGCAATTTCTGCGGAAAATGAACAGGAATAGGGAGAACCAATGAGAGACTAGCTGGAGGTGTCTGGACGGGCAAATTTAACTCTCATTTCCCACCAGGAAGAGGAATTAACCAAAGGCTCAGCGTGCCATGCCGGAACCACACTAGGGCCTGAAGCAATCCTGCGGTGTTGCGGCCAGCTCACAAGAGAGCGAGTTGAAGAAAGGAGCTCAGGGGCACTATCATTCACAACCCTGCAGAGTTATAAATGACAGCTATCGTCCAAAAATATATTGAAGTAAGGCTGCCAAGAGGACTTGACAGCGGGGCAGAATTGCAGGAAACCGATTTCAGGAGGTAGACTGGAATTGCATGTAAAGCATAGGAAAAGAGGCAGAACGTCCACAATGATGCACTTGGTCAAAAAGGGCGTATGCGTTTTTTCCTGAATATATTCAGGAAAAAACGCATACGCCCTTTTTGGCCAACCAAGCAAGCTTGCAAAGGAAATCTGCACTACAATGCAGTCTCACCGCCCCCCGGTCAAAAGGGCCATCTGAAAAAAGTGTAAAATCCAGAAAGGCAGGACAGGCCATGGAGAACTGGGAGCCTTGTTATGCTGATGGGCGGGATGCAAATTGCCAACAGCCACTCTGGAGAAGTGTATGATGTTTCCTGAAACATCTAAAAAACAAAGCAACAGAGCCTAGGGCACTTCCACTTATGGTTCTATAGCTTAGGGAAATTATAATCAAAAAGACACAGCCACCCCAAAGTTTGGGACGGCTGTGTTTACAAGAACCTCGTTTACGGTACAAGTTCAATATCACAGAAAGCGAAAAATGGATAAAGTTGTGGTACTTACGTACAATGCAGTATCACTCAGCAATGAAATCTATGTCATCAGTCCCGTAGCAGCATAATGAGTGGATTCAGGTACGATGATTCTAAGTGAAATAAGTCACACAGAAAAAGAAACATCATAAGATGTCACTAATACACGGAATTTAAACTTGGCTACACAGGAACTGAATTTCAAAACAGAACAGGGTCTCAAATGTAGAAAACCAACTTATGCTTGCTTAAGGGGAAAGGTGAGTTGGGGTGCTGCATAAAACCAGAGATTGAAATTAGCACAGATACCGCTCCATAAGCCAAATATGTAATAGACAAGAGCTACTCCTTGCTCAACGAAGTGGACTCAGCACCCCATATTAAACGCCTAAGAATATACCTGACTAGTAAGAATCTTAAAACCTATGGATTTATATGTCTCCGAAAGAGAATCGAGCGTGTGTACAGTGGCATAAACGCAGCAGTGATAGGATTGGTGAGGTTCGGTGAGCAAATGCAGACCCTTTGAAGTCATATTGCATGGTACCCATTCCATGGGTCTCAACTCTCCAGGTTTAAGGGATTCTTCCTTCAGCTAAAACATGCATGTGGAACCCAGAGTACGATCCACCGTGTGATCGGGAAACGTGTTCAAATGTGTGTCAGTTTTCGTCCCCTGGTACTCGGGTGCAACATTCCAGACGCTTTACTAACACTCTCCCCACTTGGAGAGTCAGTGCCTTTAACCTGCTGTTTGGCCCAGTTTGCAATTTCTGCGGAAAATGAACAGGAATAGGGAGAACCAATGAGAGACTAGCTGGAGGTGTCTGGACGGGCAAATTTAACTCTCATTTCCCACCAGGAAGAGGTATTAACCAAAGGCTCAGCGTGCCATGCCGGAACCACACTAGGGCCTGAAGCAATCCTGCGGTGTTGCGGCCAGCTCACAAGAGAGCGAGTTGAAGAAAGGAGCTCAGGGGCACTATCATTCACAACCCTGCAGAGTTATAAATGACAGCTATCGTCCAAAAATATATTGAAGTAAGGCTGCCAAGAGGACTTGACAGCGGGGCAGAATTGCAGGAAACCGATTTCAGGAGGTAGACTGGAATTGCATGTAAAGCATAGGGAAAGAGGCAGAACGTCCACAATGATGCACTTGGCCAAAAAGGGCGTATGCGTTTTTTCCTGAATATATTCAGGAAAAAACGCATACGCCCTTTTTGGCCAACCAAGCAAGCTTGCAAAGGAAATCTGCACTACAATGAAGTCTCACTGCCCCCCGGTCAAAAGGGCCATCTGAAAAAAGTGTAAAATCCAGAAAGGCAGGACAGGCCATGGAGAACTGGGAGCCTTGTTATGCTGATGGGCGGGATGCAAATTGCCAACAGCCACTCTGGAGAAGTGTATTATGTTTCCTGAAACATCTAGAAAACAAAGCAACAGAGCCTAGGGCACTTCCACTTATGGTCCTGTAGCTTAGGGAAATTATAATCAAAAAGACACAGCCACCCCAAAGTTTGGGACGGCTGTGTTTACAAGAACCTCGTTGACGGTACAAGTTCAATATCACAGAAAGCGAAAAATGGATAAAGTTGTGGTACTTACGTACAATGCAGTATCACTCAGCAATGAAATCTATGTCATCAGTCCCGTAGCAGCATAATGAGTGGATTCAGGTACGATGATTCTAAGTGAAATAAGTCACACAGAAAAAGAAACATCATAAGATGTCACTAATACACGGAATTTAAACTTGGCTACACAGGAACTGAATTTCAAAACAGAACAGGGTCTCAAATGTAGAAAACCAACGTATGCTTGCTTAAGGGGAAAGGTGAGTTGGGGTGCTGCATAAAACCAGAGATTGAAATTAGCACAGATACCGCTCCATAAGCCAAATATGTAATAGACAAGAGCTACTCCTTGCTCAACGAAGTGGACTCAACACCCCATATTAAACGCCTAAGAATATACCTGACTAGTAAGAATCTTAAAACCTATGGATTTATATGTCTCCGAAAGAGAATCAAGCGTGTGTACAGTGGCATAAACGCAGCAGTGATAGGATTGGTGAGGTTCGGTGAGCAAATGCAGACCCTTTGAAGTCATATTGCATGGTACCCATTCCATGGGTCTCAACTCTCCAGGTTTAAGGGATTCTTCCTTCAGCTAAAACATGCATGTGGAACCCAGAGTACGATCCACCGTGTGATCGGGAAACGTGTTCAAATGTGTCTCAGTTTTCGTCCCCTGGTACTCGGGTGCAACATTCCAGACGCTTTACTAACACTCTCCCCACTTGGAGAGTCAGTGCCTTTAACCTGCTGTTTGGCCCAGTTTGCAATTTCTGCGGAAAATGAACAGGAATAGGGAGAACCCATGAGAGACTAGCTGGAGGTGTCTGGACGGGCAAATTTAACTCTCATTTCCCACCAGGAAGAGGAAGTAACCAAAGGCTCAGCGTGCCATGCCGGAACCACACTAGGGCCTGAAGCAATCCTGCGGTGTTGCGGCCAGCTCACAAGAAAGCGAGTTGAAGAAAGGAGCTCAGGGGCACTGTCATTCACAACCCTGCAGAGTTATAAATGACAGCTATCGTCCAAAAATATATTGAAGTAAGGCTGCCAAGAGGACTTGACAGCGGGGCAGAATTGCAGGAAACCGATTTCAGGAGGTAGACTGGAATTGCATGTAAAGCATAGGAAAAGAGGCAGAACGTCCACAATGATGCACTTGGCCAAAAAGGGCGTATGCGTTTTTTCCTGAATATATTCAGGAAAAAACGCATACGCCCTTTTTGGCCAACCAAGATAGCTTGCAAAGGAAATCTGCACTACAATGAAGTCTCACTGCCCCCCGGTCAAAAGGGCCATCTGAAAAAAGTGTAAAATCCAGAAAGGCAGGACAGGCCATGGAGAACTGGGAGCCTTGTTATGCTGATGGGCGGGATGCAAATTGCCAACAGCCACTCTGGAGAAGTGTATGATGTTTCCTGAAACATCTAGAAAACAAAGCAACAGAGCCTAGGGCACTTCCACTTATGGTCCTGTAGCTTAGGGAAATTATAATCAAAAAGACACAGCCACCCCAAAGTTTGGGACGGCTGTGTTTACAAGAACCTCGTTGACGGTACAAGTTCAATATCACAGAAAGCGAAAAATGGATAAAGTTGTGGTACTTACGTACAATGCAATATCACTCAGCAATGAAATCTATCTCATCAGTCCCGTAGCAGCATAATGAGTGGATTCAGGTACGATGATTCTAAGTGAAATAAGTCACACAGAAAAAGAAACATCATAAGATGTCACTAATACACGGAATTTAAACTTGGCTACACAGGAACTGAATTTCAAAACAGAACAGGGTCTCAAATGTAGAAAACCAACTTATGCTTGCTTAAGGGGAAAGGTGAGTTGGGGTGCTGCATAAAACCAGAGATTGAAATTAGCACAGATACCGCTCCATAAGCCAAATATGTAATAGACAAGAGCTACTCCTTGCTCAACGAAGTGGACTCAACACCCCATATTAAACGCCTAAGAATATACCTGACTAGTAAGAATCTTAAAACCTATGGATTTATATGTCTCCGAAAGAGAATCGAGCGTGTGTACAGTGGCATAAACGCAGCAGTCATAGGATTGGTGAGGTTCGGTGAGCAAATGCAGACCCTTTGAAGTCATATTGCATGGTACGCATTCCATGGGTCTCAACTCTCCAGGTTTAAGGGATTCTTCCTTCAGCTAAAACATGCATGTGGAACCCAGAGTACGATCCACCGTGTGATCGGGAAACGTGTTCAAATGTGTCTCAGTTTTCGTCCCCTGGTACTCGGGTGCAACATTCCAGACGCTTTACTAACACTCTCCCCACTTGGAGAGTCAGTGCCTTTAACCTGCTGTTTGGCCCAGTTTGCAATTTCTGCGGAAAATGAACAGGAATAGGGAGAACCAATGAGAGACTAGCTGGAGGTGTCTGGACGGGCAAATTTAACTCTCATTTCCCACCAGGAAGAGGAATTAACCAAAGGCTCAGCGTGCCATGCCAGAACCATACTAGGGCCTGAAGCAATCCTGCGGTGTTGCGGCCAGCTCACAAGAGAGCGAGTTGAAGAAAGGAGCTCAGGGGCACTATCATTCACAACCCTGCAGAGTTATAAATGACAGCTATCGTCCAAAAATATATTGAAGTAAGGCTGCCAAGAGGACTTGACAGCGGGGCAGAATTGCAGGAAACCGATTTCAGGAGGTAGACTGGAATTGCATGTAAAGCATAGGAAAAGAGGCAGAACGTCCACAATGATGCACTTGGTCAAAAAGGGCGTATGCGTTTTTTCCTGAATATATTCAGGAAAAAACGCATACGCCCTTTTTGGGCAACCAAGCAAGCTTGCAAAGGAAATCTGCACTACAATGAAGTCTCACCGCCCCCCGGTCAAAAGGGCCATCTGAAAAAAGTGTAAAATCCAGAAAGGCAGGACAGGCCATGGAGAAGTGGGAGCCTTGTTATGCTGATGGGCGGGATGCAAATTGCCAACAGCCACTCTGGAGAAGTGTATGATGTTTCCTGAAACATCTAGAAAACAAAGCAACAGAGCCTAGGGCACTTCCACTTATGGTCCTGTAGCTTAGGGAAATTATAATCAAAAAGACACAGCCACCCCAAAGTTTGGGACGTCTGTGTTTACAAGAACCTCGTTGACGGTACAAGTTCAATATCACAGAAAGCGAAAAATGGATAAAGTTGTGGTACTTACGTACAATGCAGTATCACTCAGCAATGAAATCTATGTCATCAGTCCCGTAGCAGCATAATGAGTGGATTCAGGTACGATGATTCTAAGTGAAATAAGTCACACAGAAAAAGAAACATCATAAGATGTCACTAATACACGGAATTTAAACTTGGCTACACAGGAACTGAATTTCAAAACAGAACAGGGTCTCAAATGTAGAAAACCAACTTATGCTTGCTTAAGGGGAAAGGTGAGTTGGGGTGCTGCATAAAACCAGAGATTGAAATTAGCACAGATACCGCTCCATAAGCCAAATATGTAATAGACAAGAGCTACTCCTTGCTCAACGAAGTGGACTCAGCACCCCATATTAAACGCCTAAGAATATACCTGACTAGTAAGAATCTTAAAACCTATGGATTTATATGTCTCCGAAAGAGAATCAAGCGTGTGTACAGTGGCATAAACGCAGCAGTGATAGGATTGGTGAGGTTCGGTGAGCAAATGCAGACCCTTTGAAGTCATATTGCATGGTACCCATTCCATGGGTCTCAACTCTCCAGGTTTAAGGGATTCTTCCTTCAGCTAAAACATGCATGTGGAACCCAGAGTACGATCCACCTTGTGATCGGGAAACGTGTTCAAATGTGTCTCAGTTTTCGTCCCCTGGTACTCGGGTGCAACATTCCAGATGCTTTACTAACACTCTCCCCACTTGGAGAGTCAGTGCCTTTAACCTGCTGTTTGGCCCAGTTTGCAATTTCTGCGGAAAATGAACAGGAATAGGGAGAACCCATGAGAGACTAGCTGGAGGTGTCTGGACGGGCAAATTTAACTCTCATTTCCCACCAGGAAGAGGAAGTAACCAAAGGCTCAGCGTGCCATGCCGGAACCACACTAGGGCCTGAAGCAATCCTGCGGTGTTGCGGCCAGCTCACAAGAAAGCGAGTTGAAGAAAGGAGCTCAGGGGCACTGTCATTCACAACCCTGCAGAGTTATAAATGACAGCTATCGTCCAAAAATATATTGAAGTAAGGCTGCCAAGAGGACTTGACAGCGGGGCAGAATTGCAGGAAACCGATTTCAGGAGGTAGACTGGAATTGCATGTAAAGCATAGGAAAAGAGGCAGAACGTCCACAATGATGCACTTGGCCAAAAAGGGCGTATGCGTTTTTTCCTGAATATATTCAGGAAAAAACGCATACACCCTTTTTGGCCAACCAAGATAGCTTGCAAAGGAAATCTGCACTACAATGAAGTCTCACTGCCCCCCAGTCAAAAGGGCCATCTGAAAAAAGTGTAAAATCCAGAAAGGCAGGACAGGCCATGGAGAACTGGGAGCCTTGTTATGCTGATGGGCGGGATGCAAATTGCCAACAGCCACTCTGGAGAAGTGTATGATGTTTCCTGAAACATCTAGAAAACAAAGCAACAGAGCCTAGGGCACTTCCACTTATGGTCCTGTAGCTTAGGGAAATTATAATCAAAAAGACACAGCCACCCCAAAGTTTGGGACGGCTGTGTTTACAAGAACCTCGTTGACGGTACAAGTTCAATATCACAGAAAGCGAAAAATGGATAAAGTTGTGGTACTTACGTACAATGCAATATCACTCAGCAATGAAATCTATCTCATCAGTCCCGTAGCAGCATAATGAGTGGATTCAGGTACGATGATTCTAAGTGAAATAAGTCACACAGAAAAAGAAACATCATAAGATGTCACTAATACACGGAATTTAAACTTGGCTACACAGGAACTGAATTTCAAAACAGAACAGGGTCTCAAATGTAGAAAACCAACTTATGCTTGCTTAAGGGGAAAGGTGAGTTGGGGTGCTGCATAAAACCAGAGATTGAAATTAGCACAGATACCGCTCCATAAGCCAAATATGTAATAGACAAGAGCTACTCCTTGCTCAACGAAGTGGACTCAACACCCCATATTAAACGCCTAAGAATATACCTGACTAGTAAGAATCTTAAAACCTATGGATTTATATGTCTCCGAAAGAGAATCGAGCGTGTGTACAGTGGCATAAACGCAGCAGTCATAGGATTGGTGAGGTTCGGTGAGCAAATGCAGACCCTTTGAAGTCATATTGCATGGTACGCATTCCATGGGTCTCAACTCTCCAGGTTTAAGGGATTCTTCCTTCAGCTAAAACATGCATGTGGAACCCAGAGTACGATCCACCGTGTGATCGGGAAACGTGTTCAAATGTGTCTCAGTTTTCGTCCCCTGGTACTCGGGTGCAACATTCCAGACGCTTTACTAACACTCTCCCCACCTGGAGAGTCAGTGCCTTTAACCTGCTGTTTGGCCCAGTTTGCAATTTCTGCGGAAAATGAACAGGAATAGGGAGAACCAATGAGAGACTAGCTGGAGGTGTCTGGACGGGCAAATTGAACTCTCATTTCCCACCAGGAAGAGGAATTAACCAAAGGCTCAGCGTGCCATGCCAGAACCACACTAGGGCCTGAAGCAATCCTGCGGTGTTGCGGCCAGCTCACAAGAGAGCGAGTTGAAGAAAGGAGCTCAGGGGCACTATCATTCACAACCCTGCAGAGTTATAAATGACAGCTATCGTCCAAAAATATATTGAAGTAAGGCTGCCAAGAGGACTTGACAGCGGGGCAGAATTGCAGGAAACCGATTTCAGGAGGTAGACTGGAATTGCATGTAAAGCATAGGAAAAGAGGCAGAACGTCCACAATGATGCACTTGGTCAAAAAGGGCGTATGCGTTTTTTCCTGAATATATTCAGGAAAAAACGCATACGCCCTTTTTGGCCAACCAAGCAAGCTTGCAAAGGAAATCTGCACTACAATGAAGTCTCACCGCCCCCCGGTCAAAAGGGCCATCTGAAAAAAGTGTAAAATCCAGAAAGGCAGGACAGGCCATGGAGAAGTGGGAGCCTTGTTATGCTGATGGGCGGGATGCAAATTGCCAACAGCCACTCTGGAGAAGTGTATGATGTTTCCTGAAACATCTAAAAAACAAAGCAACAGAGCCTAGGGCACTTCCACTTATGGTCCTATAGCTTAGGGAAATTATAATCAAAAAGACACAGCCACCCCAAAGTTTGGGACGGCTGTGTTTACAAGAACCTCGTTTACGGTACAAGTTCAATATCACAGAAAGCGAAAAATGGATAAAGTTGTGGTACTTACGTACAATGCAGTATCACTCAGCAATGAAATCTATGTCATCAGTCCCGTAGCAGCATAATGAGTGGATTCAGGTATGATGATTCTAAGTGAAATAAGTCACACAGAAAAAGAAACATCATAAGATGTCACTAATACACGGAATTTAAACTTGGCTACACAGGAACTGAATTTCAAAACAGAACAGGGTCTCAAATGTAGAAAACCAACTTATGCTTGCTTAAGGGGAAAGGTGAGTTGGGGTGCTGCATAAAACCAGAGATTGAAATTAGCACAGATACCGCTCCATAAGCCAAATATGTAATAGACAAGAGCTACTCCTTGCTCAACGAAGTGGACTCAGCACCCCATATTAAACGCCTAAGAATATACCTGACTAGTAAGAATTTTAAAACCTATGGATTTATATGTCTCCGAAAGAGAATCGAGCGTGTGTACAGTGGCATAAACGCAGCAGTGATAGGATTGGTGAGGTTCGGTGAGCAAATGCAGACCCTTTGAAGTCATATTGCATGGTACCCATTCCATGGGTCTCAACTCTCCAGGTTTAAGGGATTCTTCCTTCACCTAAAACATGCATGTGGAACCCAGAGTACGATCCACCGTGTGATCGGGAAACGTGTTCAAATGTGTGTCAGTTTTCGTCCCCTGGTACTCGGGTGCAACATTCCAGACGCTTTACTAACACTCTCCCCACTTGGAGAGTCAGTGCCTTTAACCTGCTGTTTGGCCCAGTTTGCAATTTCTGCGGAAAATGAACAGGAATAGGGAGAACCAATGAGAGACTAGCTGGAGGTGTCTGGACGGGCAAATTTAACTCTCATTTCCCACCAGGAAGAGGAATTAACCAAAGGCTAAGCGTGCCATGCCGGAACCACACTAGGGCCTGAAGCAATCCTGCGGTGTTGCGGCCAGCTCACAAGAGAGCGAGTTGAAGAAAGGAGCTCAGGGGCACTATCATTCACAACCCTGCAGAGTTATAAATGACAGCTATCGTCCAAAAATATATTGAAGTAAGGCTGCCAAGAGGACTTGACAGCGGGGCAGAATTGCAGGAAACCGATTTCAGGAGGTAGACTGGAATTGCATGTAAAGCATAGGGAAAGAGGCAGAACGTCCACAATGATGCACTTGGCCAAAAAGGGCGTATGCGTTTTTTCCTGAATATATTCAGGAAAAAACGCATACGCCCTTTTTGGCCAACCAAGCAAGCTTGCAAAGGAAATCTGCACTACAATGAAGTCTCACTGCCCCCCGGTCAAAAGGGCCATCTGAAAAAAGTGTAAAATCCAGAAAGGCAGGACAGGCCATGGAGAACTGGGAGCCTTGTTATGCTGATGGGCGGGATGCAAATTGCCAACAGCCACTCTGGAGAAGTGTATTATGTTTCCTGAAACATCTAGAAAACAAAGCAACAGAGCCTAGGGCACTTCCACTTATGGTCCTGTAGCTTAGGGAAATTATAATCAAAAAGACACAGCCACCCCAAAGTTTGGGACGGCTGTGTTTACAAGAACCTCGTTGACGGTACAAGTTCAATATCACAGAAAGCGAAAAATGGATAAAGTTGTGGTACTTACGTACAATGCAGTATCACTCAGCAATGAAATCTATGTCATCAGTCCCGTAGCAGCATAATGAGTGGATTCAGGTACGATGATTCTAAGTGAAATAAGTCACACAGAAAAAGAAACATCATAAGATGTCACTAATACACGGAATTTAAACTTGGCTACACAGGAACTGAATTTCAAAACAGAACAGGGTCTCAAATGTAGAAAACCAACTTATGCTTGCTTAAGGGGAAAGGTGAGTTGGGGTGCTGCATAAAACCAGAGATTGAAATTAGCACAGATACCGCTCCATAAGCCAAATATGTAATAGACAAGAGCTACTCCTTGCTCAACGAAGTGGACTCAACACCCCATATTAAACGCCTAAGTATATACCTGACTAGTAAGAATCTTAAAACCTATGGATTTATATGTCTCCGAAAGAGAATCGAGCGTGTGTACAGTGGCATAAACGCAGCAGTGATAGGATTGGTGAGGTTCGGTGAGCAAATGCAGACCCTTTGAAGTCATATTGCATGGTACGCATTCCATGGGTCTCAACTCTCCAGGTTTAAGGGATTCTTCCTTCAGCTAAAACATGCATGTGGAACCCAGAGTACGATCCACCGTGTGATCGGGAAACGTGTTCAAATGTGTCTCAGTTTTCGTCCCCTGGTACTCGGGTGCAACATTCCAGACGCTTTACTAACACTCTCCCCACTTGGAGAGTCAGTGCCTTTAACCTGCTGTTTGGCCCAGTTTGCAATTTCTGCGGAAAATGAACAGGAATAGGGAGAACCAATGAGAGACTAGCTGGAGGTGTCTGGACGGGCAAATTTAACTCTCATTTCCCACCAGGAAGAGGAATTAACCAAAGGCTCAGCGTGCCATGCCGGAACCACACTAGGGCCTGAAGCAATCCTGCGGTGTTGCGGCCAGCTCACAAGAGAGCGAGTTGAAGAAAGGAGCTCAGGGGCACTATCATTCACAACCCTGCAGAGTTATAAATGACAGCTATCGTCCAAAAATATATTGAAGTAAGGCTGCCAAGAGGACTTGACAGCGGGGCAGAATTGCAGGAAACCGATTTCAGGAGGTAGACTGGAATTGCATGTAAAGCATAGGAAAAGAGGCAGAACGTCCACAATGATGCACTTGGCCAAAAAGGGCGTATGCGTTTTTTCCTGAATATATTCAGGAAAAAACGCATACGCCCTTTTTGGCCAACCAAGCAAGCTTGCAAAGGAAATCTGCACTACAATGAAGTCTCACCGCCCCCCGGTCAAAAGGGCCATCTGAAAAAAGTGTAAAATCCAGAAAGGCAGGACAGGCCATGGAGAACTGGGAGCCTTGTTATGCTGATGGGCGGGATGCAAATTGCCAACAGCCACTCTGGAGAAGTGTATGATGTTTCCTGAAACATCTAAAAAACAAAGCAACAGAGCCTAGGGCACTTCCACTTATGGTCCTATAGCTTAGGGAAATTATAATCAAAAAGACACAGCCACCCCAAAGTTTGGGACGGCTGTGTTTACAAGAACCTCGTTGACGGTACAAGTTCAATATAACAGAAAGCGAAAAATGGATAAAGTTGTGGTACTTACGTACAATGCAGTATCACTCAGCAATGAAATCTATGTCATCAGTCCCGTAGCAGCATAATGAGTGGATTCAGGTATGATGATTCTAAGTGAAATAAGTCACACAGAAAAAGAAACATCATAAGATGTCACTAATACACGGAATTTAAACTTGGCTACACAGGAACTGAATTTCAAAACAGAACAGGGTCTCAAATGTAGAAAACCAACTTATGCTTGCTTAAGGGGAAAGGTGAGTTGGGGTGCTGCATAAAACCAGAGATTGAAATTAGCACAGATACCGCTCCATAAGCCAAATATGTAATAGACAAGAGCTACTCCTTGCTCAACGAAGTGGACTCAGCACCCCATATTAAACGCCTAAGAATATACCTGACTAGTAAGAATTTTAAAACCTATGGATTTATATGTCTCCGAAAGAGAATCGAGCGTGTGTACAGTGGCATAAACGCAGCACTGATAGGATTGGTGAGGTTCGGTGAGCAAATGCAGACCCTTTGAAGTCATATTGCATGGTACCCATTCCATGGGTCTCAACTCTCCAGGTTTAAGGGATTCTTCCTTCACCTAAAACATGCATGTGGAACCCAGAGTACGATCCACCGTGTGATCGGGAAACGTGTTCAAATGTGTGTCAGTTTTCGTCCCCTGGTACTCGGGTGCAACATTCCAGACGCTTTACTAACACTCTCCCCACTTGGAGAGTCAGTGCCTTTAACCTGCTGTTTGGCCCAGTTTGCAATTTCTGCGGAAAATGAACAGGAATAGGGAGAACCAATGAGAGACTAGCTGGAGGTGTCTGGACGGGCAAATTTAACTCTCATTTCCCACCAGGAAGAGGAATTAACCAAAGGCTCAGCGTGCCATGCCGGAACCACACTAGGGCCTGAAGCAATCCTGCGGTGTTGCGGCCAGCTCACAAGAGAGCGAGTTGAAGAAAGGAGCTCAGGGGCACTATCATTCACAACCCTGCAGAGTTATAAATGACAGCTATCGTCCAAAAATATATTGAAGTAAGGCTGCCAAGAGGACTTGACAGCGGGGCAGAATTGCAGGAAACCGATTTCAGGAGGTAGACTGGAATTGCATGTAAAGCATAGGGAAAGAGGCAGAACGTCCACAATGATGCACTTGGCCAAAAAGGGCGTATGCGTTTTTTCCTGAATATATTCAGGAAAAAACGCATACGCCCTTTTTGGCCAACCAAGCAAGCTTGCAAAGGAAATCTGCACTACAATGAAGTCTCACTGCCCCCCGGTCAAAAGGGCCATCTGAAAATAGTGTAAAATCCAGAAAGGCAGGACAGGCCATGGAGAACTGGGAGCCTTGTTATGCTGATGGGCGGGATGCAAATTGCCAACAGCCACTCTGGAGAAGTGTATGATGTTTCCTGAAACATCTAGAAAACAAAGCAACAGAGCCTAGGGCACTTCCACTTATGGTCCTGTAGCTTAGGGAAATTATAATCAAAAAGACACAGCCACCCCAAAGTTTGGGACGGCTGTGTTTACAAGAACCTCGTTGACGGTACAAGTTCAATATAACAGAAAGCGAAAAATGGATAAAGTTGTGGTACTTACGTACAATGCAGTATCACTCAGCAATGAAATCTATGTCATCAGTCCCGTAGCAGCATAATGAGTGGATTCAGGTACGATGATTCTAAGTGAAATAAGTCACACAGAAAAAGAAACATCATAAGATGTCACTAATACACGGAATTTAAACTTGGCTACACAGGAACTGAATTTCAAAACAGAACAGGGTCTCAAATGTAGAAAACCAACGTATGCTTGCTTAAGGGGAAAGGTGAGTTGGGGTGCTGCATAAAACCAGAGATTGAAATTAGCACAGATACCGCTCCATAAGCCAAATATGTAATAGACAAGAGCTACTCCTTGCTCAACGAAGTGGACTCAACACCCCATATTAAACGCCTAAGAATATACCTGACTAGTAAGAATCTTAAAACCTATGGATTTATATGTCTCCGAAAGAGAATCAAGCGTGTGTACAGTGGCATAAACGCAGCAGTGATAGGATTGGTGAGGTTCGGTGAGCAAATGCAGACCCTTTGAAGTCATATTGCATGGTACCCATTCCATGGGTCTCAACTCTCCAGGTTTAAGGGATTCTTCCTTCAGCTAAAACATGCATGTGGAACCCAGAGTACGATCCACCGTGTGATCGGGAAACGTGTTCAAATGTGTGTCAGTTTTCGTCCCCTGGTACTCGGGTGCAACATCCCAGACGCTTTACTAACACTCTCCCCACTTGGAGAGTCAGTGCCTTTAACCTGCTGTTTGGCCCAGTTTGCAATTTCTGCGGAAAATGAACAGGAATAGGGAGAACCAATGAGAGACTAGCTGGAGGTGTCTGGACGGGCAAATTTAACTCTCATTTCCCACCAGGAAGAGGAATTAACCAAAGGCTCAGCGTGCCATGCCGGAACCACACTAGGGCCTGAAGCAATCCTGCGGTGTTGCGGCCAGCTCACAAGAAAGCGAGTTGAAGAAAGGAGCTCAGGGGCACTGTCATTCACAACCCTGCAGAGTTATAAATGACAGCTATCGTCCAAAAATATATTGAAGTAAGGCTGCCAAGAGGACTTGACAGCGGGGCAGAATTGCAGGAAACCGATTTCAGGAGGTAGACTGGAATTGCATGTAAAGCATAGGGAAAGAGGCAGAACGTCCACAATGATGCACTTGGCCAAAAAGGGCGTATGCGTTTTTTCCTGAATATATTCAGGAAAAAACGCATACGCCCTTTTTGGCCAACCAAGCAAGCTTGCAAAGGAAATCTGCACTACAATGAAGTCTCACTGCCCCCCGGTCAAAAGGGCCATCTGAAAAAAGTGTAAAATCCAGAAAGGCAGGACAGGCCATGGAGAACTGGGAGCCTTGTTATGCTGATGGGCGGGATGCAAATTGCCAACAGCCACTCTGGAGAAGTGTATGATGTTTCCTGAAACATCTAGAAAACAAAGCAACAGAGCCTAGGGCACTTCCACTTATGGTCCTGTAGCTTAGGGAAATTATAATCAAAAAGACACAGCCACCCCAAAGTTTGGGACGGCTGTGTTTACAAGAACCTCGTTGACGGTACAAGTTCAATATCACAGAAAGCGAAAAATGGATAAAGTTGTGGTACTTACGTACAATGCAGTATCACTCAGCAATGAAATCTATGTCATCAGTCCCGTAGCAGCATAATGAGTGGATTCAGGTACGATGATTCTAAGTGAAATAAGTCACACAGAAAAAGAAACATCATAAGATGTCACTAATACACGGAATTTAAACTTGGCTACACAGGAACTGAATTTCAAAACAGAACAGGGTCTCAAATGTAGAAAACCAACGTATGCTTGCTTAAGGGGAAAGGTGAGTTGGGGTGCTGCATAAAACCAGAGATTTAAATTAGCACAGATACCGCTCCATAAGCCAAATATGTAATAGACAAGAGCTACTCCTTGCTCAACGAAGTGGACTCAACACCCCATATTAAACGCCTAAGAATATACCTGACTAGTAAGAATCTTAAAACCTATGGATTTATATGTCTCCGAAAGAGAATCGAGCGTGTGTACAGTGGCATAAACGCAGCAGTGATAGGATTGGTGAGGTTCGGTGAGCAAATGCAGACCCTTTGAAGTCATATTGCATGGTACCCATTCCATGGGTCTCAACTCTCCAGGTTTAAGGGATTCTTCCTTCAGCTAAAACATGCATGTGGAACCCAGAGTACGATCCACCGTGTGATCGGGAAACGTGTTCAAATGTGTCTCAGTTTTCGTCCCCTGGTACTCGGGTGCAACATTCCAGACGCTTTACTAACACTCTCCCCACTTGGAGAGTCAGTGCCTTTAACCTGCTGTTTGGCCCAGTTTGCAATTTCTGCGGAAAATGAACAGGAATAGGGAGAACCAATGAGAGACTAGCTGGAGGTGTCTGGACGGGCAAATTTAACTCTCATTTCCCACCAGGAAGAGGAATTAACCAAAGGCTCAGCGTGCCATGCCGGAACCACACTAGGGCCTGAAGCAATCCTGCGGTGTTGCGGCCAGCTCACAAGAAAGCGAGTTGAAGAAAGGAGCTCAGGGGCACTATCATTCACAACCCTGCAGAGTTATAAATGACAGCTATCGTCCAAAAATATATTGAAGTAAGGCTGCCAAGAGGACTTGACAGCGGGGCAGAATTGCAGGAAACCGATTTCAGGAGGTAGACTGGAATTGCATGTAAAGCATAGGGAAAGAGGCAGAACGTCCACAATGATGCACTTGGCCAAAAAGGGCGTATGCGTTTTTTCCTGAATATATTCAGGAAAAAACGCATACGCCCTTTTTGGCCAACCAAGCAAGCTGGCAAAGGAAATCTGCACTACAATGAAGTCTCACTGCCCCCCGGTCAAAAGGGCCATCTGAAAAAAGTGTAAAATCCAGAAAGGCAGGACAGGCCATGGAGAACTGGGAGCCTTGTTATGCTGATGGGCGGGATGCAAATTGCCAACAGCCACTCTGGAGAAGTGTATGATGTTTCCTGAAACATCTAGAAAACAAAGCAACAGAGCCTAGGGCACTTCCACTTATGGTCCTGTAGCTTAGGGAAATTATAATCAAAAAGACACAGCCACCCCAAAGTTTGGGACGGCTGTGTTTACAAGAACCTCGTTTACGGTACAAGTTCAATATCACAGAAAGCGAAAAATGGATAAAGTTGTGGTACTTACGTACAATGCAGTATCACTCAGCAATGAAATCTATGTCATCAGTCCCGTAGCAGCATAATGAGTGGATTCAGGTACGATGATTCTAAGTGAAATAAGTCACACAGAAAAAGAAACATCATAAGATGTCACTAATACACGGAATTTAAACTTGGCTACACAGGAACTGAATTTCAAAACAGAACAGGGTCTCAAATGTAGAAAACCAACGTATGCTTGCTTAAGGGGAAAGGTGAGTTGGGGTGCTGCATAAAACCAGAGATTGAAATTAGCACAGATACCGCTCCATAAGCCAAATATGTAATAGACAAGAGCTACTCCTTGCTCAACGAAGTGGACACAACACCCCATATTAAACGCCTAAGAATATACCTGACTAGTAAGAATCTTAAAACCTATGGATTTATATGTCTCCGAAAGCGAATCAAGCGTGTGTACAGTGGCATAAACGCAGCAGTGATAGGATTGGTGAGGTTTGGTGAGCAAATGCAGACCCTTTGAAGTCATATTGCATGGTACCCATTCCATGGGTCTCAACTCTCCAGGTTTAAGGGATTCTTCCTTCACCTAAAACATGCATGTGGAACCCAGAGTACGATCCACCGTGTGATCGGGAAACGTGTTCAAATGTGTCTCAGTTTTCGTCCCCTGGTACTCGGGTGCAACATTCCAGACGCTTTACTAACACTCTCCCCACTTGGAGAGTCAGTGCCTTTAACCTGCTGTTTGGCCCAGTTTGCAATTTCTGCGGAAAATGAACAGGAATAGGGAGAACCAATGAGAGACTAGCTGGAGGTGTCTGGACGGGCAAATTTAACTCTCATTTCCCACCAGGAAGAGGAATTAACCAAAGGCTCAGCGTGCCATGCCGGAACCACACTAGGGCCTGAAGCAATCCTGCGGTGTTGCGGCCAGCTCACAAGAAAGCGAGTTGAAGAAAGGAGCTCAGGGGCACTGTCATTCACAACCCTGCAGAGTTATAAATGACAGCTATCGTCCAAAAATATATTGAAGTAAGGCTGCCAAGAGGACTTGACAGCGGGGCAGAATTGCAGGAAACCGATTTCAGGAGGTAGACTGGAATTGCATGTAAAGCACAGGAAAAGAGGCAGAACGTCCACAATGATGCACTTGGCCAAAAAGGGCGTATGCGTTTTTTCCTGAATATATTCAGGAAAAAACGCATACGCCCTTTTTGGCCAACCAAGCAAGCTTGCAAAGGAAATCTGCACTACAATGAAGTCTCACTGCCCCCGGTCAAAAGGGCCATCTGAAAAAAGTGTAAAATCCAGAAAGGCAGGACAGGCCATGGAGAACTGGGAGCCTTGTTATGCTGATGGGCGGGATGCAAATTGCCAACAGCCACTCTGGAGAAGTGTATGATGTTTCCTGAAACATCTAGAAAACAAAGCAACAGAGCCTAGGGCACTTCCACTTATGGTCCTGTAGCTTAGGGAAATTATAATCAAAAAGACACAGCCACCCCAAAGTTTGGGACGGCTGTGTTTACAAGAACCTCGTTGACGGTACAAGTTCAATATCACAGAAAGCGAAAAATGGATAAAGTTGTGGTACTTACGTACAATGCAGTATCACTCAGCAATGAAATCTATGTCATCAGTCCCGTAGCAGCATAATGAGTGGATTCAGGTACGATGATTCTAAGTGAAATAAGTCACACAGAAAAAGAAACATCATAAGATGTCACTAATACACGGAATTTAAACTTGGCTACACAGGAACTGAATTTCAAAACAGAACAGGGTCTCAAATGTAGAAAACCAACGTATGCTTGCTTAAGGGGAAAGGTGAGTTGGGGTGCTGCATAAAACCAGAGATTGAAATTAGCACAGATACCGCTCCATAAGCCAAATATGTCATAGACAAGAGCTACTCCTTGCTCAACGAAGTGGACTCAACACCCCATATTAAACGCCTAAGAATATACCTGACTAGTAAGAATCTTAAAACCTATGGATTTATATGTCTCCGAAAGAGAATCGAGCGTGTGTACAGTGGCATAAACGCAGCAGTGATAGGATTGGTGAGGTTCGGTGAGCAAATGCAGACCCTTTGAAGTCATATTGCATGGTACCCATTCCATGGGTCTCAACTCTCCAGGTTTAAGGGATTCTTCCTTCAGCTAAAACATGCATGTGGAACCCAGAGTACGATCCACCGTGTGATCGGGAAACGTGTTCAAATGTGTCTCAGTTTTCGTCCCCTGGTACTCGGGTGCAACATTCCAGAGGCTTTACTAACACTCTCCCCACTTGGAGAGTCAGTGCCTTTAACCTGCTGTTTGGCCCAGTTTGCAATTTCTGCGGAAAATGAACAGGAATAGGGAGAACCAATGAGAGACTAGCTGGAGGTGTCTGGACGGGCAAATTTAACTCTCATTTCCCACCAGGAAGAGGAATTAACCAAAGGCTCAGCGTGCCATGCCGGAACCACACTAGGGCCTGAAGCAATCCTGCGGTGTTGCGGCCAGCTCACAAGAAAGCGAGTTGAAGAAAGGAGCTCAGGGGCACTTTCATTCACAACCCTGCAGAGTTATAAATGACAGCTATCGTCCAAAAATATATTGAAGTAAGGCTGCCAAGAGGACTTGACAGCGGGGCAGAATTGCAGGAAACCGATTTCAGGAGGTAGACTGGAATTGCATGTAAAGCATAGGGAAAGAGGCAGAACGTCCACAATGATGCACTTGGCCAAAAAGGGCGTATGCGTTTTTTCCTGAATATATTCAGGAAAAAACGCATACGCCCTTTTTGGCCAACCAAGCAAGCTTGCAAAGGAAATCTGCACTACAATGAAGTCTCACTGCCCCCCGGTCAAAAGGGCCATCTGAAAAAAGTGTAAAATCCAGAAAGGCAGGACAGGCCATGGAGAACTGGGAGCCTTGTTATGCTGATGGGCGGGATGCAAATTGCCAACAGCCACTCTGGAGAAGTGTATGATGTTTCCTGAAACATCTAGAAAACAAAGCAACAGAGCCTAGGGCACTTCCACTTATGGTCCTATAGCTTAGGGAAATTATAATCAAAAAGACACAGCCACCCCAAACTTTGGGACGGCTGTGTTTACAAGAACCTCGTTGACGGTACAAGTTCAATATCACAGAAAGCGAAAAATGGATAAAGTTGTGGTACTTACGTACAATGCAGTATCACTCAGCAATGAAATCTATGTCATCAGTCCCGTAGCAGCATAATGAGTGGATTCAGGTACGATGATTCTAAGTGAAATAAGTCACACAGAAAAAGAAACATCATAAGATGTCACTAATACACGGAATTTAAACTTGGCTACACAGGAACTGAATTTCAAAACAGAACAGGGTCTCAAATGTAGAAAACCAACGTATGCTTGCTTAAGGGGAAAGGTGAGTTGGGGTGCTGCATAAAACCAGAGATTGAAATTAGCACAGATACCGCTCCATAAGCCAAATATGTCATAGACAAGAGCTACTCCTTGCTCAACGAAGTGGACTCAACACCCCATATTAAACGCCTAAGAATATACCTGACTAGTAAGAATCTTAAAACCTATGGATTTATATGTCTCCGAAAGAGAATCGAGCGTGTGTACAGTGGCATAAACGCAGCAGTGATAGGATTGGTGAGGTTCGGTGAGCAAATGCAGACCCTTTGAAGTCATATTGCATGGTACCCATTCCATGGGTCTCAACTCTCCAGGTTTAAGGGATTCTTCCTTCAGCTAAAACATGCATGTGGAACCCAGAGTACGATCCACCGTGTGATCGGGAAACGTGTTCAAATGTGTCTCAGTTTTCGTCCCCTGGTACTCGGGTGCAACATTCCAGAGGCTTTACTAACACTCTCCCCACTTGGAGAGTCAGTGCCTTTAACCTGCTGTTTGGCCCAGTTTGCAATTTCTGCGGAAAATGAACAGGAATAGGGAGAACCAATGAGAGACTAGCTGGAGGTGTCTGGACGGGCAAATTTAACTCTCATTTCCCACCAGGAAGAGGAATTAACCAAAGGCTCAGCGTGCCATGCCGGAACCACACTAGGGCCTGAAGCAATCCTGCGGTGTTGCGGCCAGCTCACAAGAAAGCGAGTTGAAGAAAGGAGCTCAGGGGCACTTTCATTCACAACCCTGCAGAGTTATAAATGACAGCTATCGTCCAAAAATATATTGAAGTAAGGCTGCCAAGAGGACTTGACAGCGGGGCAGAATTGCAGGAAACCGATTTCAGGAGGTAGACTGGAATTGCATGTAAAGCATAGGGAAAGAGGCAGAACGTCCACAATGATGCACTTGGCCAAAAAGGGCGTATGCGTTTTTTCCTGAATATATTCAGGAAAAAACGCATACGCCCTTTTTGGCCAACCAAGCAAGCTTGCAAAGGAAATCTGCACTACAATGAAGTCTCACTGCCCCCCGGTCAAAAGGGCCATCTGAAAAAAGTGTAAAATCCAGAAAGGCAGGACAGGCCATGGAGAACTGGGAGCCTTGTTATGCTGATGGGCGGGATGCAAATTGCCAACAGCCACTCTGGAGAAGTGTATGATGTTTCCTGAAACATCTAGAAAACAAAGCAACAGAGCCTAGGGCACTTCCACTTATGGTCCTATAGCTTAGGGAAATTATAATCAAAAAGACACAGCCACCCCAAACTTTGGGACGGCTGTGTTTACAAGAACCTCGTTGACGGTACAAGTTCAATATCACAGAAAGCGAAAAATGGATAAAGTTGTGGTACTTACGTACAATGCAGTATCACTCAGCAATGAAATCTATGTCATCAGTCCCGTAGCAGCATAATGAGTGGATTCAGGTACGATGATTCTAAGTGAAATAAGTCACACAGAAAAAGATACATCATAAGATGTCACTAATACACGGAATTTAAACTTGGCTACACAGGAACTGAATTTCAAAACAGAACAGGGTCTCAAATGTAGAAAACCAACGTATGCTTGCTTAAGGGGAAAGGTGAGTTGGGGTGCTGCATAAAACCAGAGATTGAAATTAGCACAGATACCGCTCCATAAGCCAAATATGTCATAGACAAGAGCTACTCCTTGCTCAACGAAGTGGACTCAACACCCCATATTAAACGCCTAAGAATATACCTGACTAGTAAGAATCTTAAAACCTATGGATTTATATGTCTCCGAAAGAGAATCAAGCGTGTGTACAGTGGCATAAACGCAGCAGTGATAGGATTGGTGAGGTTCGGTGAGCAAATGCAGACCCTTTGAAGTCATATTGCATGGTACCCATTCCATGGGTCTCAACTCTCCAGGTTTAAGGGATTCTTCCTTCAGCTAAAACATGCATGTGGAACCCAGAGTACGATCCACCGTGTGATCGGGAAACGTGTTCAAATGTGTCTCAGTTTTCGTCCCCTGGTACTCGGGTGCAACATTCCAGACGCTTTACTAACACTCTCCCCACTTGGAGAGTCAGTGCCTTTAACCTGCTGTTTGGCCCAGTTTGCAATTTCTGCGGAAAATGAACAGGAATAGGGAGAACCAATGAGAGACTAGCTGGAGGTGTCTGGACGGGCAAATTTAACTCTCATTTCCCACCAGGAAGAGGAATTAACCAAAGGCTCAGCGTGCCATGCCGGAACCACACTAGGGCCTGAAGCAATCCTGCGGTGTTGCGACCAGCTCACAAGAAAGCGAGTTGAAGAAAGGAGCTCAGGGGCACTGTCATTCACAACCCTGCAGAGTTATAAATGACAGCTATCGTCCAAAAATATATTGAAGTAAGGCTGCCAAGAGGACTTGACAGCGGGGCAGAATTGCAGGAAACCGATTTCAGGAGGTAGACTGGAATTGCATGTAAAGCATAGGAAAAGAGGCAGAACGTCCACAATGATGCACTTGGCCAAAAAGGGCGTATGCGTTTTTTCCTGAATATATTCAGGAAAAAACGCATACGCCCTTTTTGGCCAACCAAGCAAGCTTGCAAAGGAAATCTGCACTACAATGAAGTCTCACTGCCCCCGGTCAAAAGGGCCATCTGAAAAAAGTGTAAAATCCAGAAAGGCAGGACAGGCCATGGAGAACTGGGAGCCTTGTTATGCTGATGGGCGGGATGCAAATTGCCAACAGCCACTCTGGAGAAGTGTATGATGTTTCCTGAAACATCTAGAAAACAAAGCAACAGAGCCTAGGGCACTTCCACTTATGGTCCTATAGCTTAGGGAAATTATAATCAAAAAGACACAGCCACCCCAAAGTTTGGGACGGCTGTGTTTACAAGAACCTCGTTGACGGTACAAGTTCAAAATCACAGAAAGCGAAAAATGGATAAAGTTGTGGTACTTACGTACAATGCAGTATCACTCAGCAATGAAATCTATGTCATCAGTCCCGTAGCAGCATAATGAGTGGATTCAGGTACGATGATTCTAAGTGAAATAAGTCACACAGAAAAAGAAACATCATAAGATGTCACTAATACACGGAATTTAAACTTGGCTACACAGGAACTGAATTTCAAAACAGAACAGGGTCTCAAATGTAGAAAACCAACTTATGCTTGCTTAAGGGGAAAGGTGAGTTGGGGTGCTGCATAAAACCAGAGATTGAAATTAGCACAGATACCGCTCCATAAGCCAAATATGTCATAGAGAAGAGCTACTCCTTGCTCAACGAAGTGGACACAACACCCCATATTAAACGCCTAAGAATATACCTGACTAGTAAGAATCTTAAAACCTATGGATTTATATGTCTCCGAAAGAGAATCAAGCGTGTGTACAGTGGCATAAACGCAGCAGTGATAGGATTGGTGAGGTTTGGTGAGCAAATGCAGACCCTTTGAAGTCATATTGCATGGTACCCATTCCATGGGTCTCAACTCTCCAGGTTTAAGGGATTCTTCCTTCACCTAAAACATGCATGTGGAACCCAGAGTACGATCCACCGTGTGATCGGGAAACGTGTTCAAATGTGTCTCAGTTTTCGTCCCCTGGTACTCGGGTGCAACATTCCAGACGCTTTACTAACACTCTCCCCACTTGGAGAGTCAGTGCCTTTAACCTGCTGTTTGGCCCAGTTTGCAATTTCTGTGGAAAATGAACAGGAATAGGGAGAACCAATGAGAGACTAGCTGGAGGTGTCTGGACGGGCAAATTTAACTCTCATTTCCCACCAGGAAGAGGAATTAACCAAAGGCTCAGCGTGCCATGCCGGAACCACACTAGGGCCTGAAGCAATCCTGCGGTGTTGCGGCCAGCTCACAAGAAAGCGAGCTGAAGAAAGGAGCTCAGGGGCACTGTCATTCACAACCCTGCAGAGTTATAAATGACAGCTATCGTCCAAAAATATATTGAAGTAAGGCTGCCAAGAGGACTTGACAGCGGGGCAGAATTGCAGGAAACCGATTTCAGGAGGTAGACTGGAATTGCATGTAAAGCATAGGAAAAGAGGCAGAACGTCCACAATGATGCACTTGGCCAAAAAGGGCGTATGCGTTTTTTCCTGAATATATTCAGGAAAAAACGCATACGCCCTTTTTGGCCAACCAAGCAAGCTTGCAAAGGAAATCTGCACTACAATGAAGTCTCACTGCCCCCGGTCAAAAGGGCCATCTGAAAAAAGTGTAAAATCCAGAAAGGCAGGACAGGCCATGGAGAACTGGGAGCCTTGTTATGCTGATGGGCGGGATGCAAATTGCCAACAGCCACTCTGGAGAAGTGTATGATGTTTCCTGAAACATCTAGAAAACAAAGCAACAGAGCCTAGGGCACTTCCACTTATGGTCCTGTAGCTTAGGGAAATTATAATCAAAAAGACACAGCCACCCCAAAGTTTGGGACGGCTGTGTTTACAAGAACCTCGTTGACGGTACAAGTTCAATATCACAGAAAGCGAAAAATGGATAAAGTTGTGGTACTTACGTACAATGCAGTATCACTCAGCAATGAAATCTATGTCATCAGTCCCGTAGCAGCATAATGAGTGGATTCAGGTACGATGATTCTAAGTGAAATAAGTCACACAGAAAAAGAAACATCATAAGATGTCACTAATACACGGAATTTAAACTTGGCTACACAGGAACTGAATTTCAAAACAGAACAGGGTCTCAAATGTAGAAAACCAACGTATGCTTGCTTAAGGGGAAAGGTGAGTTGGGGTGCTGCATAAAACCAGAGATTGAAATTAGCACAGATACCGCTCCATAAGCCAAATATGTAATAGACAAGAGCTACTCCTTGCTCAACGAAGTGGACACAACACCCCATATTAAACGCCTAAGAATATACCTGACTAGTAAGAATCTTAAAACCTATGGATTTATATGTCTCCGAAAGCGAATCAAGCGTGTGTACAGTGGCATAAACGCAGCAGTGATAGGATTGGTGAGGTTTGGTGAGCAAATGCAGACCCTTTGAAGTCATATTGCATGGTACCCATTCCATGGGTCTCAACTCTCCAGGTTTAAGGGATTCTTCCTTCAGCTAAAACATGCATGTGGAACCCAGAGTACGATCCACCGTGTGATCGGGAAACGTGTTCAAATGTGTCTCAGTTTTCGTCCCCTGGTACTCGGGTGCAACATTCCAGACGCTTTACTAACACTCTCCCCACTTGGAGAGTCAGTGCCTTTAACCTGCTGTTTGGCCCAGTTTGCAATTTCTGCGGAAAATGAACAGGAATAGGGAGAACCAATGAGAGACTAGCTGGAGGTGTCTGGACGGGCAAATTTAACTCTCATTTCCCACCAGGAAGAGGAATTAACCAAAGGCTCAGCGTGCCATGCCGGAACCACACTAGGGCCTGAAGCAATCCTGCGGTGTTGCGGCCAGCTCACAAGAAAGCGAGTTGAAGAAAGGAGCTCAGGGGCACTGTCATTCACAACCCTGCAGAGTTATAAATGACAGCTATCGTCCAAAAATATATTGAAGTAAGGCTGCCAAGAGGACTTGACAGCGGGGCAGAATTGCAGGAAACCGATTTCAGGAGGTAGACTGGAATTGCATGTAAAGCATAGGGAAAGAGGCAGAACGTCCACAATGATGCACTTGGCCAAAAAGGGCGTATGCGTTTTTTCCTGAATATATTCAGGAAAAAACGCATACGCCCTTTTTGGCCAACCAAGCAAGCTTGCAAAGGAAATCTGCACTACAATGAAGTCTCACTGCCCCCGGTCAAAAGGGCCATCTGAAAAAAGTGTAAAATCCAGAAAGGCAGGACAGGCCATGGAGAACTGGGAGCCTTGTTATGCTGATGGGCGGGATGCAAATTGCCAACAGCCACTCTGGAGAAGTGTATGATGTTTCCTGAAACATCTAGAAAACAAAGCAACAGAGCCTAGGGCACTTCCACTTATGGTCCTATAGCTTAGGGAAATTATAATCAAAAAGACACAGCCACCCCAAAGTTTGGGACGGCTGTGTTTACAAGAACTTCGTTGACGGTACAAGTTCAATATCACAGAAAGCGAAAAATGGATAAAGTTGTGGTACTTATGTACAATGCAGTATCACTCAGCAATGAAATCTATGTCATCAGTCCCGTAGCAGCATAATGAGTGGATTCAGGTACGATGATTCTAAGTGAAATAAGTCACACAGAAAAAGAAACATCATAAGATGTCACTAATACACGGAATTTAAACTTGGCTACACAGGAACTGAATTTCAAAACAGAACAGGGTCTCAAATGTAGAAAACCAACGTATGCTTGCTTAAGGGGAAAGGTGAGTTGGGGTGCTGCATAAAACCAGAGATTGAAATTAGCACAGATACCGCTCCATAAGCCAAATATGTAATAGACAAGAGCTACTCCTTGCTCAACGAAGTGGACACAACACCCCATATTAAACGCCTAAGAATATACCTGACTAGTAAGAATCTTAAAACCTATGGATTTATATGTCTCCGAAAGAGAATCAAGCGTGTGTACAGTGGCATAAACGCAGCAGTGATAGGATTGGTGAGGTTTGGTGAGCAAATGCAGACCCTTTGAAGTCATATTGCATGGTACCCATTCCATGGGTCTCAACTCTCCAGGTTTAAGGGATTCTTCCTTCACCTAAAACATGCATGTGGAACCCAGAGTACGATCCACCGTGTGATCGGGAAACGTGTTCAAATGTGTCTCAGTTTTCGTCCCCTGGTACTCGGGTGCAACATTCCAGACGCTTTACTAACACTCTCCCCACTTGGAGAGTCAGTGCCTTTAACCTGCTGTTTGGCCCAGTTTGCAATTTCTGCGGAAAATGAACAGGAATAGGGAGAACCAATGAGAGACTAGCTGGAGGTGTCTGGACGGGCAAATTTAACTCTCATTTCCCACCAGGAAGAGGAATTAACCAAAGGCTCAGCGTGCCATGCCGGAACCACACTAGGGCCTGAAGCAATCCTGCGGTGTTGCGGCCAGCTCACAAGAAAGCGAGTTGAAGAAAGGAGCTCAGGGGCACTGTCATTCACAACCCTGCAGAGTTATAAATGACAGCTATCGTCCAAAAATATATTGAAGTAAGGCTGCCAAGAGGACTTGACAGCGGGGCAGAATTGCAGGAAACCGATTTCAGGAGGTAGACTGGAATTGCATGTAAAGCATAGGAAAAGAGGCAGAACGTCCACAATGATGCACTTGGCCAAAAAGGGCGTATGCGTTTTTTCCTGAATATATTCAGGAAAAAACGCATACGCCCTTTTTGGCCAACCAAGCAAGCTTGCAAAGGAAATCTGCACTACAATGAAGTCTCACTGCCCCCCGGTCAAAAGGGCCATCTGAAAAAAGTGTAAAATCCAGAAAGGCAGGACAGGCCATGGAGAACTGGGAGCCTTGTTATGCTGATGGGCGGGATGCAAATTGCCAACAGCCACTCTGGAGAAGTGTATGATGTTTCCTGAAACATCTAGAAAACAAAGCAACAGAGCCTAGGGCACTTCCACTTATGGTCCTGTAGCTTAGGGAAATTATAATCAAAAAGACACAGCCACTGCAAAGTTTGGGACGGCTGTGTTTACAAGAACCTCGTTGACGGTACAAGTTCAATATCAAAGAAAGCGAAAAATGGATAAAGTTGTGGTACTTACGTACAATGCAGTATCACTCAGCAATGAAATCTATGTCATCAGTCCCGTAGCAGCATAATGAGTGGATTCAGGTACGATGATTCTAAGTGAAATAAGTCACACAGAAAAAGAAACATCATAAGATGTCACTAATACACGGAATTTAAACTTGGCTACACAGGAACTGAATTTCAAAACAGAACAGGGTCTCAAATGTAGAAAACCAACTTATGCTTGCTTAAGGGGAAAGGTGAGTTGGGGTGCTGCATAAAACCAGAGATTGAAATTAGCACAGATACCGCTCCATAAGCCAAATATGTAATAGACAAGAGCTACTCCTTGCTCAACGAAGTGGACTCAACACCCCATATTAAACGCCTAAGAATATACCTGACTAGTAAGAATCTTAAAACCTATGGATTTATATGTCTCCGAAAGAGAATCGAGCGTGTGTACAGTGGCATAAACGCAGCAGTGATAGGATTGGTGAGGTTCGGTGAGCAAATGCAGACCCTTTGAAGTCATATTGCATGGTACCCATTCCATGGGTCTCAACTCTCCAGGTTTAAGGGATTCTTCCTTCAGCTAAAACATGCATGTGGAACCCAGAGTACGATCCACCGTGTGATCGGGAAACGTGTTCAAATGTGTCTCAGTTTTTGTCCCCTGGTACTCGGGTGCAACATTCCAGACGCTTTACTAACACTCTCCCCACTTGGAGAGTCAGTGCCTTTAACCTGCTGTTTGGCCCAGTTTGCAATTTCTGCGGAAAATGAACAGGAATAGGGAGAACCAATGAGAGACTAGCTGGAGGTGTCTGGACGGGCAAATTTAACTCTCATTTCCCACCAGGAAGAGGAATTAACCAAAGGCTCAGCGTGCCATGCCGGAACCACACTAGGGCCTGAAGCAATCCTGCGGTGTTGCGGCCAGCTCACAAGAAAGCGAGTTGAAGAAAGGAGCTCAGGGGCACTGTCATTCACAACCCTGCAGAGTTATAAATGACAGCTATCGTCCAAAAATATATTGAAGTAAGGCTGCCAAGAGGACTTGACAGCGGGGCAGAATTGCAGGAAACCGATTTCAGGAGGTAGACTGGAATTGCATGTAAAGCATAGGGAAAGAGGCAGAACGTCCACAATGATGCACTTGGCCAAAAAGGGCGTATGCGTTTTTTCCTGAATATATTCAGGAAAAAACGCATACGCCCTTTTTGGCCAACCAAGCAAGCTTGCAAAGGAAATCTGCACTACAATGAAGTCTCACTGCCCCCCGGTCAAAAGGGCCATCTGAAAAAAGTGTAAAATCCAGAAAGGCAGGACAGGCCATGGAGAACTGGGAGCCTTGTTATGCTGATGGGCGGGATGCAAATTGCCAACAGCCACTCTGGAGAAGTGTATGATGTTTCCTGAAACATCTAAAAAACAAAGCAACAGAGCCTAGGGCACTTCCACTTATGGTCCTGTAGCTTAGGGAAATTATAATCAAAAAGACACAGCCACCCCAAAGTTTGGGACGGCTGTGTTTACAAGAACCTTGTTGACGGTACAAGTTCAATATCACAGAAAGCGAAAAATGGATAAAGTTGTGGTACTTACGTACAATGCAGTATCACTCAGCAATGAAATCTATGTCATCAGTCCCGTAGCAGCATAATGAGTGGATTCAGGTACGATGATTCTAAGTGAAATAAGTCACACAGAAAAAGATACATCATAAGATGTCACTAATACACGGAATTTAAACTTGGCTACACAGGAACTGAATTTCAAAACAGAACAGGGTCTCAAATGTAGAAAACCAACGTATGCTTGCTTAAGGGGAAAGGTGAGTTGGGGTGCTGCATAAAACCAGAGATTGAAATTAGCACAGATACCGCTCCATAAGCCAAATATGTCATAGACAAGAGCTACTCCTTGCTCAACGAAGTGGACTCAACACCCCATATTAAACGCCTAAGAATATACCTGACTAGTAAGAATCTTAAAACCTATGGATTTATATGTCTCCGAAAGAGAATCAAGCGTGTGTACAGTGGCATAAACGCAGCAGTGATAGGATTGGTGAGGTTCGGTGAGCAAATGCAGACCCTTTGAAGTCATATTGCATGGTACCCATTCCATGGGTCTCAACTCTCCAGGTTTAAGGGATTCTTCCTTCAGCTAAAACATGCATGTGGAACCCAGAGTACGATCCACCGTGTGATCGGGAAACGTGTTCAAATGTGTCTCAGTTTTCGTCCCCTGGTACTCGGGTGCAACATTCCAGACGCTTTACTAACACTCTCCCCACTTGGAGAGTCAGTGCCTTTAACCTGCTGTTTGGCCCAGTTTGCAATTTCTGCGGAAAATGAACAGGAATAGGGAGAACCAATGAGAGACTAGCTGGAGGTGTCTGGACGGGCAAATTTAACTCTCATTTCCCACCAGGAAGAGGAATTAACCAAAGGCTCAGCGTGCCATGCCGGAACCACACTAGGGCCTGAAGCAATCCTGCGGTGTTGCGACCAGCTCACAAGAAAGCGAGTTGAAGAAAGGAGCTCAGGGGCACTGTCATTCACAACCCTGCAGAGTTATAAATGACAGCTATCGTCCAAAAATATATTGAAGTAAGGCTGCCAAGAGGACTTGACAGCGGGGCAGAATTGCAGGAAACCGATTTCAGGAGGTAGACTGGAATTGCATGTAAAGCATAGGAAAAGAGGCAGAACGTCCACAATGATGCACTTGGCCAAAAAGGGCGTATGCGTTTTTTCCTGAATATATTCAGGAAAAAACGCATACGCCCTTTTTGGCCAACCAAGCAAGCTTGCAAAGGAAATCTGCACTACAATGAAGTCTCACTGCCCCCGGTCAAAAGGGCCATCTGAAAAAAGTGTAAAATCCAGAAAGGCAGGACAGGCCATGGAGAACTGGGAGCCTTGTTATGCTGATGGGCGGGATGCAAATTGCCAACAGCCACTCTGGAGAAGTGTATGATGTTTCCTGAAACATCTAGAAAACAAAGCAACAGAGCCTAGGGCACTTCCACTTATGGTCCTATAGCTTAGGGAAATTATAATCAAAAAGACACAGCCACCCCAAAGTTTGGGACGGCTGTGTTTACAAGAACCTCGTTGACGGTACAAGTTCAAAATCACAGAAAGCGAAAAATGGATAAAGTTGTGGTACTTACGTACAATGCAGTATCACTCAGCAATGAAATCTATGTCATCAGTCCCGTAGCAGCATAATGAGTGGATTCAGGTACGATGATTCTAAGTGAAATAAGTCACACAGAAAAAGAAACATCATAAGATGTCACTAATACACGGAATTTAAACTTGGCTACACAGGAACTGAATTTCAAAACAGAACAGGGTCTCAAATGTAGAAAACCAACTTATGCTTGCTTAAGGGGAAAGGTGAGTTGGGGTGCTGCATAAAACCAGAGATTGAAATTAGCACAGATACCGCTCCATAAGCCAAATATGTCATAGACAAGAGCTACTCCTTGCTCAACGAAGTGGACACAACACCCCATATTAAACGCCTAAGAATATACCTGACTAGTAAGAATCTTAAAACCTATGGATTTATATGTCTCCGAAAGAGAATCAAGCGTGTGTACAGTGGCATAAACGCAGCAGTGATAGGATTGGTGAGGTTTGGTGAGCAAATGCAGACCCTTTGAAGTCATATTGCATGGTACCCATTCCATGGGTCTCAACTCTCCAGGTTTAAGGGATTCTTCCTTCAGCTAAAACATGCATGTGGAACCCAGAGTACGATCCACCGTGTGATCGGGAAACGTGTTCAAATGTGTCTCAGTTTTCGTCCCCTGGTACTCGGGTGCAACATTCCAGACGCTTTACTAACACTCTCCCCACTTGGAGAGTCAGTGCCTTTAACCTGCTGTTTGGCCCAGTTTGCAATTTCTGCGGAAAATGAACAGGAATAGGGAGAACCAATGAGAGACTAGCTGGAGGTGTCTGGACGGGCAAATTGAACTCTCATTTCCCACCAGGAAGAGGAAGTAACCAAAGGCTCGGCGTGCCATGCCGGAACCACACTAGGGCCTGAAGCAATCCTGCGGTGTTGCGGCCAGCTCACAACAAAGCGAGTTGAAGAAAGGAGCTCAGGGGCACTGTCATTCACAACCCTGCAGAGTTATAAATGACAGCTATCGTCCAAAAATATATTGAAGTAAGGCTGCCAAGAGGACTTGACAGCGGGGCAGAATTGCAGGAAACCGATTTCAGGAGGTAGACTGGAATTGCATGTAAAGCATAGGAAAAGAGGCAGAACGTCCACAATGATACACTTGGCCAAAAAGGGCGTATGCGTTTTTTCCTGAATATATTCAGGAAAAAACGCATACGCCCTTTTTGGCCAACCAAGCAAGCTTGCAAAGGAAATCTGCACTACAATGAAGTCTCACTGCCCCCCGGTCAAAAGGGCCATCTGAAAAAAGTGTAAAATCCAGAAAGGCAGGACAGGCCATGGAGAACTGGGAGCCTTGTTATGCTGATGGGCGGGATGCAAATTGCCAACAGCCACTCTGGAGAAGTGTATGATGTTTCCTGAAACATCTAGAAAACAAAGCAACAGAGCCTAGGGCACTTCCACTTATGGTCCTGTAGCTTAGGGAAATTATAATCAAAAAGACACAGCCACCCCAAAGTTTGGGACGGCTGTGTTTACAAGAACCTCGTTGACGGTACAAGTTCAATATCACAGAAAGCGAAAAATGGATAAAGTTGTGGTACTTACGTACAATGCAGTATCACTCAGCAATGAAATCTATCTCATCAGTCCCGTAGCAGCATAATGAGTGGATTCAGGTACGATGATTCTAAGTGAAATAAGTCACACAGAAAAAGAAACATCATAAGATGTCACTAATACACGGAATTTAAACTTGGCTACACAGGAACTGAATTTCAAAACAGAACAGGGTCTCAAATGTAGAAAACCAACTTATGCTTGCTTAAGGGGAAAGGTGAGTTGGGGTGCTGCATAAAACCAGAGATTGAAATTAGCACAGATACCGCTCCATAAGCCAAATATGTCATAGACAAGAGCTACTCCTTGCTCCACGAAGTGGACTCAACACCCCATATTAAACGCCTAAGAATATACCTGACTAGTAAGAATCTTAAAACCTATGGATTTATATGTCTCCGAAAGAGAATCAAGCGTGTGTACAGTGGCATAAACGCAGCAGTGATAGGATTGGTGAGGTTCGGTGAGCAAATGCAGACCCTTTGAAGTCATATTGCATGGTACCCATTCCATGGGTCTCAACTCTCCAGGTTTAAGGGATTCTTCCTTCAGCTAAAACATGCATGTGGAACCCAGAGTACGATCCACCGTGTGATCAGGAAACGTGTTCAAATGTGTCTCAGTTTTCGTCCCCTGGTACTCGGGTGCAACATTCCAGACGCTTTACTAACACTCTCCCCACTTGGAGGGTCAGTGCCATTAACCTGCTGTTTGGCCCAGTTTGCAATTTCTGCGGAAAATGAACAGGAATAGGGAGAACCAATGAGAGACTAGCTGGAGGTGTCTGGACGGGCAAATTTAACTCTCATTTCCCACCAGGAAGAGGAATTAACCAAAGGCTCGGCGTGCCATGCCGGAACCACACTAGGGCCTGAAGCAATCCTGCGGTGTTGCGGCCAGCTCACAAGAAAGCGAGTTGAAGAAAGGAGCTCAGGGGCACTGTCATTCACAACCCTGCAGAGTTATACATGACAGCTATCGTCCAAAAATATATTGAAGTAAGGCTGCCAAGAGGACTTGACAGCGGGGCAGAATTGCAGGAAACCGATTTCAGGAGGTAGACTGGAATTGCATGTAAAGCATAGGAAAAGAGGCAGAACGTCCACAATGATGCACTTGGCCAAAAAGGGCGTATGCGTTTTTTCCTGAATATATTCAGGAAAAAACGCATACGCCCTTTTTGGCCAACCAAGGAAGCTTGCAAAGGAAATCTGCACTACAATGAAGTCTCACTGCCCCCCGGTCAAAAGGGCCATCTGAAAAAAGTGTAAAATCCAGAAAGGCAGGACAGGCCATGGAGAACTGGGAGCCTTGTTATGCTGATGGGCGGGATGCAAATTGCCAACAGCCACTCTGGAGAAGTGTATGATGTTTCCTGAAACATCTAGAAAACACAGCAACAGAGCCTAGGGCACTTCCACTTATGGTCCTGTAGCTTAGGGAAATTATAATCAAAAAGACACAGCCACCCCAAAGTTTGGGACGGCTGTGTTTACAAGAACCTCGTTGACGGTACACGTTCAATATCACAGAAAGCGAAAAATGGATAAAGTTGTGGTACTTACGTACAATGCAGTATCACTCAGCAATGAAATCTATGTCATCAGTCCCGTAGCAGCATAATGAGTGGATTCAGGTACGATGATTCTAAGTGAAATAAGTCACACAGAAAAAGAAACATCATAAGATGTCACTAATACACGGAATTTAAACTTGGCTACACAGGAACTGAATTTCAAAACAGAACAGGGTCTCAAATGTAGAAAACCAACTTATGCTTGCTTAAGGGGAAAGGTGAGTTGGGGTGCTGCATAAAACCAGAGATTGAAATTAGCACAGATACCGCTCCATAAGCCAAATATGTAATAGACAAGAGCTACTCCTTGCTCAACGAAGTGGACTCAACACCCCATATTAAACGCCTAAGAATATACCTGACTAGTAGGAATCTTAAAACCTATGGATTTATATGTCTCCGAAAGAGAATCAAGCATGTGTACAGTGGCATAAACGCAGCAGTGATAGGATTGGTGAGGTTCGGTGAGCAAATGCAGACCCTTTGAAGTCATATTGCATGGTACCCATTCCATGGGTCTCAACTCTCCAGGTTTAAGGGATTCTTCCTTCAGCTAAAACATGCATGTGGAACCCAGAGTACGATCCACCGTGTGATCGGGAAACGTGTTCAAATGTGTCTCAGTTTTCGTCCCCTGATACTCGGGTGCAACATTCCAGACGCTTTACTAACACTCTCCCCACTTGGAGAGTCAGTGCCTTTAACCTGCTGTTTGGCCCAGTTTGCAATTTCTGCGGAAAATGAACAGGAATAGGGAGAACCAATGAGAGACTAGCTGGAGGTGTCTGGACGGGCAAATTGAACTCTCATTTCCCACCAGGAAGAGGAATTAACCAAAGGCTCAGCGCCATGCCGGAACCACACTAGGGCCTGAAGCAATCCTGCGGTGTTGCGGCCAACTCACAAGAAAGCGAGTTGAAGAAAGGAGCTCAGGGGCACTGTCATTCACAACCCTGCAGAGTTATAAATGACAGCTATCGTCCAAAAATATATTGAAGTAAGGCTGCCAAGAGGACTTGACAGCGGGGCAGAATTGCAGGATACTGATTTCAGGAGGTAGACTGGAATTGCATGTAAAGCATAGGAAAAGAGGCAGAACGTCCACAATGATGCACTTGGCCAAAAAGGGCGTATGCGTTTTTTCCTGAATATATTCAGGAAAAAACGCATACGCCCTTTTTGGCCAACCAAGCAAGCTTGCAAAGGAAATCTGCACTACAATGAAGTCTCACTGCCCCCCGGTCAAAAGGGCCATCTGAAAAAAGTGTAAAATCCAGAAAGGCAGGACAGGCCATGGAGAACTGGGAGCCTTGTTATGCTGATGGGCGGGATGCAAATTGCCAACAGCCACTCTGGAGAAGTGTATGATGTTTCCTGAAACATCTAGAAAACAAAGCAACAGAGCCTAGGGCACTTCCACTTATGGTCCTGTAGCTTAGGGAAATTATGATCAAAAAGACACAGCCACCCCAAAGTTTGGGACGGCTGTGTTTACAAGAACCTCGTTGACGGTACAAGTTCAATATCACAGAAAGCGAAAAATGGATAAAGTTGTGGTACTTACGTACAATGCAGTATCACTCAGCAATGAAATCTATGTCATCAGTCCCGTAGCAGCATAATGAGTGCATTCAGGTACGATGATTCTAAGTGAAATAAGTCACACAGAAAAAGAAACATCATAAGATGTCACTAATACACGGAATTTAAACTTGGCTACACAGGAACTGAATTTCAAAACAGAACAGGGTCTCAAATGTAGAAAACCAACTTATGCTTGCTTAAGGGGAAAGGTGAGTTGGGGTGCTGCCTAAAACCAGAGATTGAAATTAGCACAGATACCGCTCCATAAGCCAAATATGTCATAGACAAGAGCTACTCCTTGCTCAACGAAGTGGACTCAACACCCCATATTAAACGCCTAAGAATATACCTGACTAGTAAGAATCTTAAAACCTATGGATTTATATGTCTCCGAAAGAGAATCAAGCGTGTGTACAGTGGCATAAACGCAGCAGTGATAGGATTGGTGAGGTTCGGTGAGCAAATGCAGACCCTTTGAAGTCATATTGCATGGTACCCATTCCATGGGTCTCAACTCTCCTGGTTTAAGGGATTCTTCCTTCAGCTAAAACATGCATGTGGAACCCAGAGTACGATCCACCGTGTGATCGGGAAACGTGTTCAAATGTGTCTCAGTTTTCGTCCCCTGGTACTCGGGTGCAACATTCCAGACGCTTTACTAACACTCTCCCCACTTGGAGAGTCAGTGCCTTTAACCTGCTGTTTGGCCCAGTTTGCAATTTCTGCGGAAAATGAACAGGAATAGGGAGAACCAATGAGAGACTAGCTGGAGGTGTCTGGACGGGCAAATTTAACTCTCATTTCCCACCAGGAAGAGGAATTAACCAAAGGCTCAGCGTGCCATGCCGGAACCACACTAGGGCCTGAAGCAATCCTGCGGTGTTGCGGCCAGCTCACAAGAAAGCCAGTTGAAGAAAGGAGCTCAGGGGCACTGTCATTCACAACCCTGCAGAGTTATAAATGACAGCTATCGTCCAAAAATATATTGAAGTAAGGCTGCCAAGAGGACTTGACAGCGGGGCAGAATTGCAGGAAACCGATTTCAGGAGGTAGACTGGAATTGCATGTAAAGCATAGGGAAAGAGGCAGAACGTCCACAATGATGCACTTGGCCAAAAAGGGCGTATGCGTTTTTTCCTGAATATATTCAGGAAAAAACGCATACGCCCTTTTTGGCCAACCAAGGAAGCTTGCAAAGGAAATCTGCACTACAATGAAGTCTCACTGCCCCCTGGTCAAAAGGGCCATCTGAAAAAAGTGTAAAATCCAGAAAGGCAGGACAGGCCATGGAGAACTGGGAGCCTTGTTATGCTGATGGGCGGGATGCAAATTGCCAACAGCCACTCTGGAGAAGTGTATGATGTTTCCTGAAACATCTAGAAAACAAAGCAACAGAGCCTAGGGCACTTCCACTTATGGTCCTGTAGCTTAGGGAAATTATAATCAAAAAGACACAGCCACCCCAAAGTTTGGGACGGCTGTGTTTACAAGAACCTCGTTGACGGTACAAGTTCAATATCACAGAAAGCGAAAAATGGATAAAGTTGTGGTACTTACGTACAATGCAGTATCACTCAGCAATGAAATCTATGTCATCAGTCCCGTAGCAGCATAATGAGTGGATTCAGGTACGATGATTCTAAGTGAAATAAGTCACACAGAAAAAGAAACATCATAAGATGTCACTAGTACACGGAATTTAAACTTGGCTACACAGGAACTGAATTTCAAAACAGAACAGGGTCTCAAATGTAGAAAACCAACTTATGCTTGCTTAAGGGGAAAGGTGAGTTGGGGTGCTGCATAAAACCAGAGATTGAAATTAGCACAGATACCGCTCCATAAGCCAAATATGTCATAGACAAGAGCTACTCCTTGCTCAACGAAGTGGACTCAACACCCCATATTAAACGCCTAAGAATATACCTGACTAGTAAGAATCTTAAAACCTATGGATTTATATGTCTCCGAAAGAGAATCAAGCGTGTGTACAGTGGCATAAACGCAGCAGTGATAGGATTGGTGAGGTTCGGTGAGCAAATGCAGACCCTTTGAACTCATATTGCATGGTACCCATTCCATGGGTCTCAACTCTCCAGGTTTAAGGGATTCTTCCTTCAGCTAAAACATGCATGTGGAACCCAGAGTACGATCCACCGTGTAATCGGGAAACGTGTTCAAATGTGTCTCAGGTTTCGTCCCCTGGTACTCGGGTGCAACATTCCAGACGCTTCACTAACACTCTCCCCACTTGGAGAGTCAGTGCCTTTAACCTGCTGTTTGGCCCAGTTTGCAATTTCTGCGGAAAATGAACAGGAATAGGGAGAACCAATGAGAGACTAGCTGGAGGTGTCTGGACGGGCAAATTGAACTCTCATTTCCCACCAGGAAGAGGAATTAACCAAAGGCTCAGCGTGCCATGCCGGAACCACACTAGGGCCTGAAGCAATCCTGCGGTGTTGCGGCCAGCTCACAAGAAAGCCAGTTGAAGAAAGGAGCTCAGGGGCACTGTCATTCACAACCCTGCAGAGTTATAAATGACAGCTATCGTCCAAAAATATATTGAAGTAAGGCTGCCAAGAGGACTTGACAGCGGGGCAGAATTGCAGGAAACCGATTTCAGGAGGTAGACTGGAATTGCATGTAAAGCATAGGGAAAGAGGCAGAACGTCCACAATGATGCACTTGGCCAAAAAGGGCGTATGCGTTTTTTCCTGAATATATTCAGGAAAAAACGCATACGCCCTTTTTGGCCAACCAAGGAAGCTTGCAAAGGAAATCTGCACTACAATGAAGTCTCACTGCCCCCTGGTCAAAAGGGCCATCTGAAAAAAGTGTAAAATCCAGAAAGGCAGGACAGGCCATGGAGAACTGGGAGCCTTGTTATGCTGATGGGCGGGATGCAAATTGCCAACAGCCACTCTGGAGAAGTGTATGATGTTTCCTGAAACATCTAGAAAACAAAGCAACAGAGCCTAGGGCACTTCCACTTATGGTCCTGTAGCTTAGGGAAATTATAATCAAAAAGACACAGCCACCCCAAAGTTTGGGACGGCTGTGTTTACAAGAACCTCGTTGACGGTACAAGTTCAATATCACAGAAAGCGAAAAATGGATAAAGTTGTGGTACTTACGTACAATGCAGTATCACTCAGCAATGAAATCTATGTCATCAGTCCCGTAGCAGCATAATGAGTGGATTCAGGTACGATGATTCTAAGTGAAATAAGTCACACAGAAAAAGAAACATCATAAGATGTCACTAGTACACGGAATTTAAACTTGGCTACACAGGAACTGAATTTCAAAACAGAACAGGGTCTCAAATGTAGAAAACCAACTTATGCTTGCTTAAGGGGAAAGGTGAGTTGGGGTGCTGCATAAAACCAGAGATTGAAATTAGCACAGATACCGCTCCATAAGCCAAATATGTCATAGACAAGAGCTACTCCTTGCTCAACGAAGTGGACTCAACACCCCATATTAAACGCCTAAGAATATACCTGACTAGTAAGAATCTTAAAACCTATGGATTTATATGTCTCCGAAAGAGAATCAAGCGTGTGTACAGTGGCATAAACGCAGCAGTGATAGGATTGGTGAGGTTCGGTGAGCAAATGCAGACCCTTTGAACTCATATTGCATGGTACCCATTCCATGGGTCTCAACTCTCCAGGTTTAAGGGATTCTTCCTTCAGCTAAAACATGCATGTGGAACCCAGAGTACGATCCACCGTGTAATCGGGAAACGTGTTCAAATGTGTCTCAGGTTTCGTCCCCTGGTACTCGGGTGCAACATTCCAGACGCTTCACTAACACTCTCCCCACTTGGAGAGTCAGTGCCTTTAACCTGCTGTTTGGCCCAGTTTGCAATTTCTGCGGAAAATGAACAGGAATAGGGAGAACCAATGAGAGACTAGCTGGAGGTGTCTGGACGGGCAAATTGAACTCTCATTTCCCACCAGGAAGAGGAATTAACCAAAGGCTCAGCGTGCCATGCCGGAACCACACTAGGGCCTGAAGCAATCCTGCGGTGTTGCGGCCAGCTCACAAGAAAGCGAGTTGAAGAAAGGAGCTCAGGGGCACTGTCATTCACAACCCTGCAGAGTTATAAATGACAGCTATCGTCCAAAAATATATTGAAGTAAGGCTGCCAAGAGGACTTGACAGCGGGGCAGAATTGCAGGAAACCGATTTCAGGAGGTAGACTGGAATTGCATGTAAAGCATAGGAAAAGAGGCAGAACGTCCACAATGATGCACTTGGCCAAAAAGGGCGTATGCGTTTTTTCCTGAATATATTCAGGAAAAAACGCATACGCCCTTTTTGGCCAACCAAGCAAGCTTGCAAAGGAAATCTGCACTACAATGAAGTCTCACTGCCCCCAGGTCAAAAGGGCCATCTGAAAAAAGTGTAAAATCCAGAAAGGCAGGACAGGCCATGGAGAACTGGGAGCCTTGTTATGCTGATGGGCGGGATGCAAATTGCCAACAGCCACTCTGGAGAAGTGTATGATGTTTCCTGAAACATCTAGAAAACACAGCAACAGAGCCTAGGGCACTTCCACTTATGGTCCTGTAGCTTAGGGAAATTATAATCAAAAAGACACAGCCACCCCAAAGTTTGGGACGGCTGTGTTTACAACAACCTCGTTGACGGTACAAGTTCAATATCACGGAAAGCGAAAAATGGATAAAGTTGTGGTACTTACGTACAATGTAGTATCACTCAGCAATGAAATCTATGTCATCAGTCCCGTAGCAGCATAATGAGTGGATTCAGGTACGATGATTCTAAGTGAAATAAGTCACACAGAAAAAGAAACATCATAAGATGTCACTAATACACGGAATTTAAACTTGGCTACACAGGAACTGAATTTCAAAACAGAACAGGGTCTCAAATGTAGAAAACCAACGTATGCTTGCTTAAGGGGAAAGGTGAGTTGGGGTGCTGCATAAAACCAGAGATTGAAATTAGCACAGATACCGCTCCATAAGCCAAATATGTCATAGACAAGAGCTACTCCTTGCTCAACGAAGTGGACTCAACACCCCATATTAAACGCCTAAGAATATACCTGACTAGTAAGAATCTTAAAACCTATGGATTTATATGTCTCCGAAAGAGAATCAAGCGTGTGTACAGTGGCATAAACGCAGCAGTGATAGGATTGGTGAGGTTCGGTGAGCAAATGCAGACCCTTTGAAGTCATATTGCATGGTACCCATTCCATGGGTCTCAACTCTCCAGGTTTAAGGGATTCTTCCTTCAGCTAAAACATGCATGTGGAACCCAGAGTACGATCCACCGTGTGATCGGGAAACGTGTTCAAATGTGTCTCAGTTTTCGTCCCCTGGTACTCGGGTGCAACATTCCAGACGCTTTACTAACACTCTCCCCACTTGGAGAGTCAGTGCCTTTAACCTGCTGTTTGGCCCAGTTTGCAATTTCTGCGGAAAATGAACAGGAATAGGGAGAACCAATGAGAGACTAGCTGGAGGTGTCTGGACGGGCAAATTGAACTCTCATTTCCCACCAGGAAGAGGAATTAACCAAAGGCTCAGCGTGCCATGCCGGAACCACACTAGGGCCTGAAGCAATCCTGCGGTGTTGCGGCCAGCTCACAAGAAAGCGAGTTGAAGAAAGGAGCTCAGGGGCACTGTCATTCACAACCCTGCAGAGTTATAAATGACAGCTATCGTCCAAAAATATATTGAAGTAAGTCTGCCAAGAGGACTTGACAGCGGGGCAGAATTGCAGGAAACCGATTTCAGGAGGTAGACTGGAATTGCATGTAAAGCATAGGGAAAGAGGCAGAACGTCCACAATGATGCACTTGGCCAAAAAGGGCGTATGCGTTTTTTCCTGAATATATTCAGGAAAAAACGCATACGCCCTTTTTGGCCAACCAAGCAAGCTTGCAAAGGAAATCTGCACTACAATGAAGTCTCACTGCCCCCCGGTCAAAAGGGCCATCTGAAAAAAGTGTAAAATCCAAAAAGGCAGGACAGGCCATGGAGAACTGGGAGCCTTGTCATGCTGATGGGCGGGATGCAAATTGCCAACAGCCACTCTGGAGAAGTGTATGATGTTTCCTGAAACATCTAGAAAACAAAGCAACAGAGCCTAGGGCACTTCCACTTATGGTCCTGTAGCTTAGGGAAATTATAATCAAAAAGACACAGCCACCCCAAAGTTTGGGACGGCTGTGTTTACAAGAACCTCGTTGACGGTACAAGTTCAATATCACAGAAAGCGAAAAATGGATAAAGTTGTGGTACTTACGTACAATGCAGTATCACTCAGCAATGAAATCTATCTCATCAGTCCCGTAGCAGCATAATGAGTGGATTCAGGTACGATGATTCTAAGTGAAATAAGTCACACAGAAAAAGAAACATCATAAGATGTCACTAATACACGGAATTTAAACTTGGCTACACAGGAACTGAATTTCAAAACAGAACAGGGTCTCAAATGTAGAAAACCAACTTATGCTTGCTTAAGGGGAAAGGTGAGTTGGGGTGCTGCATAAAACCAGAGATTGAAATTAGCACAGATACCGCTCCATAAGCCAAATATGTCATAGACAAGAGCTACTCCTTGCTCAACGAAGTGGACTCAACACCCCATATTAAACGCCTAAGAATATACCTGACTAGTAAGAATCTTAAAACCTATGGATTTATATGTCTCCGAAAGAGAATCAAGCGTGTGTACAGTGGCATAAACGCAGCAGTGATAGGATTGGTGAGGTTCGGTGAGCAAATGCAGACCCTTTGAAGTCATATTGCATGGTACCCATTCCATGGGTCTCAACTCTCCAGGTTTAAGGGATTCTTCCTTCAGCTAAAACATGCATGTGGAACCCAGAGTACGATCCACCGTGTGATCGGGAAACGTGTTCAAATGTGTCTCAGTTTTCGTCCCCTGGTACTCAGGTGCAACATTCCAGACGCTTCACTAACACTCTCCCCACTTGGAGAGTCAGTGCCTTTAACCTGCTGTTTGGCCCAGTTTGCAATTTCTGCGGAAAATGAACAGGAATAGGGAGAACCAATGAGAGACTAGCTGGAGGTGTCTGGACGGGCAAATTTAACTCTCATTTCCCACCAGGAAGAGGAATTAACCAAAGGCTCAGCGTGCCATGCCGGAACCACACTAGGGCCTGAAGCAATCCTGCAGTGTTGCGGCCAGCTCACAAGAAAGCGAGTTGAAGAAAGGAGCTCAGGGGCACTGTCATTCACAACCCTGCAGAGTTATAAATGACAGCTATCGTCCAAAAATATATTGAAGTAAGGCTGCCAAGAGGACTTGACAGCGGGGCAGAATTGCAGGAAACCGATTTCAGGAGGTAGACTGGAATTGCATGTAAAGCATAGGAAAAGAGGCAGAACGTCCACAATGATGCACTTGGCCAAAAAGGGCGTATGCGTTTTTTCCTGAATATATTCAGGAAAAAACGCATACGCCCTTTTTGGCCAACCAAGCAAGCTTGCAAAGGAAATCTGCACTACAATGAAGTCTCACTGCCCCCCGGTCAAAAGGGCCTTCTGAAAAAAGTGTAAAATCCAGAAAGGCAGGACAGGCCATGGAGAACTGGGAGCCTTGTCATGCTGATGGGCGGGATGCAAATTGCCAACAGCCACTCTGGAGAAGTGTATGATGTTTCCTGAAACATCTAAAAAACAAAGCAACAGAGCCTAGGGCACTTCCACTTATGGTCCTGTAGCTTAGGGAAATTATAATCAAAAAGACACAGCCACCCCAAAGTTTGGGACGGCTGTGTTTACAAGAACCTCGTTGACGGTACAAGTTCAATATCACAGAAAGCGAAAAATGGATAAAGTTGTGGTACTTACGTACAATGCAGTATCACTCAGCAATGAAATCTATGTCATCAGTCCTGTAGCAGCATAATGAGTGGATTCAGGTACGATGATTCTAAGTGAAATAAGTCACACAGAAAAAGAAACATCATAAGATGTCACTAATACACGGAATTTAAACTTGGCTACACAGGAACTGAATTTCAAAACAGAACAGGGTCTCAAATGTAGAAAACCAACTTATGCTTGCTTAAGGGGAAAGGTGAGTTGGGGTGCTGCATAAAACCAGAGATTGAAATTAGCACAGATACCGCTCCATAAGCCAAATATGTCATAGACAAGAGCTACTCCTTGCTCAACGAAGTGGACTCAACACCCCATATTAAACGCCTAAGAATATACCTGACTAGTAAGAATCTTAAAACCTATGGATTTATATGTCTCCGAAAGAGAATCAAGCGTGTGTACAGTGGCATAAACGCAGCAGTGATAGGATTGGTGAGATTTGGTGAGCAAATGCAGACCCTTTGAAGTCATATTGCATGGTACCCATTCCATGGGTCTCAACTCTCCAGGTTTAAGGGATTCTTCCTTCAGCTAAAACATGCATGTGGAACCCAGAGTACGATCCACCGTGTGATCGGGAAACGTGTTCAAATGTGTCTCAGTTTTCGTCCCCTGGTACTCGGGTGCAACATTCCAGACGCTTTACTAACACTCTCCCCACTTGGAGAGTCAGTGCCTTTAACCTGCTGTTTGGCCCAGTTTGCAATTTCTGCGGAAAATGAACAGGAATAGGGAGAACCAATGAGAGACTAGCTGGAGGTGTCTGGACGGGCAAATTTAACTCTCATTTCCCACCAGGAAGAGGAATTAACCAAAGGCTCAGCGTGCCATGCCGGAACCACACTAGGGCCTGAAGCAATCCTGCGGTGTTGCGGCCAGCTCACAAGAAAGCGAGTTGAAGAAAGGAGCTCAGGGGCACTGTCATTCACAACCCTGCAGAGTTATAAATGACAGCTATCGTCCAAAAATATATTGAAGTAAGGCTGCCAAGAGGACTTGACAGCGGGGCAGAATTGCAGGAAACCGATTTCAGGAGGTAGACTGGAATTGCATGTAAAGCATAGGAAAAGAGGCAGAACGTCCACAATGATGCACTTGGCCAAAAAGGGCGTATGCGTTTTTTCCTGAATATATTCAGGAAAAAACGCATACGCCCTTTTTGGCCAACCAAGCAAGCTTGCAAAGGAAATCTGCACTACAATGAAGTCTCACTGCCCCCCGGTCAAAAGGGCCATCTGAAAAAAGTGTAAAATCCAGAAAGGCAGGACAGGCCATGGAGAACTGGGAGCCTTGTTATGCTGATGGGCGGGATGCAAATTGCCAACAGCCACTCTGGAGAAGTGTATGATGTTTCCTGAAACATCTAGAAAACAAAGCAACAGAGCCTAGGGCACTTCCACTTATGGTCCTGTAGCTTAGGGAAATTATAATCAAAAAGACACAGCCACTGCAAAGTTTGGGACGGCTGTGTTTACAAGAACCTCGTTGACGGTACAAGTTCAATATCAAAGAAAGCGAAAAATGGATAAAGTTGTGGTACTTACGTACAATGCAGTATCACTCAGCAATGAAATCTATGTCATCAGTCCCGTAGCAGCATAATGAGTGGATTCAGGTACGATGATTCTAAGTGAAATAAGTCACACAGAAAAAGAAACATCATAAGATGTCACTAATACACGGAATTTAAACTTGGCTACACAGGAACTGAATTTCAAAACAGAACAGGGTCTCAAATGTAGAAAACCAACTTATGCTTGCTTAAGGGGAAAGGTGAGTTGGGGTGCTGCATAAAACCAGAGATTGAAATTAGCACAGATACCGCTCCATAAGCCAAATATGTAATAGACAAGAGCTACTCCTTGCTCAACGAAGTGGACTCAACACCCCATATTAAACGCCTAAGAATATACCTGACTAGTAAGAATCTTAAAACCTATGGATTTATATGTCTCCGAAAGAGAATCGAGCGTGTGTACAGTGGCATAAACGCAGCAGTGATAGGATTGGTGAGGTTCGGTGAGCAAATGCAGACCCTTTGAAGTCATATTGCATGGTACCCATTCCATGGGTCTCAACTCTCCAGGTTTAAGGGATTCTTCCTTCAGCTAAAACATGCATGTGGAACCCAGAGTACGATCCACCGTGTGATCGGGAAACGTGTTCAAATGTGTCTCAGTTTTTGTCCCCTGGTACTCGGGTGCAACATTCCAGACGCTTTACTAACACTCTCCCCACTTGGAGAGTCAGTGCCTTTAACCTGCTGTTTGGCCCAGTTTGCAATTTCTGCGGAAAATGAACAGGAATAGGGAGAACCAATGAGAGACTAGCTGGAGGTGTCTGGACGGGCAAATTTAACTCTCATTTCCCACCAGGAAGAGGAATTAACCAAAGGCTCAGCGTGCCATGCCGGAACCACACTAGGGCCTGAAGCAATCCTGCGGTGTTGCGGCCAGCTCACAAGAAAGCGAGTTGAAGAAAGGAGCTCAGGGGCACTGTCATTCACAACCCTGCAGAGTTATAAATGACTGCTATCGTCCAAAAATATATTGAAGTAAGGCTGCCAAGAGGACTTGACAGCGGGGCAGAATTGCAGGAAACCGATTTCAGGAGGTAGACTGGAATTGCATGTAAAGCATAGGAAAAGAGGCAGAACGTCCACAATGATGCACTTGGCCAAAAAGGGCGTATGCGTTTTTTCCTGAATATATTCAGGAAAAAACGCATACGCCCTTTTTGGCCAACCAAGCAAGCTTGCAAAGGAAATCTGCACTACAATGAAGTCTCACTGCCCCCCGGTCAAAAGGGCCTTCTGAAAAAAGTGTAAAATCCAGAAAGGCAGGACAGGCCATGGAGAACTGGGAGCCTTGTTATGCTGATGGGCGGGATGCAAATTGCCAACAGCCACTCTGGAGAAGTGTATGATGTTTCCTGAAACATCTAGAAAACAAAGCAACAGAGCCTAGGGCACTTCCACTTATGGTCCTGTAGCTTAGGGAAATTATAATCAAAAAGACACAGCCACCCCAAAGTTTGGGACGGCTGTGTTTACAAGAACCTCGTTGACGGTACAAGTTCAATATCACAGAAAGCGAAAAATGGATAAAGTTGTGGTACTTACGTACAATGCAGTATCACTCAGCAATGAAATCTATGTCATCAGTCCCGTAGCAGCATAATGAGTGGATTCAGCTACGATGATTCTAAGTGAAATAAGTCACACAGAAAAAGAAACATCATAAGATGTCACTAATACACGGAATTTAAACTTGGCTACACAGGAACTGAATTTCAAAACAGAACAGGGTCTCAAATGTAGAAAACCAACTTATGCTTGCTTAAGGGGAAAGGTGAGTTGGGGTGCTGCATAAAACCAGAGATTGAAATTAGCACAGATACCGCTCCATAAGCCAAATATGTCATAGACAAGAGCTACTCCTTGCTCAACGAAGTGGACTCAACACCCCATATTAAACGCCTAAGAATATACCTGACTAGTAAGAATCTTAAAACCTATGGATTTATATGTCTCCGAAAGAGAATCAAGCGTGTGTACAGTGGCATAAACGCAGCAGTGATAGGATTGGTGAGGTTCGGTGAGCAAATGCAGACCCTTTGAAGTCATATTGCATGGTACCCATTCCATGGGTCTCAACTCTCCAGGTTTAAGGGATTCTTCCTTCAGCTAAAACATGCATGTGGAACCCAGAGTACGATCCACCGTGTGATCAGGAAACGTGTTCAAATGTGTCTCAGTTTTCGTCCCCTGGTACTCGGGTGCAACATTCCAGACGCTTTACTAACACTCTCCCCACTTGGAGAGTCAGTGCCTTTAACCTGCTGTTTGGCCCAGTTTGCAATTTCTGCGGAAAATGAACAGGAATAGGGAGAACCAATGAGAGACTAGCTGGAGGTGTCTGGACGGGCAAATTTAACTCTCATTTCCCACCAGGAAGAGGAATTAACCAAAGGCTCAGCGTGCCATGCCGGAACCACACTAGGGCCTGAAGCAATCCTGCGGTGTTGCGGCCAGCTCACAAGAAAGCCAGTTGAAGAAAGGAGCTCAGGGGCACTGTCATTCACAACCCTGCAGAGTTATAAATGACAGCTATCGTCCAAAAATATATTGAAGTAAGGCTGCCAAGAGGACTTGACAGCGGGGCAGAATTGCAGGAAACCGATTTCAGGAGGTAGACTGGAATTGCATGTAAAGCATAGGAAAAGAGGCAGAACGTCCACAATGATGCACTTGGCCAAAAAGGGCGTATACGTTTTTTCCTGAATTCAGGAAAATACGCATACGCCCTTTTTGGCCAACCAAGCAAGCTTGCAAAGGAAATCTGCACTACAATGAAGTCTCACTGCCCCCCGGTCAAAAGGGCCATCTGAAAAAAGTGTAAAATCCAGAAAGGCAGGACAGGCCATGGAGAACTGGGAGCCTTGTTATGCTGATGGGCGGGATGCAAATTGCCAACAGCCACTCTGGAGAAGTGTATGATGTTTCCTGAAACATCTAAAAAACAAAGCAACAGAGCCTAGGGCACTTCCACTTATGGTCCTGTAGCTTAGGGAAATTATAATCAAAAAGACACAGCCACCCCAAAGTTTGGGACGGCTGTGTTTATAAGAACCTCGTTGACGGTACAAGTTCAATATCACAGAAAGCGAAAAATGGATAAAGTTGTGGTACTTACGTACAATGCAGTATCACTCAGCAATGAAATCTATGTCATCAGTCCCGTAGCAGCATAATGAGTGTATTCAGGTACGATGATTCTAAGTGAAATAAGTCACACAGAAAAAGAAACATCATAAGATGTCACTAATACACGGAATTTAAACTTGGCTACACAGGAACTGAATTTCAAAACAGAACAGGGTCTCAAATGTAGAAAACCAACGTATGCTTGCTTAAGGGGAAAGGTGAGTTGGGGTGCTGCATAAAACCAGAGATTGAAATTAGCACAGATACCGCTCCATAAGCCAAATATGTCATAGACAAGAGCTACTCCTTGCTCAACGAAGTGGACTCAACACCCCATATTAAACGCCTAAGAATATACCTGACTAGTAAGAATCTTAAAACCTATGGATTTATATGTCTCCGAAAGAGAATCAAGCGTGTGTACAGTGGCATAAACGCAGCAGTGATAGGATTGGTGAGGTTTGGTGAGCAAAGGCAGACCCTTTGAAGTCATATTGCATGGTACCCATTCCATGGGTCTCAACTCTCCAGGTTTAAGGGATTCTTCCTTCAGCTAAAACATGCATGTGGAACCCAGAGTACGATCCACCGTGTGATCGGGAAACGTGTTCAAATGTGTCTCAGTTTTCGTCCCCTGGTACTCGGGTGCAACATTCCAGACGCTTTACTAACACTCTCCCCACTTGGAGAGTCAGTGCCTTTAACCTGCTGTTTGGCCCAGTTTGCAATTTCTGCGGAAAATGAACAGGAATAGGGAGAACCAATGAGAGACTAGCTGGAGGTGTCTGGACGGGCAAATTTAACTCTCATTTCCCACCAGGAAGAGGAATTAACCAAAGGCTCAGCGTGCCATGCCGGAACCACACTAGGGCCTGAAGCAATCCTGCGGTGTTGCGGCCAGCTCACAAGAAAGCCAGTTGAAGAAAGGAGCTCAGGGGCACTGTCATTCACAACCCTGCAGAGTTATAAATGACAGCTATCGTCCAAAAATATATTGAAGTAAGGCTGCCAAGAGGACTTGACAGCGGGGCAGAATTGCAGGAAACCGATTTCAGGAGGTAGACTGGAATTGCATGTAAAGCATAGGAAAAGAGGCAGAACGTCCACAATGATGCACTTGGCCAAAAAGGGCGTATGCGTTTTTTCCTGTATATTCAGGAAAAAACGCATACGCCCTTTTTGGCCAACCAAAATAGCTTGCAAAGGAAATCTGCACTACAATGAAGTCTCACCGCCCCCCGGTCAAAAGGGCCATCTGAAAAAAGTGTAAAATCCAGAAAGGCAGGACAGGCCATGGAGAACTGGGAGCCTTGTTATGCTGATGGGCGGGATGCAAATTGCCAACAGCCACTCTGGAGAAGTGTATGATGTTTCCTGAAACATCTAAAAAACAAAGCAACAGAGCCTAGGGCACTTCCACTTATGGTCCTGTAGCTTAGGGAAATTATAATCAAAAAGACACAGCCACCCCAAAGTTTGGGACGGCTGTGTTTACAAGAACCTCTTTGACAGTACAAGTTCAATATCAAAGAAAGCGAAAAATGGATAAAGTTGTGGTACTTACGTACAATGCAGTATCACTCAGCAATGAAATCTATGTCATCAGTCCCGTAGCAGCATAATGAGTGGATTCAGGTACGATGATTCTAAGTGAAATAAGTCACACAGAAAAAGAAACATCATAAGATGTCACTAATACACGGAATTTAAACTTGGGTACACAGGAACTGAATTTCTAAACAGAACAGGGTCTCAAATGTAAAAAACCAACTTATGCTTGCTTAAGGGGAAAGGTGAGTTGGGGTGCTGCATAAAACCAGAGATTGAAATTAGCACAGATACCGCTCCATAAGCCAAATATGTAATAGACAAGAGCTACTCCTTGCTCAACGAAGTGGACTCAACACCCCATATTAAACGCCTAAGAATATACCTGACTAGTAAGAATCTTAAAACCTATGGATTTATATGTCTCCGAAAGAGAATCAAGCGTGTGTACAGTGGCATAAACGCAGCAGTGATAGGATTGGTGAGGTTTGGTGAGCAAATGCAGACCCTTTGAAGTCATATTGCATAGTACCCATTCCATGGGTCTCAACTCTCCAGGTTTAAGGGATTCTTCCTTCAGCTAAAACATGCATGTGGAACCCAGAGTACGATCCACCGTGTGATCAGGAAACGTGTTCAAATGTGTCTCAGTTTTCGTCCCCTGGTACTCGGGTGCAACATTCCAGACGCTTTACTAACACTCTCCCCACTTGGAGAGTCAGTGCCTTTAACCTGCTGTTTGGCCCAGTTTGCAATTTCTGCGGAAAATGAACAGGAATAGGGAGAACCAATGAGAGACTAGCTGGAGGTGTCTGGTCGGGCAAATTTAACTCTCATTTCCCACCAGGAAGAGGAATTAACCAAAGGCTCAGCGTGCCATGCCGGAACCACACTAGGGCCTGAAGCAATCCTGCGGTGTTGCGGCCAGCTCACAAGAAAGCGAGTTGAAGAAAGGAGCTCAGGGGCACTGTCATTCACAACCCTGCAGAGTTATAAATGACAGCTATCGTCCAAAAATATATTGAAGTAAGGCTGCCAAGAGGACTTGACAGCGGGGCAGAATTGCAGGAAACCGATTTCAGGAGGTAGACTGGAATTGCATGTAAAGCATAGGAAAAGAGGCAGAACGTCCACAATGATGCACTTGGCCAAAAAGGGCGTATGCGTTTTTTCCTGAATATATTCGGGAAAAAACGCATACGCCCTTTTTGGCCAACCAAGCAAGCTTGCAAAGGAAATCTGCACTACAATGAAGTCTCACTGCCCCCCGGTCAAAAGGGCCATCTGAAAAAAGTGTAAAATCCAGAAAGGCAGGACAGGCCATGGAGAACTGGGAGCCTTGTTATGCTGATGGGCGGGATGCAAATTGCCAACAGCCACTCTGGAGAAATGTATGATGTTTCCTGAAACATCTAGAAAACAAAGCAACAGAGCCTAGGGCACTTCCACTTATGGTCCTGTAGCTTAGGGAAATTATAATCAAAAAGACACAGCCACCCCAAAGTTTGGGACGGCTGTGTTTACAAGAACCTCGTTGACGGTACAAGTTCAATATCACGGAAAGCGAAAAATGGATAAAGTTGTGGTACTTACGTACAATGTAGTATCACTCAGCAATGAAATCTATGTCATCAGTCCCGTAGCAGCATAATGAGTGGATTCAGGTACGATGATTCTAAGTGAAATAAGTCACACAGAAAAAGAAACATCATAAGATGTCACTAATACACGGAATTTAAACTTGGCTACACAGGAACTGAATTTCAAAACAGAACAGGGTCTCAAATGTAGAAAACCAACTTATGCTTGCTTAAGGGGAAAGGTGAGTTGGGGTGCTGCATAAAACCAGAGATTGAAATTAGCACAGATACCGCTCCATAAGCCAAATATGTCATAGACAAGAGCTACTCCTTGCTCAACGAAGTGGACTCAACACCCCATATTAAACGCCTAAGAATATACCTGACTAGTAAGAATCTTAAAACCTATGGATTTATATGTCTCCGAAAGAGAATCGAGCGTGTGTACAGTGGCATAAACGCAGCAGTGATAGGATTGGTGAGGTTCGGTGAGCAAATGCAGACCCTTTGAAGTCATATTGCATGGTACCCATTCCATGGGTCTCAACTCTCCAGGTTTAAGGGATTCTTCCTTCAGCTAAAACATGCATGTGGAACCCAGAGTACGATCCACCGTGTGATCGGGAAACGTGTTCAAATGTGTCTCAGTTTTCGTCCCCTGGTACTCGGGTGCAACATTCCAGACGCTTTACTAACACTCTCCCCACTTGGAGAGTCAGTGCCTTTAACCTGCTGTTTGGCCCAGTTTGCAATTTCTGCGGAAAATGAACAGGAATAGGGAGAACCAATGAGAGACTAGCTGGAGGTGTCTGGACGGGCAAATTGAACTCTCATTTCCCACCAGGAAGAGGAATTAACCAAAGGCTCAGCGTGCCATGCCGGAACCACACTAGGGCCTGAAGCAATCCTGCGGTGTTGCGGCCAGCTCACAAGAAAGCGAGTTGAAGAAAGGAGCTCAGGGGCACTGTCATTCACAACCCTGCAGAGTTATAAATGACAGCTATCGTCCAAAAATATATTGAAGTAAGTCTGCCAAGAGGACTTGACAGCGGGGCAGAATTGCAGGAAACCGATTTCAGGAGGTAGACTGGAATTGCATGTAAAGCATAGGGAAAGAGGCAGAACGTCCACAATGATGCACTTGGCCAAAAAGGGCGTATGCGTTTTTTCCTGAATATATTCAGGAAAAAACGCATACGCCCTTTTTGGCCAACCAAGCAAGCTTGCAAAGGAAATCTGCACTACAATGAAGTCTCACTGCCCCCCGGTCAAAAGGGCCATCTGAAAAAAGTGTAAAATCCAAAAAGGCAGGACAGGCCATGGAGAACTGGGAGCCTTGTCATGCTGATGGGCGGGATGCAAATTGCCAACAGCCACTCTGGAGAAGTGTATGATGTTTCCTGAAACATCTAGAAAACAAAGCAACAGAGCCTAGGGCACTTCCACTTATGGTCCTGTAGCTTAGGGAAATTATAATCAAAAAGACACAGCCACCCCAAAGTTTGGGACGGCTGTGTTTACAAGAACCTCGTTGACGGTACAAGTTCAATATCACAGAAAGCGAAAAATGGATAAAGTTGTGGTACTTACGTACAATGCAGTATCACTCAGCAATGAAATCTATCTCATCAGTCCCGTAGCAGCATAATGAGTGGATTCAGGTACGATGATTCTAAGTGAAATAAGTCACACAGAAAAAGAAACATCATAAGATGTCACTAATACACGGAATTTAAACTTGGCTACACAGGAACTGAATTTCAAAACAGAACAGGGTCTCAAATGTAGAAAACCAACTTATGCTTGCTTAAGGGGAAAGGTGAGTTGGGGTGCTGCATAAAACCAGAGATTGAAATTAGCACAGATACCGCTCCATAAGCCAAATATGTCATAGACAAGAGCTACTCCTTGCTCAACGAAGTGGACTCAACACCCCATATTAAACGCCTAAGAATATACCTGACTAGTAAGAATCTTAAAACCTATGGATTTATATGTCTCCGAAAGAGAATCAAGCGTGTGTACAGTGGCATAAACGCAGCAGTGATAGGATTGGTGAGGTTCGGTGAGCAAATGCAGACCCTTTGAAGTCATATTGCATGGTACCCATTCCATGGGTCTCAACTCTCCAGGTTTAAGGGATTCTTCCTTCAGCTAAAACATGCATGTGGAACCCAGAGTACGATCCACCGTGTGATCGGGAAACGTGTTCAAATGTGTCTCAGTTTTCGTCCCCTGGTACTCAGGTGCAACATTCCAGACGCTTCACTAACACTCTCCCCACTTGGAGAGTCAGTGCCTTTAACCTGCTGTTTGGCCCAGTTTGCAATTTCTGCGGAAAATGAACAGGAATAGGGAGAACCAATGAGAGACTAGCTGGAGGTGTCTGGACGGGCAAATTTAACTCTCATTTCCCACCAGGAAGAGGAATTAACCAAAGGCTCAGCGTGCCATGCCGGAACCACACTAGGGCCTGAAGCAATCCTGCGGTGTTGCGGCCAGCTCACAAGAAAGCGAGTTGAAGAAAGGAGCTCAGGGGCACTGTCATTCACAACCCTGCAGAGTTATAAATGACAGCTATCGTCCAAAAATATATTGAAGTAAGGCTGCCAAGAGGACTTGACAGCGGGGCAGAATTGCAGGAAACCGATTTCAGGAGGTAGACTGGAATTGCATGTAAAGCATAGGAAAAGAGGCAGAACGTCCACAATGATGCACTTGGCCAAAAAGGGCGTATGCGTTTTTTCCTGAATATATTCAGGAAAAAACGCATACGCCCTTTTTGGCCAACCAAGCAAGCTTGCAAAGGAAATCTGCACTACAATGAAGTCTCACTGCCCCCCGGTCAAAAGGGCCTTCTGAAAAAAGTGTAAAATCCAGAAAGGCAGGACAGGCCATGGAGAACTGGGAGCCTTGTCATGCTGATGGGCGGGATGCAAATTGCCAACAGCCACTCTGGAGAAGTGTATGATGTTTCCTGAAACATCTAAAAAACAAAGCAACAGAGCCTAGGGCACTTCCACTTATGGTCCTGTAGCTTAGGGAAATTATAATCAAAAAGACACAGCCACCCCAAAGTTTGGGACGGCTGTGTTTACAAGAACCTCGTTGACGGTACAAGTTCAATATCACAGAAAGCGAAAAATGGATAAAGTTGTGGTACTTACGTACAATGCAGTATCACTCAGCAATGAAATCTATGTCATCAGTCCTGTAGCAGCATAATGAGTGGATTCAGGTACGATGATTCTAAGTGAAATAAGTCACACAGAAAAAGAAACATCATAAGATGTCACTAATACACGGAATTTAAACTTGGCTACACAGGAACTGAATTTCAAAACAGAACAGGGTCTCAAATGTAGAAAACCAACTTATGCTTGCTTAAGGGGAAAGGTGAGTTGGGGTGCTGCATAAAACCAGAGATTGAAATTAGCACAGATACCGCTCCATAAGCCAAATATGTCATAGACAAGAGCTACTCCTTGCTCAACGAAGTGGACTCAACACCCCATATTAAACGCCTAAGAATATACCTGACTAGTAAGAATCTTAAAACCTATGGATTTATATGTCTCCGAAAGAGAATCGAGCGTGTGTACAGTGGCATAAACGCAGCAGTGATAGGATTGGTGAGGTTCGGTGAGCAAATGCAGACCCTTTGAAGTCATATTGCATGGTACCCATTCCATGGGTCTCAACTCTCCAGGTTTAAGGGATTCTTCCTTCAGCTAAAACATGCATGTGGAACCCAGAGTACGATCCACCGTGTGATCGGGAAACGTGTTCAAATGTGTGTCAGTTTTCGTCCCCTGGTACTCGGGTGCAACATTCCAGACGCTTTACTAACACTCTCCCCACTTGGAGAGTCAGTGCCTTTAACCTGCTGTTTGGCCCAGTTTGCAATTTCTGCGGAAAATGAACAGGAATAGGGAGAACCAATGAGAGACTAGCTGGAGGTGTCTGGACGGGCAAATTTAACTCTCATTTCCCACCAGGAAGAGGAATTAACCAAAGGCTCGGCGTGCCATGCCGGAACCACACTAGGGCCTGAAGCAATCCTGCGGTGTTGCGGCCAGCTCACAAGAAAGCGAGTTGAAGAAAGGAGCTCAGGGGCACTGTCATTCACAACCCTGCAGAGTTATAAATGACTGCTATCGTCCAAAAATATATTGAAGTAAGGCTGCCAAGAGGACTTGACAGCGGGGCAGAATTGCAGGAAACCGATTTCAGGAGGTAGACTGGAATTGCATGTAAAGCATAGGAAAAGAGGCAGAACGTCCACAATGATGCACTTGGCCAAAAAGGGCGTATGCGTTTTTTCCTGAATATATTCAGGAAAAAACGCATACGCCCTTTTTGGCCAACCAAGCAAGCTTGCAAAGGAAATCTGCACTACAATGAAGTCTCACTGCCCCCCCGGTCAAAAGGGCCTTCTGAAAAAAGTGTAAAATCCAGAAAGGCAGGACAGGCCATGGAGAACTGGGAGCCTTGTTATGCTGATGGGCGGGATGCAAATTGCCAACAGCCACTCTGGAGAAGTGTATGATGTTTCCTGAAACATCTAGAAAACAAAGCAAGAGAGCCTAGGGCACTTCCACTTATGGTCCTGTAGCTTAGGGAAATTATAATCAAAAAGACACAGCCACCCCAAAGTTTGGGACGGCTGTGTTTACAAGAACCTCGTTGACGGTACAAGTTCAATATCACAGAAAGCGAAAAATGGATAAAGTTGTGGTACTTACGTACAATGCAGTATCACTCAGCAATGAAATCTATGTCATCAGTCCCGTAGCAGCATAATGAGTGGATTCAGGTACGATGATTCTAAGTGAAATAAGTCACACAGAAAAAGAAACATCATAAGATGTCACTAATACACGGAATTTAAACTTGGCTACACAGGAACTGAATTTCTAAACAGAACAGGGTCTCAAATGTAGAAAACCAACTTATGCTTGCTTAAGGGGAAAGGTGAGTTGGGGTGCTGCATAAAACCAGAGATTGAAATTAGCACAGATACCGCTCCATAAGCCAAATATGTCATAGACAAGAGCTACTCCTTGCTCAACGAAGTGGACTCAACACCCCATATTAAACGCCTAAGAATATACCTGACTAGTAAGAATCTTAAAACCTATGGATTTATATGTCTCCGAAAGAGAATCAAGCGTGTGTACAGTGGCATAAACGCAGCAGTGATAGGATTGGTGAGATTTGGTGAGCAAATGCAGACCCTTTGAAGTCATATTGCATGGTACCCATTCCATGGGTCTCAACTCTCCAGGTTTAAGGGATTCTTCCTTCAGCTAAAACATGCATGTGGAACCCAGAGTACGATCCACCGTGTGATCGGGAAACGTGTTCAAATGTGTCTCAGTTTTCGTCCCCTGGTACTCGGGTGCAACATTCCAGACGCTTTACTAACACTCTCCCCACTTGGAGAGTCAGTGCCTTTAACCTGCTGTTTGGCCCAGTTTGCAATTTCTGCGGAAAATGAACAGGAATAGGGAGAACCAATGAGAGACTAGCTGGAGGTGTCTGGACGGGCAAATTTAACTCTCATTTCCCACCAGGAAGAGGAATTAACCAAAGGCTCAGCGTGCCATGCCGGAACCACACTAGGGCCTGAAGCAATCCTGCGGTGTTGCGGCCAGCTCACAAGAAAGCGAGTTGAAGAAAGGAGCTCAGGGGCACTGTCATTCACAACCCTGCAGAGTTATAAATGACAGCTATCGTCCAAAAATATATTGAAGTAAGGCTGCCAAGAGGACTTGACAGCGGGGCAGAATTGCAGGAAACCGATTTCAGGAGGTAGACTGGAATTGCATGTAAAGCATAGGAAAAGAGGCAGAACGTCCACAATGATGCACTTGGCCAAAAAGGGCGTATGCGTTTTTTCCTGAATATATTCAGGAAAAAACGCATACGCCCTTTTTGGCCAACCAAGCAAGCTTGCAAAGGAAATCTGCACTACAATGAAGTCTCACTGCCCCCCGGTCAAAAGGGCCATCTGAAAAAAGTGTAAAATCCAGAAAGGCAGGACAGGCCATGGAGAACTGGGAGCCTTGTTATGCTGATGGGCGGGATGCAAATTGCCAACAGCCACTCTGGAGAAGTGTATGATGTTTCCTGAAACATCTAGAAAACAAAGCAACAGAGCCTAGGGCACTTCCACTTATGGTCCTGTAGCTTAGGGAAATTATAATCAAAAAGACACAGCCACTGCAAAGTTTGGGACGGCTGTGTTTACAAGAACCTCGTTGACGGTACAAGTTCAATATCAAAGAAAGCGAAAAATGGATAAAGTTGTGGTACTTACGTACAATGCAGTATCACTCAGCAATGAAATCTATGTCATCAGTCCCGTAGCAGCATAATGAGTGGATTCAGGTACGATGATTCTAAGTGAAATAAGTCACACAGAAAAAGAAACATCATAAGATGTCACTAATACACGGAATTTAAACTTGGCTACACAGGAACTGAATTTCAAAACAGAACAGGGTCTCAAATGTAGAAAACCAACTTATGCTTGCTTAAGGGGAAAGGTGAGTTGGGGTGCTGCATAAAACCAGAGATTGAAATTAGCACAGATACCGCTCCATAAGCCAAATATGTAATAGACAAGAGCTACTCCTTGCTCAACGAAGTGGACTCAACACCCCATATTAAACGCCTAAGAATATACCTGACTAGTAAGAATCTTAAAACCTATGGATTTATATGTCTCCGAAAGAGAATCGAGCGTGTGTACAGTGGCATAAACGCAGCAGTGATAGGATTGGTGAGGTTCGGTGAGCAAATGCAGACCCTTTGAAGTCATATTGCATGGTACCCATTCCATGGGTCTCAACTCTCCAGGTTTAAGGGATTCTTCCTTCAGCTAAAACATGCATGTGGAACCCAGAGTACGATCCACCGTGTGATCGGGAAACGTGTTCAAATGTGTCTCAGTTTTTGTCCCCTGGTACTCGGGTGCAACATTCCAGACGCTTTACTAACACTCTCCCCACTTGGAGAGTCAGTGCCTTTAACCTGCTGTTTGGCCCAGTTTGCAATTTCTGCGGAAAATGAACAGGAATAGGGAGAACCAATGAGAGACTAGCTGGAGGTGTCTGGACGGGCAAATTTAACTCTCATTTCCCACCAGGAAGAGGAATTAACCAAAGGCTCAGCGTGCCATGCCGGAACCACACTAGGGCCTGAAGCAATCCTGCGGTGTTGCGGCCAGCTCACAAGAAAGCGAGTTGAAGAAAGGAGCTCAGGGGCACTGTCATTCACAACCCTGCAGAGTTATAAATGACTGCTATCGTCCAAAAATATATTGAAGTAAGGCTGCCAAGAGGACTTGACAGCGGGGCAGAATTGCAGGAAACCGATTTCAGGAGGTAGACTGGAATTGCATGTAAAGCATAGGAAAAGAGGCAGAACGTCCACAATGATGCACTTGGCCAAAAAGGGCGTATGCGTTTTTTCCTGAATATATTCAGGAAAAAACGCATACGCCCTTTTTGGCCAACCAAGCAAGCTTGCAAAGGAAATCTGCACTACAATGAAGTCTCACTGCCCCCCGGTCAAAAGGGCCTTCTGAAAAAAGTGTAAAATCCAGAAAGGCAGGACAGGCCATGGAGAACTGGGAGCCTTGTTATGCTGATGGGCGGGATGCAAATTGCCAACAGCCACTCTGGAGAAGTGTATGATGTTTCCTGAAACATCTAGAAAACAAAGCAACAGAGCCTAGGGCACTTCCACTTATGGTCCTGTAGCTTAGGGAAATTATAATCAAAAAGACACAGCCACCCCAAAGTTTGGGACGGCTGTGTTTACAAGAACCTCGTTGACGGTACAAGTTCAATATCACAGAAAGCGAAAAATGGATAAAGTTGTGGTACTTACGTACAATGCAGTATCACTCAGCAATGAAATCTATGTCATCAGTCCCGTAGCAGCATAATGAGTGGATTCAGGTACGATGATTCTAAGTGAAATAAGTCACACAGAAAAAGAAACATCATAAGATGTCACTAATACACGGAATTTAAACTTGGCTACACAGGAACTGAATTTCAAAACAGAACAGGGTCTCAAATGTAGAAAACCAACTTATGCTTGCTTAAGGGGAAAGGTGAGTTGGGGTGCTGCATAAAACCAGAGATTGAAATTAGCACAGATACCGCTCCATAAGCCAAATATGTCATAGACAAGAGCTACTCCTTGCTCAACGAAGTGGACTCAACACCCCATATTAAACGCCTAAGAATATACCTGACTAGTAAGAATCTTAAAACCTATGGATTTATATGTCTCCGAAAGAGAATCAAGCGTGTGTACAGTGGCATAAACGCAGCAGTGATAGGATTGGTGAGGTTCGGTGAGCAAATGCAGACCCTTTGAAGTCATATTGCATGGTACCCATTCCATGGGTCTCAACTCTCCAGGTTTAAGGGATTCTTCCTTCAGCTAAAACATGCATGTGGAACCCAGAGTACGATCCACCGTGTGATCAGGAAACGTGTTCAAATGTGTCTCAGTTTTCGTCCCCTGGTACTCGGGTGCAACATTCCAGACGCTTTACTAACACTCTCCCCACTTGGAGAGTCAGTGCCTTTAACCTGCTGTTTGGCCCAGTTTGCAATTTCTGCGGAAAATGAACAGGAATAGGGAGAACCAATGAGAGACTAGCTGGAGGTGTCTGGACGGGCAAATTTAACTCTCATTTCCCACCAGGAAGAGGAATTAACCAAAGGCTCAGCGTGCCATGCCGGAACCACACTAGGGCCTGAAGCAATCCTGCGGTGTTGCGGCCAGCTCACAAGAAAGCCAGTTGAAGAAAGGAGCTCAGGGGCACTGTCATTCACAACCCTGCAGAGTTATAAATGACAGCTATCGTCCAAAAATATATTGAAGTAAGGCTGCCAAGAGGACTTGACAGCGGGGCAGAATTGCAGGAAACCGATTTCAGGAGGTAGACTGGAATTGCATGTAAAGCATAGGAAAAGAGGCAGAACGTCCACAATGATGCACTTGGCCAAAAAGGGCGTATACGATTTTTCCTGAATTCAGGAAAATACGCATACGCCCTTTTTGGCCAACCAAGCAAGCTTGCAAAGGAAATCTGCACTACAATGAAGTCTCACTGCCCCCCGGTCAAAAGGGCCATCTGAAAAAAGTGTAAAATCCAGAAAGGCAGGACAGGCCATGGAGAACTGGGAGCCTTGTTATGCTGATGGGCGGGATGCAAATTGCCAACAGCCACTCTGGAGAAGTGTATGATGTTTCCTGAAACATCTAAAAAACAAAGCAACAGAGCCTAGGGCACTTCCACTTATGGTCCTGTAGCTTAGGGAAATTATAATCAAAAAGACACAGCCACCCCAAAGTTTGGGACGGCTGTGTTTATAAGAACCTCGTTGACGGTACAAGTTCAATATCACAGAAAGCGAAAAATGGATAAAGTTGTGGTACTTACGTACAATGCAGTATCACTCAGCAATGAAATCTATGTCATCAGTCCCGTAGCAGCATAATGAGTGTATTCAGGTACGATGATTCTAAGTGAAATAAGTCACACAGAAAAAGAAACATCATAAGATGTCACTAATACACGGAATTTAAACTTGGCTACACAGGAACTGAATTTCAAAACAGAACAGGGTCTCAAATGTAGAAAACCAACTTATGCTTGCTTAAGGGGAAAGGTGAGTTGGGGTGCTGCATAAAACCAGAGATTGAAATTAGCACAGATACCGCTCCATAAGCCAAATATGTCATAGACAAGAGCTACTCCTTGCTCAACGAAGTGGACTCAACACCCCATATTAAACGCCTAAGAATATACCTGACTAGTAAGAATCTTAAAACCTATGGATTTATATGTCTCCGAAAGAGAATCAAGCGTGTGTACAGTGGCATAAACGCAGCAGTGATAGGATTGGTGAGGTTTGGTGAGCAAATGCAGACCCTTTGAAGTCATATTGCATGGTACCCATTCCATGGGTCTCAACTCTCCAGGTTTAAGGGATTCTTCCTTCAGCTAAAACATGCATGTGGAACCCAGAGTACGATCCACCGTGTGATCGGGAAACGTGTTCAAATGTGTCTCAGTTTTCGTCCCCTGGTACTCGGGTGCAACATTCCAGACGCTTTACTAACACTCTCCCCACTTGGAGAGTCAGTGCCTTTAACCTGCTGTTTGGCCCAGTTTGCAATTTCTGCGGAAAATGAACAGGAATAGGGAGAACCAATGAGAGACTAGCTGGAGGTGTCTGGACGGGCAAATTGAACTCTCATTTCCCACCAGGAAGAGGAATTAACCAAAGGCTCAGCGTGCCATGCCGGAACCACACTAGGGCCTGAAGCAATCCTGCGGTGTTGCGGCCAGCTCACAAGAAAGCCAGTTGAAGAAAGGAGCTCAGGGGCACTGTCATTCACAACCCTGCAGAGTTATAAATGACAGCTATCGTCCAAAAATATATTGAAGTAAGGCTGCCAAGAGGACTTGACAGCGGGGCAGAATTGCAGGAAACCGATTTCAGGAGGTAGACTGGAATTGCATGTAAAGCATAGGAAAAGAGGCAGAACGTCCACAATGATGCACTTGGCCAAAAAGGGCGTATGCGTTTTTTCCTGTATATTCAGGAAAAAACGCATACGCCCTTTTTGGCCAACCAAAATAGCTTGCAAAGGAAATCTGCACTACAATGAAGTCTCACCGCCCCCCGGTCAAAAGGGCCATCTGAAAAAAGTGTAAAATCCAGAAAGGCAGGACAGGCCATGGAGAACTGGGAGCCTTGTTATGCTGATGGGCGGGATGCAAATTGCCAACAGCCACTCTGGAGAAGTGTATGATGTTTCCTGAAACATCTAAAAAACAAAGCAACAGAGCCTAGGGCACTTCCACTTATGGTCCTGTAGCTTAGGGAAATTATAATCAAAAAGACACAGCCACCCCAAAGTTTGGGACGGCTGTGTTTACAAGAACCTCGTTGACAGTACAAGTTCAATATCAAAGAAAGCGAAAAATGGATAAAGTTGTGGTACTTACGTACAATGCAGTATCACTCAGCAATGAAATCTATGTCATCAGTCCCGTAGCAGCATAATGAGTGGATTCAGGTACGATGATTCTAAGTGAAATAAGTCACACAGAAAAAGAAACATCATAAGATGTCACTAATACACGGAATTTAAACTTGGGTACACAGGAACTGAATTTCTAAACAGAACAGGGTCTCAAATGTAAAAAACCAACTTATGCTTGCTTAAGGGGAAAGGTGAGTTGGGGTGCTGCATAAAACCAGAGATTGAAATTAGCACAGATACCGCTCCATAAGCCAAATATGTAATAGACAAGAGCTACTCCTTGCTCAACGAAGTGGACTCAACACCCCATATTAAACGCCTAAGAATATACCTGACTAGTAAGAATCTTAAAACCTATGGATTTATATGTCTCCGAAAGAGAATCAAGCGTGTGTACAGTGGCATAAACGCAGCAGTGATAGGATTGGTGAGGTTTGGTGAGCAAATGCAGACCCTTTGAAGTCATATTGCATAGTACCCATTCCATGGGTCTCAACTCTCCAGGTTTAAGGGATTCTTCCTTCAGCTAAAACATGCATGTGGAACCCAGAGTACGATCCACCGTGTGATCAGGAAACGTGTTCAAATGTGTCTCAGTTTTCGTCCCCTGGTACTCGGGTGCAACATTCCAGACGCTTTACTAACACTCTCCCCACTTGGAGAGTCAGTGCCTTTAACCTGCTGTTTGGCCCAGTTTGCAATTTCTGCGGAAAATGAACAGGAATAGGGAGAACCAATGAGAGACTAGCTGGAGGTGTCTGGACGGGCAAATTTAACTCTCATTTCCCACCAGGAAGAGGAATTAACCAAAGGCTCAGCGTGCCATGCCGGAACCACACTAGGGCCTTAAGCAATCCTGCGGTGTTGCGGCCAGCTCACAAGAAAGCCAGTTGAAGAAAGGAGCTCAGGGGCACTGTCATTCACAACCCTGCAGAGTTATAAATGACAGCTATCGTCCAAAAATATATTGAAGTAAGGCTGCCAAGAGGACTTGACAGCGGGGCAGAATTGCAGGAAACCGATTTCAGGAGGTAGACTGGAATTGCATGTAAAGCATAGGAAAAGAGGCAGAACGTCCACAATGATGCACTTGGCCAAAAAGGGCGTATGCGTTTTTTCCTGAATATATTCAGGAAAAAACGCATACGCCCTTTTTGGCCAACCAAGCAAGCTTGCAAAGGAAATCTGCACTACAATGAAGTCTCACTGCCCCCCGGTCAAAAGGGCCATCTGAAAAAAGTGTAAAATCCAGAAAGGCAGGACAGGCCATGGAGAACTGGGAGCCTTGTTATGCTGATGGGCGGGATGCAAATTGCCAACAGCCACTCTGGAGAAATGTATGATGTTTCCTGAAACATCTAGAAAACAAAGCAACAGAGCCTAGGGCACTTCCACTTATGGTCCTGTAGCTTAGGGAAATTATAATCAAAAAGACACAGCCACCCCAAAGTTTGGGATGGCTGTATTTACAAGAACCTCGTTTACGGTACAAGTTCAATATAACAGAAAGCGAAAAATGGATAAAGTTGTGGTACTTACGTACAATGCAGTATCACTCAGCAATGAAATCTATGTCATCAGTCCCGTAGCAGCATAATGAGTGGATTCAGGTACGATGATTCTAAGTGAAATAAGTCACACAGAAAAAGAAACATCATAAGATGTCACTAATACACGGAATTTAAACTTGGCTACACAGGAACTGAATTTCAAAACAGAACAGGGTCTCAAATGTAGAAAACCAACTTATGCTTGCTTAAGGGGAAAGGTGAGTTGGGGTGCTGCATAAAACCAGAGATTGAAATTAGCACAGATACCGCTCCATAAGCCAAATATGTCATAGACAAGAGCTACTCCTTGCTCAACGAAGTGGACTCAACACCCCATATTAAACGCCTAAGAATATACCTGACTAGTAAGAATCTTAAAACCTATGGATTTATATGTCTCCGAAAGAGAATCAAGCGTGTGTACAGTGGCATAAACGCAGCAGTGATAGGATTGGTGAGGTTTGGTGAGCAAAGGCAGACCCTTTGAAGTCATATTGCATGGTACCCATTCCATGGGTCTCAACTCTCCAGGTTTAAGGGATTCTTCCTTCAGCTAAAACATGCATGTGGAACCCAGAGTACGATCCACCGTGTGATCGGGAAACGTGTTCAAATGTGTCTCAGTTTTCGTCCCCTGGTACTCGGGTGCAACATTCCAGACGCTTTACTAACACTCTCCCCACTTGGAGAGTCAGTGCCTTTAACCTGCTGTTTGGCCCAGTTTGCAATTTCTGCGGAAAATGAACAGGAATAGGGAGAACCAATGAGAGACTAGCTGGAGGTGTCTGGACGGGCAAATTTAACTCTCATTTCCCACCAGGAAGAGGAATTAACCAAAGGCTCAGCGTGCCATGCCGGAACCACACTAGGGCCTGAAGCAATCCTGCGGTGTTGCGGCCAGCTCACAAGAAAGCGAGTTGAAGAAAGGAGCTCAGGGGCACTGTCATTCACAACCCTGCAGAGTTATAAATGACAGCTATCGTCCAAAAATATATTGAAGTAAGGCTGCCAAGAGGACTTGACAGCGGGGCAGAATTGCAGGAAACCGATTTCAGGAGGTAGACTGGAATTGCATGTAAAGCATAGGAAAAGAGGCAGAACGTCCACAATGATGCACTTGGCCAAAAAGGGCGTATGCGTTTTTTCCTGTATATTCAGGAAAAAACGCATACGCCCTTTTTGGCCAACCAAAATAGCTTGCAAAGGAAATCTGCACTACAATGAAGTCTCACCGCCCCCCGGTCAAAAGGGCCATCTGAAAAAAGTGTAAAATCCAGAAAGGCAGGACAGGCCATGGAGAACTGGGAGCCTTGTTATGCTGATGGGCGGGATGCAAATTGCCAACAGCCACTCTGGAGAAGTGTATGATGTTTCCTGAAACATCTAAAAAACAAAGCAACAGAGCCTAGGGCACTTCCACTTATGGTCCTGTAGCTTAGGGAAATTATAATCAAAAAGACACAGCCACCCCAAAGTTTGGGACGGCTGTGTTTACAAGAACCTCTTTGACAGTACAAGTTCAATATCAAAGAAAGCGAAAAATGGATAAAGTTGTGGTACTTACGTACAATGCAGTATCACTCAGCAATGAAATCTATGTCATCAGTCCCGTAGCAGCATAATGAGTGGATTCAGGTACGATGATTCTAAGTGAAATAAGTCACACAGAAAAAGAAACATCATAAGATGTCACTAATACACGGAATTTAAACTTGGGTACACAGGAACTGAATTTCTAAACAGAACAGGGTCTCAAATGTAAAAAACCAACTTATGCTTGCTTAAGGGGAAAGGTGAGTTGGGGTGCTGCATAAAACCAGAGATTGAAATTAGCACAGATACCGCTCCATAAGCCAAATATGTAATAGACAAGAGCTACTCCTTGCTCAACGAAGTGGACTCAACACCCCATATTAAACGCCTAAGAATATACCTGACTAGTAAGAATCTTAAAACCTATGGATTTATATGTCTCCGAAAGAGAATCAAGCGTGTGTACAGTGGCATAAACGCAGCAGTGATAGGATTGGTGAGGTTTGGTGAGCAAATGCAGACCCTTTGAAGTCATATTGCATAGTACCCATTCCATGGGTCTCAACTCTCCAGGTTTAAGGGATTCTTCCTTCAGCTAAAACATGCATGTGGAACCCAGAGTACGATCCACCGTGTGATCAGGAAACGTGTTCAAATGTGTCTCAGTTTTCATCCCCTGGTACTCGGGTGCAACATTCCAGACGCTTTACTAACACTCTCCCCACTTGGAGAGTCAGTGCCTTTAACCTGCTGTTTGGCCCAGTTTGCAATTTCTGCGGAAAATGAACAGGAATAGGGAGAACCAATGAGAGACTAGCTGGAGGTGTCTGGACGGGCAAATTTAACTCTCATTTCCCACCAGGAAGAGGAATTAACCAAAGGCTCAGCGTGCCATGCCGGAACCACACTAGGGCCTTAAGCAATCCTGCGGTGTTGCGGCCAGCTCAAAAGAAAGCCAGTTGAAGAAAGGAGCTCAGGGGCACTGTCATTCACAACCCTGCAGAGTTATAAATGACAGCTATCGTCCAAAAATATATTGAAGTAAGGCTGCCAAGAGGACTTGACAGCGGGGCAGAATTGCAGGAAACCGATTTCAGGAGGTAGACTGGAATTGCATGTAAAGCATAGGAAAAGAGGCAGAACGTCCACAATGATGCACTTGGCCAAAAAGGGCGTATGCGTTTTTTCCTGAATATATTCAGGAAAAAACGCATACGCCCTTTTTGGCCAACCAAGCAAGCTTGCAAAGGAAATCTGCACTACAATGAAGTCTCACTGCCCCCCGGTCAAAAGGGCCATCTGAAAAAAGTGTAAAATCCAGAAAGGCAGGACAGGCCATGGAGAACTGGGAGCCTTGTTATGCTGATGGGCGGGATGCAAATTGCCAACAGCCACTCTGGAGAAGTGTATGATGTTTCCTGAAACATCTAGAAAACAAAGCAACAGAGCCTAGGGCACTTCCACTTATGGTCCTGTAGCTTAGGGAAATTATGATCAAAAAGACACAGCCACCCCAAAGTTTGGGACGGCTGTGTTTACAAGAACCTCGTTTACGGTACAAGTTCAATATCACAGAAAGCGAAAAATGGATAAAGTTGTGGTACTTACGTACAATGCAGTATCACTCAGCAATGAAATCTATGTCATCAGTCCCGTAGCAGCATAATGAGTGGATTCAGGTACGATGATTCTAAGTGAAATAAGTCACACAGAAAAAGAAACATCATAAGATGTCACTAATACACGGAATTTAAACTTGGCTACACAGGAACTGAATTTCAAAACAGAACAGGGTCTCAAATGTAGAAAACCAACTTATGCTTGCTTAAGGGGAAAGGTGAGTTGGGGTGCTGCATAAAACCAGAGATTGAAATTAGCACAGATACCGCTCCATAAGCCAAATATGTCATAGACAAGAGCTACTCCTTGCTCAACGAAGTGGACTCAACACCCCATATTAAACGCCTAAGAATATACCTGACTAGTAAGAATCTTAAAACCTATGGATTTATATGTCTCCGAAAGAGAATCAAGCGTGTGTACAGTGGCATAAACGCAGCAGTGATAGGATTGGTGAGGTTCGGTGAGCAAATGCAGACCCTTTGAAGTCATATTGCATGGTACCCATTCCATGGGTCTCAACTCTCCTGGTTTAAGGGATTCTTCCTTCAGCTAAAACATGCATGTGGAACCCAGAGTACGATCCACCGTGTGATCGGGAAACGTGTTCAAATGTGTCTCAGTTTTCGTCCCCTGGTACTCGGGTGCAACATTCCAGACGCTTTACTAACACTCTCCCCACTTGGAGAGTCAGTGCCTTTAACCTGCTGTTTGGCCCAGTTTGCAATTTCTGCGGAAAATGAACAGGAATAGGGAGAACCAATGAGAGACTAGCTGGAGGTGTCTGGACGGGCAAATTTAACTCTCATTTCCCACCAGGAAGAGGAATTAACCAAAGGCTCAGCGTGCCATGCCGGAACCACACTAGGGCCTGAAGCAATCCTGCGGTGTTGCGGCCAGCTCACAAGAAAGCCAGTTGAAGAAAGGAGCTCAGGGGCACTGTCATTCACAACCCTGCAGAGTTATAAATGACAGCTATCGTCCAAAAATATATTGAAGTAAGGCTGCCAAGAGGACTTGACAGCGGGGCAGAATTGCAGGAAACCGATTTCAGGAGGTAGACTGGAATTGCATGTAAAGCATAGGGAAAGAGGCAGAACGTCCACAATGATGCACTTGGCCAAAAAGGGCGTATGCGTTTTTTCCTGAATATATTCAGGAAAAAACGCATACGCCCTTTTTGGCCAACCAAGCAAGCTTGCAAAGGAAATCTGCACTACAATGAAGTCTCACTGCCCCCAGGTCAAAAGGGCCATCTGAAAAAAGTGTAAAATCCAGAAAGGCAGGACAGGCCATGGAGAACTGGGAGCCTTGTTATGCTGATGGGCGGGATGCAAATTGCCAACAGCCACTCTGGAGAAGTGTATGATGTTTCCTGAAACATCTAGAAAACACAGCAACAGAGCATAGGGCACTTCCACTTATGGTCCTGTAGCTTAGGGAAATTATAATCAAAAAGACACAGCCACCCCAAAGTTTGGGACGGCTGTGTTTACAAGAACCTCGTTGACGGTACAAGTTCAATATCACGGAAAGCGAAAAATGGATAAAGTTGTGGTACTTACGTACAATGTAGTATCACTCAGCAATGAAATCTATGTCATCAGTCCCGTAGCAGCATAATGAGTGGATTCAGGTACGATGATTCTAAGTGAAATAAGTCACACAGAAAAAGAAACATCATAAGATGTCACTAATACACGGAATTTAAACTTGGCTACACAGGAACTGAATTTCAAAACAGAACAGGGTCTCAAATGTAGAAAACCAACGTATGCTTGCTTAAGGGGAAAGGTGAGTTGGGGTGCTGCATAAAACCAGAGATTGAAATTAGCACAGATACCGCTCCATAAGCCAAATATGTCATAGACAAGAGCTACTCCTTGCTCAACGAAGTGGACTCAACACCCCATATTAAACGCCTAAGAATATACCTGACTAGTAAGAATCTTAAAACCTATGGATTTATATGTCTCCGAAAGAGAATCAAGCGTGTGTACAGTGGCATAAACGCAGCAGTGATAGGATTGGTGAGGTTCGGTGAGCAAATGCAGACCCTTTGAAGTCATATTGCATGGTACCCATTCCATGGGTCTCAACTCTCCAGGTTTAAGGGATTCTTCCTTCAGCTAAAACATGCATGTGGAACCCAGAGTACGATCCACCGTGTGATCGGGAAACGTGTTAAAATGTGTCTCAGTTTTCGTCCCCTGGTACTCGGGTGCAACATTCCAGACGCTTTACTAACACTCTCCCCACTTGGAGAGTCAGTGCCTTTAACCTGCTGTTTGGCCCAGTTTGCAATTTCTGCGGAAAATGAACAGGAATAGGGAGAACCAATGAGAGACTAGATGGAGGTGTCTGGACGGGCAAATTGAACTCTCATTTCCCACCAGGAAGAGGAATTAACCAAAGGCTCAGCGTGCCATGCCGGAACCACACTAGGGCCTGAAGCAATCCTGCGGTGTTGCGGCCAGCTCACAAGAAAGCGAGTTGAAGAAAGGAGCTCAGGGGCACTGTCATTCACAACCCTGCAGAGTTATAAATGACAGCTATCGTCCAAAAATATATTGAAGTAAGTCTGCCAAGAGGACTTGACAGCGGGGCAGAATTGCAGGAAACCGATTTCAGGAGGTAGACTGGAATTGCATGTAAAGCATAGGGAAAGAGGCAGAACGTCCACAATGATGCACTTGGCCAAAAAGGGCGTATGCGTTTTTTCCTGAATATATTCAGGAAAAAACGCATACGCCCTTTTTGGCCAACCAAGCAAGCTTGCAAAGGAAATCTGCACTACAATGAAGTCTCACTGCCCCCCGGTCAAAAGGGCCATCTGAAAAAAGTGTAAAATCCAAAAAGGCAGGACAGGCCATGGAGAACTGGGAGCCTTGTCATGCTGATGGGCGGGATGCAAATTGCCAACAGCCACTCTGGAGAAGTGTATGATGTTTCCTGAAACATCTAGAAAACAAAGCAACAGAGCCTAGGGCACTTCCACTTATGGTCCTGTAGCTTAGGGAAATTATAATCAAAAAGACACAGCCACCCCAAAGTTTGGGACGGCTGTGTTTACAAGAACCTCGTTGACGGTACAAGTTCAATATCACAGAAAGCGAAAAATGGATAAAGTTGTGGTACTTACGTACAATGCAGTATCACTCAGCAATGAAATCTATCTCATCAGTCCCGTAGCAGCATAATGAGTGGATTCAGGTACGATGATTCTAAGTGAAATAAGTCACACAGAAAAAGAAACATCATAAGATGTCACTAATACACGGAATTTAAACTTGGCTACACAGGAACTGAATTTCAAAACAGAACAGGGTCTCAAATGTAGAAAACCAACTTATGCTTGCTTAAGGGGAAAGGTGAGTTGGGGTGCTGCATAAAACCAGAGATTGAAATTAGCACAGATACCGCTCCATAAGCCAAATATGTCATAGACAAGAGCTACTCCTTGCTCAACGAAGTGGACTCAACACCCCATATTAAACGCCTAAGAATATACCTGACTAGTAAGAATCTTAAAACCTATGGATTTATATGTCTCCGAAAGAGAATCAAGCGTGTGTACAGTGGCATAAACGCAGCAGTGATAGGATTGGTGAGGTTCGGTGAGCAAATGCAGACCCTTTGAAGTCATATTGCATGGTACCCATTCCATGGGTCTCAACTCTCCAGGTTTAAGGGATTCTTCCTTCAGCTAAAACATGCATGTGGAACCCAGAGTACGATCCACCGTGTGATCGGGAAACGTGTTCAAATGTGTCTCAGTTTTCGTCCCCTGGTACTCAGGTGCAACATTCCAGACGCTTCACTAACACTCTCCCCACTTGGAGAGTCAGTGCCTTTAACCTGCTGTTTGGCCCAGTTTGCAATTTCTGCGGAAAATGAACAGGAATAGGGAGAACCAATGAGAGACTAGCTGGAGGTGTCTGGACGGGCAAATTTAACTCTCATTTCCCACCAGGAAGAGGAATTAACCAAAGGCTCAGCGTGCCATGCCGGAACCACACTAGGGCCTGAAGCAATCCTGCGGTGTTGCGGCCAGCTCACAAGAAAGCGAGTTGAAGAAAGGAGCTCAGGGGCACTGTCATTCACAACCCTGCAGAGTTATAAATGACAGCTATCGTCCAAAAATATATTGAAGTAAGGCTGCCAAGAGGACTTGACAGCGGGGCAGAATTGCAGGAAACCGATTTCAGGAGGTAGACTGGAATTGCATGTAAAGCATAGGAAAAGAGGCAGAACGTCCACAATGATGCACTTGGCCAAAAAGGGCGTATGCGTTTTTTCCTGAATATATTCAGGAAAAAACGCATACGCCCTTTTTGGCCAACCAAGCAAGCTTGCAAAGGAAATCTGCACTACAATGAAGTCTCACTGCCCCCCGGTCAAAAGGGCCTTCTGAAAAAAGTGTAAAATCCAGAAAGGCAGGACAGGCCATGGAGAACTGGGAGCCTTGTCATGCTGATGGGCGGGATGCAAATTGCCAACAGCCACTCTGGAGAAGTGTATGATGTTTCCTGAAACATCTAAAAAACAAAGCAACAGAGCCTAGGGCACTTCCACTTATGGTCCTGTAGCTTAGGGAAATTATAATCAAAAAGACACAGCCACCCCAAAGTTTGGGACGGCTGTGTTTACAAGAACCTCGTTGACGGTACAAGTTCAATATCACAGAAAGCGAAAAATGGATAAAGTTGTGGTACTTACGTACAATGCAGTATCACTCAGCAATGAAATCTATGTCATCAGTCCTGTAGCAGCATAATGAGTGGATTCAGGTACGATGATTCTAAGTGAAATAAGTCACACAGAAAAAGAAACATCATAAGATGTCACTAATACACGGAATTTAAACTTGGCTACACAGGAACTGAATTTCAAAACAGAACAGGGTCTCAAATGTAGAAAACCAACTTATGCTTGCTTAAGGGGAAAGGTGAGTTGGGGTGCTGCATAAAACCAGAGATTGAAATTAGCACAGATACCGCTCCATAAGCCAAATATGTCATAGACAAGAGCTACTCCTTGCTCAACGAAGTGGACTCAACACCCCATATTAAACGCCTAAGAATATACCTGACTAGTAAGAATCTTAAAACCTATGGATTTATATGTCTCCGAAAGAGAATCGAGCGTGTGTACAGTGGCATAAACGCAGCAGTGATAGGATTGGTGAGGTTCGGTGAGCAAATGCAGACCCTTTGAAGTCATATTGCATGGTACCCATTCCATGGGTCTCAACTCTCCAGGTTTAAGGGATTCTTCCTTCAGCTAAAACATGCATGTGGAACCCAGAGTACGATCCACCGTGTGATCGGGAAACGTGTTCAAATGTGTGTCAGTTTTCGTCCCCTGGTACTCGGGTGCAACATTCCAGACGCTTTACTAACACTCTCCCCACTTGGAGAGTCAGTGCCTTTAACCTGCTGTTTGGCCCAGTTTGCAATTTCTGCGGAAAATGAACAGGAATAGGGAGAACCAATGAGAGACTAGCTGGAGGTGTCTGGACGGGCAAATTTAACTCTCATTTCCCACCAGGAAGAGGAATTAACCAAAGGCTCGGCGTGCCATGCCGGAACCACACTAGGGCCTGAAGCAATCCTGCGGTGTTGCGGCCAGCTCACAAGAAAGCCAGTTGAAGAAAGGAGCTCAGGGGCACTGTCATTCACAACCCTGCAGAGTTATAAATGACTGCTATCGTCCAAAAATATATTGAAGTAAGGCTGCCAAGAGGACTTGACAGCGGGGCAGAATTGCAGGAAACCGATTTCAGGAGGTAGACTGGAATTGCATGTAAAGCATAGGAAAAGAGGCAGAACGTCCACAATGATGCACTTGGCCAAAAAGGGCGTATGCGTTTTTTCCTGAATATATTCAGGAAAAAACGCATACGCCCTTTTTGGCCAACCAAGCAAGCTTGCAAAGGAAATCTGCACTACAATGAAGTCTCACTGCCCCCCCGGTCAAAAGGGCCTTCTGAAAAAAGTGTAAAATCCAGAAAGGCAGGACAGGCCATGGAGAACTGGGAGCCTTGTTATGCTGATGGGCGGGATGCAAATTGCCAACAGCCACTCTGGAGAAGTGTATGATGTTTCCTGAAACATCTAGAAAACAAAGCAAGAGAGCCTAGGGCACTTCCACTTATGGTCCTGTAGCTTAGGGAAATTATAATCAAAAAGACACAGCCACCCCAAAGTTTGGGACGGCTGTGTTTACAAGAACCTCGTTGACGGTACAAGTTCAATATCACAGAAAGCGAAAAATGGATAAAGTTGTGGTACTTACGTACAATGCAGTATCACTCAGCAATGAAATCTATGTCATCAGTCCCGTAGCAGCATAATGAGTGGATTCAGGTACGATGATTCTAAGTGAAATAAGTCACACAGTAAAAGAAACATCATAAGATGTCACTAAGACACGGAATTTAAACTTGGCTACACAGGAACTGAATTTCTAAACAGAACAGGGTCTCAAATGTAGAAAACCAACTTATGCTTGCTTAAGGGGAAAGGTGAGTTGGGGTGCTGCATAAAACCAGAGATTGAAATTAGCACAGATACCGCTCCATAAGCCAAATATGTCATAGACAAGAGCTACTCCTTGCTCAACGAAGTGGACTCAACACCCCATATTAAACGCCTAAGAATATACCTGACTAGTAAGAATCTTAAAACCTATGGATTTATATGTCTCCGAAAGAGAATCAAGCGTGTGTACAGTGGCATAAACGCAGCAGTGATAGGATTGGTGAGATTTGGTGAGCAAATGCAGACCCTTTGAAGTCATATTGCATGGTACCCATTCCATGGGTCTCAACTCTCCAGGTTTAAGGGATTCTTCCTTCAGCTAAAACATGCATGTGGAACCCAGAGTACGATCCACCGTGTGATCGGGAAACGTGTTCAAATGTGTCTCAGTTTTCGTCCCCTGGTACTCGGGTGCAACATTCCAGACGCTTTACTAACACTCTCCCCACTTGGAGAGTCAGTGCCTTTAACCTGCTGTTTGGCCCAGTTTGCAATTTCTGCGGAAAATGAACAGGAATAGGGAGAACCAATGAGAGACTAGCTGGAGGTGTCTGGACGGGCAAATTTAACTCTCATTTCCCACCAGGAAGAGGAATTAACCAAAGGCTCAGCGTGCCATGCCGGAACCACACTAGGGCCTGAAGCAATCCTGCGGTGTTGCGGCCAGCTCACAAGAAAGCGAGTTGAAGAAAGGAGCTCAGGGGCACTGTCATTCACAACCCTGCAGAGTTATAAATGACAGCTATCGTCCAAAAATATATTGAAGTAAGGCTGCCAAGAGGACTTGACAGCGGGGCAGAATTGCAGGAAACCGATTTCAGGAGGTAGACTGGAATTGCATGTAAAGCATAGGAAAAGAGGCAGAACGTCCACAATGATGCACTTGGCCAAAAAGGGCGTATGCGTTTTTTCCTGAATATATTCAGGAAAAAACGCATACGCCCTTTTTGGCCAACCAAGCAAGCTTGCAAAGGAAATCTGCACTACAATGAAGTCTCACTGCCCCCCGGTCAAAAGGGCCATCTGAAAAAAGTGTAAAATCCAGAAAGGCAGGACAGGCCATGGAGAACTGGGAGCCTTGTTATGCTGATGGGCGGGATGCAAATTGCCAACAGCCACTCTGGAGAAGTGTATGATGTTTCCTGAAACATCTAGAAAACAAAGCAACAGAGCCTAGGGCACTTCCACTTATGGTCCTGTAGCTTAGGGAAATTATAATCAAAAAGACACAGCCACTGCAAAGTTTGGGACGGCTGTGTTTACAAGAACCTCGTTGACGGTACAAGTTCAATATCAAAGAAAGCGAAAAATGGATAAAGTTGTGGTACTTACGTACAATGCAGTATCACTCAGCAATGAAATCTATGTCATCAGTCCCGTAGCAGCATAATGAGTGGATTCAGGTACGATGATTCTAAGTGAAATAAGTCACACAGAAAAAGAAACATCATAAGATGTCACTAATACACGGAATTTAAACTTGGCTACACAGGAACTGAATTTCAAAACAGAACAGGGTCTCAAATGTAGAAAACCAACTTATGCTTGCTTAAGGGGAAAGGTGAGTTGGGGTGCTGCATAAAACCAGAGATTGAAATTAGCACAGATACCGCTCCATAAGCCAAATATGTAATAGACAAGAGCTACTCCTTGCTCAACGAAGTGGACTCAACACCCCATATTAAACGCCTAAGAATATACCTGACTAGTAAGAATCTTAAAACCTATGGATTTATATGTCTCCGAAAGAGAATCGAGCGTGTGTACAGTGGCATAAACGCAGCAGTGATAGGATTGGTGAGGTTCGGTGAGCAAATGCAGACCCTTTGAAGTCATATTGCATGGTACCCATTCCATGGGTCTCAACTCTCCAGGTTTAAGGGATTCTTCCTTCAGCTAAAACATGCATGTGGAACCCAGAGTACGATCCACCGTGTGATCGGGAAACGTGTTCAAATGTGTCTCAGTTTTCGTCCCCTGGTACTCGGGTGCAACATTCCAGACGCTTTACTAACACTCTCCCCACTTGGAGAGTCAGTGCCTTTAACCTGCTGTTTGGCCCAGTTTGCAATTTCTGCGGAAAATGAACAGGAATAGGGAGAACCAATGAGAGACTAGCTGGAGGTGTCTGGACGGGCAAATTGAACTCTCATTTCCCACCAGGAAGAGGAATTAACCAAAGGCTCAGCGTGCCATGCCGGAACCACACTAGGGCCTGAAGCAATCCTGCGGTGTTGCGGCCAGCTCACAAGAAAGCGAGTTGAAGAAAGGAGCTCAGGGGCACTGTCATTCACAACCCTGCAGAGTTATAAATGACTGCTATCGTCCAAAAATATATTGAAGTAAGGCTGCCAAGAGGACTTGACAGCGGGGCAGAATTGCAGGAAACCGATTTCAGGAGGTAGACTGGAATTGCATGTAAAGCATAGGAAAAGAGGCAGAACGTCCACAATGATGCACTTGGCCAAAAAGGGCGTATGCGTTTTTTCCTGAATATATTCAGGAAAAAACGCATACGCCCTTTTTGGCCAACCAAGCAAGCTTGCAAAGGAAATCTGCACTACAATGAAGTCTCACTGCCCCCCGGTCAAAAGGGCCTTCTGAAAAAAGTGTAAAATCCAGAAAGGCAGGACAGGCCATGGAGAACTGGGAGCCTTGTTATGCTGATGGGCGGGATGCAAATTGCCAACAGCCACTCTGGAGAAGTGTATGATGTTTCCTGAAACATCTAGAAAACAAAGCAACAGAGCCTAGGGCACTTCCACTTATGGTCCTGTAGCTTAGGGAAATTATAATCAAAAAGACACAGCCACCCCAAAGTTTGGGACGGCTGTGTTTACAAGAACCTCGTTGACGGTACAAGTTCAATATCACAGAAAGCGAAAAATGGATAAAGTTGTGGTACTTACGTACAATGCAGTATCACTCAGCAATGAAATCTATGTCATCAGTCCCGTAGCAGCATAATGAGTGGATTCAGGTACGATGATTCTAAGTGAAATAAGTCACACAGAAAAAGAAACATCATAAGATGTCACTAATACACGGAATTTAAACTTGGCTACACAGGAACTGAATTTCAAAACAGAACAGGGTCTCAAATGTAGAAAACCAACTTATGCTTGCTTAAGGGGAAAGGTGAGTTGGGGTGCTGCATAAAACCAGAGATTGAAATTAGCACAGATACCGCTCCATAAGCCAAATATGTCATAGACAAGAGCTACTCCTTGCTCAACGAAGTGGACTCAACACCCCATATTAAACGCCTAAGAATATACCTGACTAGTAAGAATCTTAAAACCTATGGATTTATATGTCTCCGAAAGAGAATCAAGCGTGTGTACAGTGGCATAAACGCAGCAGTGATAGGATTGGTGAGGTTCGGTGAGCAAATGCAGACCCTTTGAAGTCATATTGCATGGTACCCATTCCATGGGTCTCAACTCTCCAGGTTTAAGGGATTCTTCCTTCAGCTAAAACATGCATGTGGAACCCAGAGTACGATCCACCGTGTGATCAGGAAACGTGTTCAAATGTGTCTCAGTTTTCGTCCCCTGGTACTCGGGTGCAACATTCCAGACGCTTTACTAACACTCTCCCCACTTGGAGAGTCAGTGCCTTTAACCTGCTGTTTGGCCCAGTTTGCAATTTCTGCGGAAAATGAACAGGAATAGGGAGAACCAATGAGAGACTAGCTGGAGGTGTCTGGACGGGCAAATTTAACTCTCATTTCCCACCAGGAAGAGGAATTAACCAAAGGCTCAGCGTGCCATGCCGGAACCACACTAGGGCCTGAAGCAATCCTGCGGTGTTGCGGCCAGCTCACAAGAAAGCCAGTTGAAGAAAGGAGCTCAGGGGCACTGTCATTCACAACCCTGCAGAGTTATAAATGACAGCTATCGTCCAAAAATATATTGAAGTAAGGCTGCCAAGAGGACTTGACAGCGGGGCAGAATTGCAGGAAACCGATTTCAGGAGGTAGACTGGAATTGCATGTAAAGCATAGGAAAAGAGGCAGAACGTCCACAATGATGCACTTGGCCAAAAAGGGCGTATACGTTTTTTCCTGAATTCAGGAAAATACGCATACGCCCTTTTTGGCCAACCAAGCAAGCTTGCAAAGGAAATCTGCACTACAATGAAGTCTCACTGCCCCCCGGTCAAAAGGGCCATCTGAAAAAAGTGTAAAATCCAGAAAGGCAGGACAGGCCATGGAGAACTGGGAGCCTTGTTATGCTGATGGGCGGGATGCAAATTGCCAACAGCCACTCTGGAGAAGTGTATGATGTTTCCTGAAACATCTAAAAAACAAAGCAACAGAGCCTAGGGCACTTCCACTTATGGTCCTGTAGCTTAGGGAAATTATAATCAAAAAGACACAGCCACCCCAAAGTTTGGGACGGCTGTGTTTATAAGAACCTCGTTGACGGTACAAGTTCAATATCACAGAAAGCGAAAAATGGATAAAGTTGTGGTACTTACGTACAATGCAGTATCACTCAGCAATGAAATCTATGTCATCAGTCCCGTAGCAGCATAATGAGTGTATTCAGGTACGATGATTCTAAGTGAAATAAGTCACACAGAAAAAGAAACATCATAAGATGTCACTAATACACGGAATTTAAACTTGGCTACACAGGAACTGAATTTCAAAACAGAACAGGGTCTCAAATGTAGAAAACCAACTTATGCTTGCTTAAGGGGAAAGGTGAGTTGGGGTGCTGCATAAAACCAGAGATTGAAATTAGCACAGATACCGCTCCATAAGCCAAATATGTCATAGACAAGAGCTACTCCTTGCTCAACGAAGTGGACTCAACACCCCATATTAAACGCCTAAGAATATACCTGACTAGTAAGAATCTTAAAACCTATGGATTTATATGTCTCCGAAAGAGAATCAAGCGTGTGTACAGTGGCATAAACGCAGCAGTGATAGGATTGGTGAGGTTTGGTGAGCAAAGGCAGACCCTTTGAAGTCATATTGCATGGTACCCATTCCATGGGTCTCAACTCTCCAGGTTTAAGGGATTCTTCCTTCAGCTAAAACATGCATGTGGAACCCAGAGTACGATCCACCGTGTGATCGGGAAACGTGTTCAAATGTGTCTCAGTTTTCGTCCCCTGGTACTCGGGTGCAACATTCCAGACGCTTTACTAACACTCTCCCCACTTGGAGAGTCAGTGCCTTTAACCTGCTGTTTGGCCCAGTTTGCAATTTCTGCGGAAAATGAACAGGAATAGGGAGAACCAATGAGAGACTAGCTGGAGGTGTCTGGACGGGCAAATTTAACTCTCATTTCCCACCAGGAAGAGGAATTAACCAAAGGCTCAGCGTGCCATGCCGGAACCACACTAGGGCCTGAAGCAATCCTGCGGTGTTGCGGCCAGCTCACAAGAAAGCCAGTTGAAGAAAGGAGCTCAGGGGCACTGTCATTCACAACCCTGCAGAGTTATAAATGACAGCTATCGTCCAAAAATATATTGAAGTAAGGCTGCCAAGAGGACTTGACAGCGGGGCAGAATTGCAGGAAACCGATTTCAGGAGGTAGACTGGAATTGCATGTAAAGCATAGGAAAAGAGGCAGAACGTCCACAATGATGCACTTGGCCAAAAAGGGCGTATGCGTTTTTTCCTGTATATTCAGGAAAAAACGCATACGCCCTTTTTGGCCAACCAAAATAGCTTGCAAAGGAAATCTGCACTACAATGAAGTCTCACCGCCCCCCGGTCAAAAGGGCCATCTGAAAAAAGTGTAAAATCCAGAAAGGCAGGACAGGCCATGGAGAACTGGGAGCCTTGTTATGCTGATGGGCGGGATGCAAATTGCCAACAGCCACTCTGGAGAAGTGTATGATGTTTCCTGAAACATCTAAAAAACAAAGCAACAGAGCCTAGGGCACTTCCACTTATGGTCCTGTAGCTTAGGGAAATTATAATCAAAAAGACACAGCCACCCCAAAGTTTGGGACGGCTGTGTTTACAAGAACCTCTTTGACAGTACAAGTTCAATATCAAAGAAAGCGAAAAATGGATAAAGTTGTGGTACTTACGTACAATGCAGTATCACTCAGCAATGAAATCTATGTCATCAGTCCCGTAGCAGCATAATGAGTGGATTCAGGTACGATGATTCTAAGTGAAATAAGTCACACAGAAAAAGAAACATCATAAGATGTCACTAATACACGGAATTTAAACTTGGGTACACAGGAACTGAATTTCTAAACAGAACAGGGTCTCAAATGTAAAAAACCAACTTATGCTTGCTTAAGGGGAAAGGTGAGTTGGGGTGCTGCATAAAACCAGAGATTGAAATTAGCACAGATACCGCTCCATAAGCCAAATATGTAATAGACAAGAGCTACTCCTTGCTCAACGAAGTGGACTCAACACCCCATATTAAACGCCTAAGAATATACCTGACTAGTAAGAATCTTAAAACCTATGGATTTATATGTCTCCGAAAGAGAATCAAGCGTGTGTACAGTGGCATAAACGCAGCAGTGATAGGATTGGTGAGGTTTGGTGAGCAAATGCAGACCCTTTGAAGTCATATTGCATAGTACCCATTCCATGGGTCTCAACTCTCCAGGTTTAAGGGATTCTTCCTTCAGCTAAAACATGCATGTGGAACCCAGAGTACGATCCACCGTGTGATCAGGAAACGTGTTCAAATGTGTCTCAGTTTTCGTCCCCTGGTACTCGGGTGCAACATTCCAGACGCTTTACTAACACTCTCCCCACTTGGAGAGTCAGTGCCTTTAACCTGCTGTTTGGCCCAGTTTGCAATTTCTGCGGAAAATGAACAGGAATAGGGAGAACCAATGAGAGACTAGCTGGAGGTGTCTGGACGGGCAAATTTAACTCTCATTTCCCACCAGGAAGAGGAATTAACCAAAGGCTCAGCGTGCCATGCCGGAACCACACTAGGGCCTTAAGCAATCCTGCGGTGTTGCGGCCAGCTCACAAGAAAGCCAGTTGAAGAAAGGAGCTCAGGGGCACTGTCATTCACAACCCTGCAGAGTTATAAATGACAGCTATCGTCCAAAAATATATTGAAGTAAGGCTGCCAAGAGGACTTGACAGCGGGGCAGAATTGCAGGAAACCGATTTCAGGAGGTAGACTGGAATTGCATGTAAAGCATAGGAAAAGAGGCAGAACGTCCACAATGATGCACTTGGCCAAAAAGGGCGTATGCGTTTTTTCCTGAATATATTCAGGAAAAAACGCATACGCCCTTTTTGGCCAACCAAGCAAGCTTGCAAAGGAAATCTGCACTACAATGAAGTCTCACTGCCCCCCCGGTCAAAAGGGCCATCTGAAAAAAGTGTAAAATCCAGAAAGGCAGGACAGGCCATGGAGAACTGGGAGCCTTGTTATGCTGATGGGCGGGATGCAAATTGCCAACAGCCACTCTGGAGAAATGTATGATGTTTCCTGAAACATCTAGAAAACAAAGCAACAGAGCCTAGGGCACTTCCACTTATGGTCCTGTAGCTTAGGGAAATTATAATCAAAAAGACACAGCCACCCCAAAGTTTGGGATGGCTGTATTTACAAGAACCTCGTTTACGGTACAAGTTCAATATAACAGAAAGCGAAAAATGGATAAAGTTGTGGTACTTACGTACAATGCAGTATCACTCAGCAATGAAATCTATGTCATCAGTCCCGTAGCAGCATAATGAGTGGATTCAGGTACGATGATTCTAAGTGAAATAAGTCACACAGAAAAAGAAACATCATAAGATGTCACTAATACACGGAATTTAAACTTGGCTACACAGGAACTGAATTTCAAAACAGAACAGGGTCTCAAATGTAGAAAACCAACTTATGCTTGCTTAAGGGGAAAGGTGAGTTGGGGTGCTGCATAAAACCAGAGATTGAAATTAGCACAGATACCGCTCCATAAGCCAAATATGTCATAGACAAGAGCTACTCCTTGCTCAACGAAGTGGACTCAACACCCCATATTAAACGCCTAAGAATATACCTGACTAGTAAGAATCTTAAAACCTATGGATTTATATGTCTCCGAAAGAGAATCAAGCGTGTGTACAGTGGCATAAACGCAGCAGTGATAGGATTGGTGAGGTTTGGTGAGCAAAGGCAGACCCTTTGAAGTCATATTGCATGGTACCCATTCCATGGGTCTCAACTCTCCAGGTTTAAGGGATTCTTCCTTCAGCTAAAACATGCATGTGGAACCCAGAGTACGATCCACCGTGTGATCGGGAAACGTGTTCAAATGTGTCTCAGTTTTCGTCCCCTGGTACTCGGGTGCAACATTCCAGACGCTTTACTAACACTCTCCCCACTTGGAGAGTCAGTGCCTTTAACCTGCTGTTTGGCCCAGTTTGCAATTTCTGCGGAAAATGAACAGGAATAGGGAGAACCAATGAGAGACTAGCTGGAGGTGTCTGGACGGGCAAATTTAACTCTCATTTCCCACCAGGAAGAGGAATTAACCAAAGGCTCAGCGTGCCATGCCGGAACCACACTAGGGCCTGAAGCAATCCTGCGGTGTTGCGGCCAGCTCACAAGAAAGCCAGTTGAAGAAAGGAGCTCAGGGGCACTGTCATTCACAACCCTGCAGAGTTATAAATGACAGCTATCGTCCAAAAATATATTGAAGTAAGGCTGCCAAGAGGACTTGACAGCGGGGCAGAATTGCAGGAAACCGATTTCAGGAGGTAGACTGGAATTGCATGTAAAGCATAGGAAAAGAGGCAGAACGTCCACAATGATGCACTTGGCCAAAAAGGGCGTATGCGTTTTTTCCTGTATATTCAGGAAAAAACGCATACGCCCTTTTTGGCCAACCAAAATAGCTTGCAAAGGAAATCTGCACTACAATGAAGTCTCACCGCCCCCCGGTCAAAAGGGCCATCTGAAAAAAGTGTAAAATCCAGAAAGGCAGGACAGGCCATGGAGAACTGGGAGCCTTGTTATGCTGATGGGCGGGATGCAAATTGCCAACAGCCACTCTGGAGAAGTGTATGATGTTTCCTGAAACATCTAAAAAACAAAGCAACAGAGCCTAGGGCACTTCCACTTATGGTCCTGTAGCTTAGGGAAATTATAATCAAAAAGACACAGCCACCCCAAAGTTTGGGACGGCTGTGTTTACAAGAACCTCTTTGACAGTACAAGTTCAATATCAAAGAAAGCGAAAAATGGATAAAGTTGTGGTACTTACGTACAATGCAGTATCACTCAGCAATGAAATCTATGTCATCAGTCCCGTAGCAGCATAATGAGTGGATTCAGGTACGATGATTCTAAGTGAAATAAGTCACACAGAAAAAGAAACATCATAAGATGTCACTAATACACGGAATTTAAACTTGGGTACACAGGAACTGAATTTCTAAACAGAACAGGGTCTCAAATGTAAAAAACCAACTTATGCTTGCTTAAGGGGAAAGGTGAGTTGGGGTGCTGCATAAAACCAGAGATTGAAATTAGCACAGATACCGCTCCATAAGCCAAATATGTAATAGACAAGAGCTACTCCTTGCTCAACGAAGTGGACTCAACACCCCATATTAAACGCCTAAGAATATACCTGACTAGTAAGAATCTTAAAACCTATGGATTTATATGTCTCCGAAAGAGAATCAAGCGTGTGTACAGTGGCATAAACGCAGCAGTGATAGGATTGGTGAGGTTTGGTGAGCAAATGCAGACCCTTTGAAGTCATATTGCATAGTACCCATTCCATGGGTCTCAACTCTCCAGGTTTAAGGGATTCTTCCTTCAGCTAAAACATGCATGTGGAACCCAGAGTACGATCCACCGTGTGATCAGGAAACGTGTTCAAATGTGTCTCAGTTTTCGTCCCCTGGTACTCGGGTGCAACATTCCAGACGCTTTACTAACACTCTCCCCACTTGGAGAGTCAGTGCCTTTAACCTGCTGTTTGGCCCAGTTTGCAATTTCTGCGGAAAATGAACAGGAATAGGGAGAACCAATGAGAGACTAGCTGGAGGTGTCTGGACGGGCAAATTTAACTCTCATTTCCCACCAGGAAGAGGAATTAACCAAAGGCTCAGCGTGCCATGCCGGAACCACACTAGGGCCTGAAGCAATCCTGCGGTGTTGCGGCCAGCTCACAAGAAAGCGAGTTGAAGAAAGGAGCTCAGGGGCACTGTCATTCACAACCCTGCAGAGTTATAAATGACAGCTATCGTCCAAAAATATATTGAAGTAAGGCTGCCAAGAGGACTTGACAGCGGGGCAGAATTGCAGGAAACCGATTTCAGGAGGTAGACTGGAATTGCATGTAAAGCATAGGAAAAGAGGCAGAACGTCCACAATGATGCACTTGGCCAAAAAGGGCGTATGCGTTTTTTCCTGAATATATTCAGGAAAAAACGCATACGCCCTTTTTGGCCAACCAAGCAAGCTTGCAAAGGAAATCTGCACTACAATGAAGTCTCACTGCCCCCCGGTCAAAAGGGCCATCTGAAAAAAGTGTAAAATCCAGAAAGGCAGGACAGGCCATGGAGAACTGGGAGCCTTGTTATGCTGATGGGCGGGATGCAAATTGCCAACAGCCACTCTGGAGAAATGTATGATGTTTCCTGAAACATCTAGAAAACAAAGCAACAGAGCCTAGGGCACTTCCACTTATGGTCCTGTAGCTTAGGGAAATTATAATCAAAAAGACACAGCCACCCCAAAGTTTGGGATGGCTGTACTTACAAGAACCTCGTTTACGGTACAAGTTCAATATAACAGAAAGCGAAAAATGGATAAAGTTGTGGTACTTACGTACAATGCAGTATCACTCAGCAATGAAATCTATGTCATCAGTCCCGTAGCAGCATAATGAGTGGATTCAGGTACGATGATTCTAAGTGAAATAAGTCACACAGAAAAAGAAACATCATAAGATGTCACTAATACACGGAATTTAAACTTGGCTACACAGGAACTGAATTTCAAAACAGAACAGGGTCTCAAATGTAGAAAACCAACTTATGCTTGCTTAAGGGGAAAGGTGAGTTGGGGTGCTGCATAAAACCAGAGATTGAAATTAGCACAGATACCGCTCCATAAGCCAAATATGTCATAGACAAGAGCTACTCCTTGCTCAACGAAGTGGACTCAACACCCCATATTAAACGCCTAAGAATATACCTGACTAGTAAGAATCTTAAAACCTATGGATTTATATGTCTCCGAAAGAGAATCAAGCGTGTGTACAGTGGCATAAACGCAGCAGTGATAGGATTGGTGAGGTTTGGTGAGCAAAGGCAGACCCTTTGAAGTCATATTGCATGGTACCCATTCCATGGGTCTCAACTCTCCAGGTTTAAGGGATTCTTCCTTCAGCTAAAACATGCATGTGGAACCCAGAGTACGATCCACCGTGTGATCGGGAAACGTGTTCAAATGTGTCTCAGTTTTCGTCCCCTGGTACTCGGGTGCAACATTCCAGACGCTTTACTAACACTCTCCCCACTTGGAGAGTCAGTGCCTTTAACCTGCTGTTTGGCCCAGTTTGCAATTTCTGCGGAAAATGAACAGGAATAGGGAGAACCAATGAGAGACTAGCTGGAGGTGTCTGGACGGGCAAATTTAACTCTCATTTCCCACCAGGAAGAGGAATTAACCAAAGGCTCAGCGTGCCATGCCGGAACCACACTAGGGCCTGAAGCAATCCTGCGGTGTTGCGGCCAGCTCACAAGAAAGCCAGTTGAAGAAAGGAGCTCAGGGGCACTGTCATTCACAACCCTGCAGAGTTATAAATGACAGCTATCGTCCAAAAATATATTGAAGTAAGGCTGCCAAGAGGACTTGACAGCGGGGCAGAATTGCAGGAAACCGATTTCAGGAGGTAGACTGGAATTGCATGTAAAGCATAGGAAAAGAGGCAGAACGTCCACAATGATGCACTTGGCCAAAAAGGGCGTATGCGTTTTTTCCTGTATATTCAGGAAAAAACGCATACGCCCTTTTTGGCCAACCAAAATAGCTTGCAAAGGAAATCTGCACTACAATGAAGTCTCACCGCCCCCCGGTCAAAAGGGCCATCTGAAAAAAGTGTAAAATCCAGAAAGGCAGGACAGGCCATGGAGAACTGGGAGCCTTGTTATGCTGATGGGCGGGATGCAAATTGCCAACAGCCACTCTGGAGAAGTGTATGATGTTTCCTGAAACATCTAAAAAACAAAGCAACAGAGCCTAGGGCACTTCCACTTATGGTCCTGTAGCTTAGGGAAATTATAATCAAAAAGACACAGCCACCCCAAAGTTTGGGACGGCTGTGTTTACAAGAACCTCTTTGACGGTACAAGTTCAATATCAAAGAAAGCGAAAAATGGATAAAGTTGTGGTACTTACGTACAATGCAGTATCACTCAGCAATGAAATCTATGTCATCAGTCCCGTAGCAGCATAATGAGTGGATTCAGGTACGATGATTCTAAGTGAAATAAGTCACACAGAAAAAGAAACATCATAAGATGTCACTAATACACGGAATTTAAACTTGGGTACACAGGAACTGAATTTCTAAACAGAACAGGGTCTCAAATGTAAAAAACCAACTTATGCTTGCTTAAGGGGAAAGGTGAGTTGGGGTGCTGCATAAAACCAGAGATTGAAATTAGCACAGATACCGCTCCATAAGCCAAATATGTAATAGACAAGAGCTACTCCTTGCTCAACGAAGTGGACTCAACACCCCATATTAAACGCCTAAGAATATACCTGACTAGTAAGAATCTTAAAACCTATGGATTTATATGTCTCCGAAAGAGAATCAAGCGTGTGTACAGTGGCATAAACGCAGCAGTGATAGGATTGGTGAGGTTTGGTGAGCAAATGCAGACCCTTTGAAGTCATATTGCATAGTACCCATTCCATGGGTCTCAACTCTCCAGGTTTAAGGGATTCTTCCTTCAGCTAAAACATGCATGTGGAACCCAGAGTACGATCCACCGTGTGATCAGGAAACGTGTTCAAATGTGTCTCAGTTTTCGTCCCCTGGTACTCGGGTGCAACATTCCAGACGCTTTACTAACACTCTCCCCACTTGGAGAGTCAGTGCCTTTAACCTGCTGTTTGGCCCAGTTTGCAATTTCTGCGGAAAATGAACAGGAATAGGGAGAACCAATGAGAGACTAGCTGGAGGTGTCTGGACGGGCAAATTTAACTCTCATTTCCCACCAGGAAGAGGAATTAACCAAAGGCTCAGCGTGCCATGCCGGAACCACACTAGGGCCTTAAGCAATCCTGCGGTGTTGCGGCCAGCTCACAAGAAAGCCAGTTGAAGAAAGGAGCTCAGGGGCACTGTCATTCACAACCCTGCAGAGTTATAAATGACAGCTATCGTCCAAAAATATATTGAAGTAAGGCTGCCAAGAGGACTTGACAGCGGGGCAGAATTGCAGGAAACCGATTTCAGGAGGTAGACTGGAATTGCATGTAAAGCATAGGAAAAGAGGCAGAACGTCCACAATGATGCACTTGGCCAAAAAGGGCGTATGCGTTTTTTCCTGAATATATTCAGGAAAAAACGCATACGCCCTTTTTGGCCAACCAAGCAAGCTTGCAAAGGAAATCTGCACTACAATGAAGTCTCACTGCCCCCCGGTCAAAAGGGCCATCTGAAAAAAGTGTAAAATCCAGAAAGGCAGGACAGGCCATGGAGAACTGGGAGCCTTGTTATGCTGATGGGCGGGATGCAAATTGCCAACAGCCACTCTGGAGAAATGTATGATGTTTCCTGAAACATCTAGAAAACAAAGCAACAGAGCCTAGGGCACTTCCACTTATGGTCCTGTAGCTTAGGGAAATTATAATCAAAAAGACACAGCCACCCCAAAGTTTGGGATGGCTGTATTTACAAGAACCTCGTTTACGGTACAAGTTCAATATAACAGAAAGCGAAAAATGGATAAAGTTGTGGTACTTACGTACAATGCAGTATCACTCAGCAATGAAATCTATGTCATCAGTCCCGTAGCAGCATAATGAGTGGATTCAGGTACGATGATTCTAAGTGAAATAAGTCACACAGAAAAAGAAACATCATAAGATGTCACTAATACACGGAATTTAAACTTGGCTACACAGGAACTGAATTTCAAAACAGAACAGGGTCTCAAATGTAGAAAACCAACTTATGCTTGCTTAAGGGGAAAGGTGAGTTGGGGTGCTGCATAAAACCAGAGATTGAAATTAGCACAGATACCGCTCCATAAGCCAAATATGTCATAGACAAGAGCTACTCCTTGCTCAACGAAGTGAACTCAACACCCCATATTAAACGCCTAAGAATATACCTGACTAGTAAGAATCTTAAAACCTATGGATTTATATGTCTCCAAAAGAGAATCAAGCGTGTGTACAGTGGCATAAACGCAGCAGTGATAGGATTGGTGAGGTTCGGTGAGCAAATGCAGACCCTTTGAAGTCATATTGCATGGTACCCATTCCATGGGTCTCAACTCTCCAGGTTTAAGGGATTCTTCCTTCAGCTAAAACATGCATGTGGAACCCAGAGTACGATCCACCGTGTGATCAGGAAACGTGTTCAAATGTGTCTCAGTTTTCGTCCCCTGGTACTCGGGTGCAACATTCCAGACGTTTTACTAACACTCTCCCCACTTGGAGAGTCAGTGCCATTAACCTGCTGTTTGGCCCAGTTTGCAATTTCTGCGGAAAATGAACAGGAATAGGGAGAACCACTGAGAGACTAGCTGGAGGTGTCTGGACGGGCAAATTTAACTCTCATTTCCCACCAGGAAGAGGAATTAACCAAAGGCTCGGCGTGCCATGCCGGAACCACACTAGGGCCTGAAGCAATCCTGCGGTGTTGCGGCCAGCTCACAAGAAAGCGAGTTGAAGAAAGGAGCTCAGGGGCACTGTCATTCACAACCCTGCAGAGTTATACATGACAGCTATCGTCCAAAAATATATTGAAGTAAGGCTGCCAAGAGGACTTGACAGCGGGGCAGAATTGCAGGAAACCGATTTCAGGAGGTAGACTGGAATTGCATGTAAAGCATAGGAAAAGAGGCAGAACGTCCACAATGATGCACTTGGCCAAAAAGGGCGTATGCGTTTTTTCCTGAATATATTCAGGAAAAAACGCATACGCCCTTTTTGGCCAACCAAGATAGCTTGCAAAGGAAATCTGCACTACAATGAAGTCTCACTGCCCCCGGTCAAAAGGGCCATCTGAAAAAAGTGTAAAATCCAGAAAGGCAGGACAGGCCATGGAGAACTGGGAGCCTTGTTATGCTGATGGGCGGGATTCAAATTGCCAACAGCCACTCTGGAGAAGTGTATGATGTTTCCTGAAACATCTAGAAAACAAAGCAACAGAGCCTAGGGCACTTCCACTTATGGTCCTGTAGCTTAGGGAAATTATAATCAAAAAGACACAGCCACCCCAAAGTTTGGGACGGCTGTGTTTACAAGAACCTCGTTGACGGTACAAGTTCAATATCAAAGAAAGCGAAAAATGGATAAAGTTGTGGTACTTACGTACAATGCAGTATCACTCAGCAATGAAATCTATGTCATCAGTCCCGTAGCAGCATAATGAGTGGATTCAGGTACGATGATTCTAAGTGAAATAAGTCACACAGAAAAAGAAACATCATAAGATGTCACTAATACACGGAATTTAAACTTGGCTACACAGGAACTGAATTTCAAAACAAAACAGGGTCTCAAATGTAGAAAACCAACTTATGCTTGCTTAAGGGGAAAGGTGAGTTGGGGTGCTGCATAAAACCAGAGATTGAAATTAGCACAGATACCGCTCCATAAGCCAAATATGTAATAGACAAGAGCTACTCCTTGCTCAACGAAGTGGACTCAACACCCCATATTAAACGCCTAAGAATATACCTGACTAGTAAGAATCTTAAAACCTATGGATTTATATGTCTCCGAAAGAGAATCAAGCGTGTGTACAGTGGCATAAACGCAGCAGTGATAGGATTGGTGAGGTTCGGTGAGCAAATGCAGACCCTTTGAAGTCATATTGCATGGTACCCATTCCATGGGTCTCAACTCTCCAGGTTTAAGGGATTCTTCCTTCAGCTAAAACATGCATGTGGAACCCAGAGTACGATCCACCGTGTGATCGGGAAACGTGTTCAAATGTGTCTCAGTTTTCGTCCCCTGGTACTCGGGTGCAACATTCCAGACGCTTTACTAACACTCTCCCCACTTGGAGAGTCAGTGCCTTTAACCTGCTGTTTGGCCCAGTTTGCAATTTCTGCGGAAAATGAACAGGAATAGGGAGAACCAATGAGAGACTAGCTGGAGGTGTCTGGACGGGCAAATTGAACTCTCATTTCCCACCAGGAAGAGGAAGTAACCAAAGGCTCAGCGTGCCATGCCGGAACCACACTAGGGCCTGAAGCAATCCTGCGGTGTTGCGGCCAGCTCACAAGAAAGCGAGTTGAAGAATGGAGCTCAGGGGCACTGTCATTCACAACCCTGCAGAGTTATAAATGACAGCTATCGTCCAAAAATATATTGAAGTAAGGCTGCCAAGAGGACTTGACAGCGGGGCAGAATTGCAGGAAACCGATTTCAGGAGGTAGACTGGAATTGCATGTAAAGCATAGGAAAAGAGGCAGAACGTCCACAATGATGCACTTGGCCAAAAAGGGCGTATGCGTTTTTTCCTGAATATATTCAGGAAAAAACGCATACGCCCTTTTTGGCCAACCAAAATAGCTTGCAAAGGAAATCTGCACTACAATGAAGTCTCACTGCCCCCGGTCAAAAGGGCCATCTGAAAAAAGTGTAAAATCCAGAAAGGCAGGACAGGTCATGGAGAACTTGGAGCCTTGTTATGCTGATGGGCGGGATGCAAATTGCCAACAGCCACTCTGGAGAAGTGTATGATGTTTCCTGAAACATCTAAAAAACAAAGCAACAGAGCCTAGGGCACTTCCACTTATGGTCCTGTAGCTTAGGGAAATTATAATCAAAAAGACACAGCCACCCCAAAGTTTGGGACGGCTGTGTTTACAAGAACCTCGTTGACGGTACAAGTTCAATATCAAAGAAAGCGAAAAATGGATAAAGTTGTGGTACTTACGTACAATGCAGTATCACTCAGCAATGAAATCTATGTCATCAGTCCCGTAGCAGCATAATGAGTGGATTCAGGTACGATGATTCTAAGTGAAATAAGTCACACAGAAAAAGAAACATCATAAGATGTCACTAATACACGGAATTTAAACTTGGCTACACAGGAACTGAATTTCTAAACAGAACAGGGTCTCAAATGTAGAAAACCAACTTATGCTTGCTTAAGGGGAAAGGTGAGTTGGGGTGCTGCATAAAACCAGAGATTGAAATTAGCACAGATACCGCTCCATAAGCCAAATATGTAATAGACAAGAGCTACTCCTTGCTCAACGAAGTGGACTCAACACCCCATATTAAACGCCTAAGAATATACCTGACTAGTAAGAATCTTAAAACCTATGGATTTATATGTCTCCGAAAGAGAATCAAGCGTGTGTACAGTGGCATAAACGCAGCAGTGATAGGATTGGTGAGGTTCGGTGAGCAAATGCAGACCCTTTGAAGTCATATTGCATGGTACCCATTCCATGGGTCTCAACTCTCCAGGTTTAAGGGATTCTTCCTTCAGCTAAAACATGCATGTGGAACCCAGAGTACGATCCACCGTGTGATCGGGAAACGTGTTCAAATGTGTCTCAGTTTTCGTCCCCTGGTACTCGGGTGCAACATTCCAGACGCTTTACTAACACTCTCCCCACTTGGAGAGTCAGTGCCTTTAACCTGCTGTTTGGCCCAGTTTGCAATTTCTGCGGAAAATGAACAGGAATAGGGAGAACCAATGAGAGACTAGCTGGAGGTGTCTGGACGGGCAAATTTAACTCTCATTTCCCACCAGGAAGAGGAATTAACCAAAGGCTCAGCGTGCCATGCCGGAACCACACTAGGGCCTGAAGCAATCCTGCGGTGTTGCGGCCAGCTCACAAGAAAGCCAGTTGAAGAAAGGAGCTCAGGGGCACTGTCATTCACAACCCTGCAGAGTTATAAATGACAGCTATCGTCCAAAAATATATTGAAGTAAGGCTGCCAAGAGGACTTGACAGCGGGGCAGAATTGCAGGAAACCGATTTCAGGAGGTAGACTGGAATTGCATGTAAAGCATAGGAAAAGAGGAAGAACGTCCACAATGATACACTTGGCCAAAAAGGGCGTATGCGTTTTTTCCTGAATATATTCAGGAAAAAACGCATACGCCCTTTTTGGCCAACCAAGCAAGCTTGCAAAGGAAATCTGCACTACAATGAAGTCTCACTGCCCCCCGGTCAAAAGGGCCTTCTGAAAAAAGTGTAAAATCCAGAAAGGCAAGACAGGCCATGGAGAACTGGGAGCCTTGTTATGCTGATGGGCGGGATGCAAATTGCCAACAGCCACTCTGGAGAAGTGTATGATGTTTCCTGAAACATCTAGAAAACAAAGCAACAGAGCCTAGGGCACTTCCACTTATGATCCTGTAGCTTAGGGAAATTATAATCAAAAAGACACAGCCACCCCAAAGTTTGGAACGGCTGTGCTTACAAGAACCTCGTTGACGGTACAAGTTCAATATCACAGAAAGCGAAAAATGGATAAAGTTGTGGTACTTAGGTACAATGCAGTATCAATCAGCAATGAAATCTATGTCATCAGTCCCGTAGCAGCATAATGAGTGGATTCAGGTACGATGATTCTAAGTGAAATAAGTCACACAGAAAAAGAAACATCATAAGATGTCACTAATACACGGAATTTAAACTTGGCTACACAGGAACTGAATTTCTAAACAGAACAGGGTCTCAAATGTAGAAAACCAACTTATGCTTGCTTAAGGGGAAAGGTGAGTTGGGGTGCTGCATAAAACCAGAGATTGAAATTAGCACAGATACCGCTCCATAAGCCAAATATGTCATAGACAAGAGCTACTCCTTGCTCAACGAAGTGGACTCAACACCCCATATTAAACGCCTAAGAATATACCTGACTAGTAAGAATCTTAAAACCTATGGATTTATATGTCTCCGAAAGAGAATCAAGCGTGTGTACAGTGGCATAAACGCAGCAGTGATAGGATTGGTGAGGTTCGGTGAGCAAATGCAGACCCTTTGAAGTCATATTGCATGGTACCCATTCCATGGGTCTCAACTCTCCAGGTTTAAGGGATTCTTCCTTCAGCTAAAACATGCATGTGGAACCCAGAGTACGATCCACCGTGTGATCGGGAAACGTGTTCAAATGTGTCTCAGTTTTCGTCCCCTGGTACTCGGGTGCAACATTCCAGACGCTTTACTAACACTCTCCCCACTTGGAGAGTCAGTGCCTTTAACCTGCTGTTTGGCCCAGTTTGCAATTTCTGCGGAAAATGAACAGGAATAGGGAGAACCAATGAGAGACTAGCTGGAGGTGTCTGGACGGGCAAATTTAACTCTCATTTCCCACCAGGAAGAGGAATTAACCAAAGGCTCAGCGTGCCATGCCAGAACCACACTAGGGCCTGAAGCAATCCTGCGGTGTTGCGGCCAGCTCACAAGAAAGCCAGTTGAAGAAAGGAGCTCAGGGGCACTGTCATTCACAACCCTGCAGAGTTATAAATGACAGCTATCGTCCAAAAATATATTGAAGTAAGGCTGCCAAGAGGACTTGACAGCGGGGCAGAATTGCAGGAGACCGATTTCAGGAGGTAGACTGGAATTGCATGTAAAGCATAGGAAAAGAGGCAGAACGTCCACAATGATGCACTTGGCCAAAAAGGGCGTATGCGTTTTTTCCTGAATATATTCAGGAAAAAACGCATACGCCCTTTTTGGCCAACCAAGCAAGCTTGCAAAGGAAATCTGCACTACAATGAAGTCTCACTGCCCCCCGGTCAAAAGGGCCTTCTGAAAAAAGTGTAAAATCCAGAAAGGCAGGACAGGCCATGGAGAACTGGGAGCCTTGTTATGCTGATGGGCGGGATGCAAATTGCCAACAGCCACTCTGGAGAAGTGTATGATGTTTCCTGAAACATCTAGAAAACAAAGCAACAGAGCCTAGGGCACTTCCACTTATGGTCCTGTAGCTTAGGGAAATTATAATCAAAAAGACACAGCCACCCCAAAGTTTGGGACGGCTGTGCTTACAAGAACCTCGTTGACGGTACAAGTTCAATATCACAGAAAGCGAAAAATGGATAAAGTTGTGGTACTTACGTACAATGCAGTATCACTCAGCAATGAAATCTATGTCATCAGTCCCGTAGCAGCATAATGAGTGGATTCAGGTACGATGATTCTAAGTGAAATAAGTCACACAGAAAAAGAAACATCATAAGATGTCACTAATACACGGAATTTAAACTTGGCTACACAGGAACTGAATTTCTAAACAGAACAGGGTCTCAAATGTAGAAAACCAACTTATGCTTGCTTAAGGGGAAAGGTGAGTTGGGGTGCTGCATAAAACCAGAGATTGAAATTAGCACAGATACCGCTCCATAAGCCAAATATGTCATAGACAAGAGCTACTCCTTGCTCAACGAAGTGGACTCAACACCCCATATTAAACGCCTAAGAATATACCTGACTAGTAAGAATCTTAAAACCTATGGATTTATATGTCTCCGAAAGAGAATCGAGCGTGTGTACAGTGGCATAAACGCAGCAGTGATAGGATTGGTGAGGTTCGGTGAGCAAATGCAGACCCTTTGAAGTCATATTGCATGGTACCCATTCCATGGGTCTCAACTCTCCAGGTTTAAGGGATTCTTCCTTCAGCTAAAACATGCATGTGGAACCCAGAGTACGATCCACCGTGTGATCGGGAAACGTGTTCAAATGTGTCTCAGTTTTCGTCCCCTGGTACTCGGGTGCAACATTCCAGACGCTTTACTAACACTCTCCCCACTTGGAGAGTCAGTGCCTTTAACCTGCTGTTTGGCCCAGTTTGCAATTTCTGCGGAAAATGAACAGGAATAGGGAGAACCAATGAGAGACTAGCTGGAGGTGTCTGGACGGGCAAATTTAACTCTCATTTCCCACCAGGAAGAGGAATTAACCAAAGGCTCAGCATGCCATGCCGGAACCACACTAGGGCCTGAAGCAATCCTGCGGTGTTGCGGCCAGCTCACAAGAAAGCCAGTTGAAGAAAGGAGCTCAGGGGCACTGTCATTCACAACCCTGCAGAGTTATAAATGACAGCTATCGTCCAAAAATATATTGAAGTAAGGCTGCCAAGAGGACTTGACAGCGGGGCAGAATTGCAGGAAACCGATTTCAGGAGGTAGACTGGAATTGCATGTAAAGCATAGGAAAAGAGGCAGAACGTCCACAATGATGCACTTGGCCAAAAAGGGCGTATGCGTTTTTTCCTGAATATATTCAGGAAAAAACGCATACGCCCTTTTTGGCCAACCAAGCAAGCTTGCAAAGGAAATCTGCACTACAATGAAGTCTCACCGCCCCCCGGTCAAAAGGGCCATCTGAAAAAAGTGTAAAATCCAGAAAGGCAGGACAGGCCATGGAGAACTGGGAGCCTTATTATGCTGATGGGCGGGATGCAAATTGCCAACAGCCACTCTGGAGAAGTGTATGATGTTTCCTGAAACATCTAAAAAACAAAGCAACAGAGCCTAGGGCACTTCCACTTATGGTCCTGTAGCTTAGGGAAATTATAATCAAAAAGACACAGCCACCCCAAAGTTTGGGACGGCTGTGTTTACAAGAACCTCGTTTACGGTACAAGTTCAATATCACAGAAAGCGAAAAATGGATAAAGTTGTGGTACTTACGTACAATGCAGTATCACTCAGCAATGAAATCTATGTCATCAGTCCCGTAGCAGCATAATGAGTGGATTCAGGTACGATGATTCTAAGTGAAATAAGTCACACAGAAAAAGAAACATCATAAGATGTCACTAATACACGGAATTTAAACTTGGCTACACAGGAACTGAATTTCAAAACAGAACAGGGTCTCAAATGTAGAAAACCAACTTATGCTTGCTTAAGGGGAAAGGTGAGTTGGGGTGCTGCATAAAACCAGAGATTGAAATTAGCACAGATACCGCTCCATAAGCCAAATATGTCATAGACAAGAGCTACTCCTTGCTCAACGAAGTGGACTCAACACCCCATATTAAACGCCTAAGAATATACCTGACTAGTAAGAATCTTAAAACCTATGGATTTATATGTCTCCGAAAGAGAATCAAGCGTGTGTACAGTGGCATAAACGCAGCAGTGATAGGATTGGTGAGGTTCGGTGAGCAAATGCAGACCCTTTGAAGTCATATTGCATGGTACCCATTCCATGGGTCTCAACTCTCCAGGTTTAAGGGATTCTTCCTTCAGCTAAAACATGCATGTGGAACCCAGAGTACGATCCACCGTGTGATCGGGAAACGTGTTCAAATGTGTCTCAGTTTTCGTCCCCTGGTACTCGGGTGCAACATTCCAGACGCTTTACTAACACTCTCCCCACTTGGAGAGTCAGTGCCTTTAACCTGCTGTTTGGCCCAGTTTGCAATTTCTGCGGAAAATGAACAGGAATAGGGAGAACCAATGAGAGACTAGCTGGAGGTGTCTGGACGGGCAAATTTAACTCTCATTTCCCACCAGGAAGAGGAATTAACCAAAGGCTCAGCGTGCCATGCCGGAACCACACTAGGGCCTGAAGCAATCCTGCGGTGTTGCGGCCAGCTCACAAGAAAGCCAGTTGAAGAAAGGAGCTCAGGGGCACTGTCATTCACAACCCTGCAGAGTTATAAATGACAGCTATCGTCCAAAAATATATTGAAGTAAGGCTGCCAAGAGGACTTGACAGCGGGGCAGAATTGCAGGAAACCGATTTCAGGAGGTAGACTGGAATTGCATGTAAAGCATAGGGAAAGAGGCAGAACGTCCACAATGATGCACTTGGCCAAAAAGGGCGTATGCCTTTTTTCCTGAATATATTCAGGAAAAAACGCATACGCCCTTTTTGGCCAACCAAGCAAGCTTGCAAAGGAAATCTGCACTACAATGAAGTCTCACCGCCCCCCGGTCAAAAGGGCCATCTGAAAAAAGTGTAAAATCCAGAAAGGCAGGACAGGCCATGGAGAACTGGGAGCCTTGTTATGCTGATGGGCGGGATGCAAATTGCCAACAGCCACTCTGGAGAAGTGTATGATGTTTCCTGAAACATCTAAAAAAGAAAGCAACAGAGCCTAGGGCACTTCCACTTATGGTCCTATAGCTTAGGGAAATTATAATCAAAAAGACACAGCCACCCCAAAGTTTGGGACGGCTGTGTTTACAAGAACCTCGTTGACGGTAAAGTTCAATATCACAGAAAGCGAAAAATGGATAAAGTTGTGGTACTTACGTACAATGCAGTATCACTCAGCAATGAAATCTATATCATCAGTCCCGTAGCAGCATAATGAGTGGATTCAGGTACGATGATTCTAAGTGAAATAAGTCACACAGAAAAAGAAACATCATAAGATGTCACTAATACACGGAATTTAAACTTGGCTACACAGGAACTGAATTTCTAAACAGAACAGGGTCTCAAATGTAGAAAACCAACTTATGCTTGCTTAAGGGGAAAGGTGAGTTGGGGTGCTGCATAAAACCAGAGATTGAAATTAGCACAGATACCGCTCCATAAGCCAAATATGTAATAGTCAAGAGCTACTCCTTGCTCAACGAAGTGGACTCAACACCCCAAATTAAACGCCTAAGAATATACCTGACTAGTAAGAATCTTAAAACCTATGGATTTATATGTCTCCGAAAGAGAATCGAGCGTGTGTACAGTGGCATAAACGCAGCAGTGATAGGATTGGTGAGGTTCGGTGAGCAAATGCAGACCCTTTGAAGTCATATTGCATGGTACCCATTCCATGGGTCTCAACTCTCCAGGTTTAAGGGATTCTTCCTTCAGCTAAAACATGCATGTGGAACCCAGAGTACGATCCACCGTGTGATCGGGAAACGTGTTCAAATGTGTCTCAGTTTTCGTCCCCTGGTACTCGGGTGCAACATTCCAGACGCTTTACTAACACTCTCCCCACTTGGAGAGTCAGTGCCTTTAACCTGCTGTTTGGCCCAGTTTGCAATTTCTGCGGAAAATGAACAGGAATAGGGAGAACCAATGAGAGACTAGCTGGAGGTGTCTGGACGGGCAAATTTAACTCTCATTTCCCACCAGGAAGAGGAATTAACCAAAGGCTCAGCGTGCCATGCCGGAACCACACTAGGGCCTGAAGCAATCCTGCGGTGTTGCGGCCAGCTCACAAGAAAGCGAGTTGAAGAAAGGAGCTCAGGGGCACTGTCATTCACAACCCTGCAGAGTTATAAATGACAGCTATCGTCCAAAAATATATTGAAGTAAGGCTGCCAAGAGGACTTGACAGCGGGGCAGAATTGCAGGAAACCGATTTCAGGAGGTAGACTGGAATTGCATGTAAAGCATAGGAAAAGAGGCAGAACGTCCACAATGATGCACTTGGCCAAAAAGGGCGTATGCGTTTTTTCCTGAATATATTCAGGAAAAAACGCATACGCCCTTTTTGGCCAACCAAGCAAGCTTGCAAAGGAAATCTGCACTACAATGAAGTCTCACTGCCCCCCGGTCAAAAGGGCCTTCTGAAAAAGTGTAAAATCCAGAAAGGCAGGACAGGCCATGGAGAACTGGGAGCCTTGTTATGCTGATGGGCGGGATGCAAATTGCCAACAGCCACTCTGGAGAAGTGTATGATGTTTCCTGAAACATCTAAAAAACAAAGCAACAGAGCCTAGGGCACTTCCACTTATGGTCCTGTAGCTTAGGGAAATTATAATCAAAAAGACACAGCCACCCCAAAGTTTGGGACGGCTGTGTTTACAAGAACCTCGTTGACGGTACAAGTTCAATATCACAGAAAGCGAAAAATGGATAAAGTTGTGGTACTTACGTACAATGCAGTATCACTCAGCAATGAAATCTATGTCATCAGTCCCGTAGCAGCATAATGAGTGGATTCAGGTACGATGATTCTAAGTGAAATAAGTCACACAGAAAAAGAAACATCATAAGATGTCACTAATACACGGAATTTAAACTTGGCTACACAGGAACTGAATTTCAAAACAGAACAGGGTCTCAAATGTAGAAAACCAACTTATGCTTGCTTAAGGGGAAAGGTGAGTTGGGGTGCTGCATAAAACCAGAGATTGAAATTAGCACAGATACCGCTCCATAAGCCAAATATGTAATAGACAAGAGCTACTCCTTGCTCAACGAAGTGGACTCAACACCCCATATTAAACGCCTAAGAATATACCTGACTAGTAAGAATCTTAAAACCTATGGATTTATATGTCTCCGAAAGAGAATCAAGTGTGTGTACAGTGGCATAAACGCAGCAGTGATAGGATTGGTGAGGTTCGGTGAGCAAATGCAGACCCTTTGAAGTCATATTGCATGGTACCCATTCCATGGGTCTCAACTCTCCAGGTTTAAGGGATTCTTCCTTCAGCTAAAACATGCATGTGGAACCCAGAGTACGATCCACCGTGTGATCGGGAAACGTGTTCAAATGTGTCTCAGTTTTCATCCCCTGGTACTCGGGTGCAACATTCCAGACGCTTTACTAACACTCTCCCCACTTGGAGAGTCAGTGCCTTTAACCTGCTGTTTGGCCCAGTTTGCAATTTCTGCGGAAAATGAACAGGAATAGGGAGAACCAATGAGAGACTAGCTGGAGGTGTCTGGACGGGCAAATTTAACTCTCATTTCCCACCAGGAAGAGGAAGTAACCAAAGGCTCGGCGTGCCATGCCGGAACCACACTAGGGCCTGAAGCAATCCTGCGGTGTTGCGGCCAGCTCACAAGAAAGCCAGTTGAAGAAAGGAGCTCAGGGGCACTGTCATTCACAACCTTGCAGAGTTATAAATGACAGCGATCGTCCAAAAATATATTGAAGTAAGGCTGCCAAGAGGACTAGACAGCGGGGAAGAATTGCAGGAAACCGATTTCAGGAGGTAGACTGGAATTGCATGTAAAGCATAGGAAAAGAGGCAGAACGTCCACAATGATGCACTTGGCCAAAAAGGGCGTATGCATTTTTTCCTGAATATATTCAGGAAAAAACGCATACGCCCTTTTTGGCCAACCAAGCAAGCTTGCAAAGGAAATCTGCACTACAATGAAGTCTCACTGCCCCCCGGTCAAAAGGGCCATCTGAAAAAAGTGTAAAATCCAGAAAGGCAGGACAGGCCATGGAGAACTGGGAGCCTTGTTATGCTGATGGGCGGGATGCAAATTGCCAACAGCCACTCTGGAGAAGTGTATGATGTTTCCTGAAACATCTAAAAAAGAAAGCAACAGAGCCTAGGGCACTTCCACTTATGGTCCTATAGCTTAGGGAAATTATAATCAAAAAGACACAGCCACCCCAAAGTTTGGGACGGCTGTGTTTACAAGAACCTCGTTGACGGTAAAGTTCAATATCACAGAAAGCGAAAAATGGATAAAGTTGTGGTACTTACGTACAATGCAGTATCACTCAGCAATGAAATCTATATCATCAGTCCCGTAGCAGCATAATGAGTGGATTCAGGTACGATGATTCTAAGTGAAATAAGTCACACAGAAAAAGAAACATCATAAGATGTCACTAATACACGGAATTTAAACTTGGCTACACAGGAACTGAATTTCAAAACAGAACAGGGTCTCAAATGTAGAAAACCAACTTATGCTTGCTTAAGGGGAAAGGTGAGTTGGGGTGCTGCATAAAACCAGAGATTGAAATTAGCACAGATACCGCTCCATAAGCCAAATATGTAATAGTCAAGAGCTACTCCTTGCTCAACGAAGTGGACTCAACACCCCAAATTAAACGCCTAAGAATATACCTGACTAGTAAGAATCTTAAAACCTATGGATTTATATGTCTCCGAAAGAGAATCGAGCGTGTGTACAGTGGCATAAACGCAGCAGTGATAGGATTGGTGAGGTTCGGTGAGCAAATGCAGACCCTTTGAATTCATATTGCATGGTACCCATTCCATGGGTCTCAACTCTCCAGGTTTAAGGGATTCTTCCTTCAGCTAAAACATGCATGAGGAACCCAGAGTACGATCCACCGTGTGATCGGGAAACGTGTTCAAATGTGTCTCACTTTTCGTCCCCTGGTACTCGCGTGCAACATTCCAGACGCTTTACTAACACTCTCCCCACTTGGAGAGTCAGTGCCTTTAACCTGCTGTTTGGCCCAGTTTGCAAATTCTGCGGAAAATGAACAGGAATAGGGAGAACCAATGAGAGACTAGCTGGAGGTGTCTGGACGGGCAAATTTAACTCTCATTTCCCACCAGGAAGAGGAATTAACCAAAGGCTCAGCGTACCATGCCGGAACCACACTAGGGCCTGAAGCAATCCTGCGGTGTTGCGGCCAGCTCACAAGAGAGCGAGTGGAAGAAAGGAGCTCAGGGGCACTGTCATTCACAACCCTGCAGAGTTATAAATGACAGCTATCGTCCAAAAATATATTGAAGTAAGGCTGCCAAGAGGACTAGACAGCGGGGCAGAATTGCAGGAAACCGATTTCAGGAGGTAGACAGGAATTGCATGTAAAGCATAGGAAAAGAGGCAGAACGTCCACAATGATGCACTTGGCCAAAAAGTGCGTATGCGTTTTTTCCTGAATATATTCAGGAAAAAACGCATACGCCCTTTTTGGCCAACCAAGCAAGCTTGCAAAGGAAATCTGCACTACAATGAAGTCTCACTGCCCCCCAGTCAAAAGGGCCATCAGAAAAAAGTGTAAAATCCAGAAAGGCAGGACAGGCCATGGAGAACTGGGAGCCTTGTTATGCTGATGGGCGGGATGCAAATTGCCAACAGCCACTCTGGAGAAGTGTATGATGTTTCCTGAAACATCTAAAAAACAAAGCAACAGAGCCTAGGGCACTTCCACTTATGGTCCTATAGCTTAGGGAAATTATAATCAAAAAGACACAGCCACCCCAAAGTTTGGGACGGCTGTGTTTACAAGAACCTCGTTGACGGTACAAGTTCAATATCACAGAAAGCGAAAAATGGATAAAGTTGTGGTACTTACGTACAATGCAGTATCACTCAGCAATGAAATCTATGTCATCAGTCCCGCAGCAGCATAATGAGTGGATTCAGGTACAATGATTCTAAGTGAAATAAGTCACACAGAAAAAGAAACATCATAAGATGTCACTAATACACGGAATTTAAACTTGGCTACACAGGAACTGAATTTCAAAACAGAACAGGGTCTCAAATGTAGAAAACCAACTTATGCTTGCTTAAGGGGAAAGGTGAGTTGGGGTGCTGCATAAAACCAGAGATTGAAATTAGCACAGATACCGCTCCATAAGCCAAATATGTAAAAGACAAGAGCTACTCCTTGCTCAACGAAGTGGACTCAACACCCCATATTAAACGCCTAAGAATATACCTGACTAGTAAGAATCTTAAAACCTATGGATTTATATGTCTCCGAAAGAGAATCGAGCGTGTGTACAGTGGCATAAACGCAGCAGTGATAGGATTGGTGAGGTTCGGTGAGCAAATGCAGACCCTTTGAAGTCATATTGCATGGTACCCATTCCATGGGTCTCAACTCTCCAGGTTTAAGGGATTCTTCCTTCAGCTAAAACATGCATGTGGAACCCAGAGTACGATCCACCGTGTGATCGGGAAACGTGTTCAAATGTGTCTCAGTTTTTGTCCCCTGGTACTCGGGTGCAACATTCCAGACGCTTTACTAACACTCTCCCCACTTGGAGAGTCAGTGCCTTTAACCTGCTGTTTGGCCCAGTTTGCAATTTCTGCGGAAAATGAACAGGAATAGGGAGAACCAATGAGAGACTAGCTGGAGGTGTCTGGACGGGCAAATTTAACTCTCATTTCCCACCAGGAAGAGGAATTAACCAAAGGCTCAGCGTGCCATGCCGGAACCACACTAGGGCCTGAAGCAATCCTGCGGTGTTGCGGCCAGCTCACAAGAAAGCCAGTTGAAGAAAGGAGCTCAGGGGCACTGTCATTCACAACCCTGCAGAGTTATAAATGACTGCTATCGTCCAAAAATATATTGAAGTAAGGCTGCCAAGAGGACTTGACAGCGGGGCAGAATTGCAGGAAACCGATTTCAGGAGGTAGACTGGAATTGCATGTAAAGCATAGGAAAAGAGGCAGAACGTCCACAATTATGCACTTGGCCAAAAAGGGCGTATGCGTTTTTTCCTGAATATATTCAGGAAAAAACGCATACGCCCTTTTTGGCCAACCAAGCAAGCTTGCAAAGGAAATCTGCACTACAATGAAGTCTCACTGCCCCCCGGTCAAAAGGGCCTTCTGAAAAAAGTGTAAAATCCAGAAAGGCAGGACAGGCCATGGAGAACTGGGAGCCTTGTTATGCTGATGGGCGGGATGCAAATTGCCAACAGCCACTCTGGAGAAGTGTATGATGTTTCCTGAAACATCTAGAAAACAAAGCAACAGAGCCTAGGGCACTTCCACTTATGGTCCTGTAGCTTAGGGAAATTATAATCAAAAAGACACAGCCACCCCAAAGTTTGGGACGGCTGTGTTTACAAGAACCTCGTTGACGGTACAAGTTCAATATCACAGAAAGCGAAAAATGGATAAAGTTGTGGTACTTACGTACAATGCAGTATCACTCAGCAATGAAATCTATGTCATCAGTCCCGTAGCAGCATAATGAGTGGATTCAGGTACGATGATTCTAAGTGAAATAAGTCACACAGAAAAAGAAACATCATAAGATGTCACTAATACACGGAATTTAAACTTGGCTACACAGGAACTGAATTTCAAAACAGAACAGGGTCTCAAATGTAGAAAACCAACTTATGCTTGCTTAAGGGGAAAGGTGAGTTGGGGTGCTGCATAAAACCAGAGATTGAAATTAGCACAGATACCGCTCCATAAGCCAAATATGTCATAGACAAGAGCTACTCCTTGCTCAACGAAGTGGACTCAACACCCCATATTAAACGCCTAAGAATATACCTGACTAGTAAGAATCTTAAAACCTATGGATTTATATGTCTCCGAAAGAGAATCGAGCGTGTGTACAGTGGCATAAACGCAGCAGTGATAGGATTGGTGAGGTTCGGTGAGCAAATGCAGACCCTTTGAAGTCATATTGCATGGTACCCATTCCATGGGTCTCAACTCTCCAGGTTTAAGGGATTCTTCCTTCAGCTAAAACATGCATGTGGAACCCAGAGTACGATCCACCGTGTGATCGGGAAACGTGTTCAAATGTGTGTCAGTTTTCGTCCCCTGGTACTCGGGTGCAACATTCCAGACGCTTTACTAACACTCTCCCCACTTGGAGAGTCAGTGCCTTTAACCTGCTGTTTGGCCCAGTTTGCAATTTCTGCGGAAAATGAACAGGAATAGGGAGAACCAATGAGAGACTAGCTGGAGGTGTCTGGACGGGCAAATTTAACTCTCATTTCCCACCAGGAAGAGGAATTAACCAAAGGCTCAGCGTGCCATGCCGGAACCACACTAGGGCCTGAAGCAATCCTGCGGTGTTGCGGCCAGCTCACAAGAAAGCGAGTTGAAGAAAGGAGCTCAGGGGCACTGTCATTCACAACCCTGCAGAGTTATAAATGACTGCTATCGTCCAAAAATATATTGAAGTAAGGCTGCCAAGAGGACTTGACAGCGGGGCAGAATTGCAGGAAACCGATTTCAGGAGGTAGACTGGAATTGCATGTAAAGCATAGGAAAAGAGGCAGAACGTCCACAATGATGCACTTGGCCAAAAAGGGCGTATGCGTTTTTTCCTGAATATATTCAGGAAAAAACGCATACGCCCTTTTTGGCCAACCAAGCAAGCTTGCAAAGGAAATCTGCACTACAATGAAGTCTCACTGCCCCCCAGTCAAAAGGGCCATCAGAAAAAAGTGTAAAATCCAGAAAGGCAGGACAGGCCATGGAGAACTGGGAGCCTTGTTATGCTGATGGGCGGGATGCAAATTGCCAACAGCCACTCTGGAGAAGTGTATGATGTTTCCTGAAACATCTAAAAAACAAAGCAACAGAGCCTAGGGCACTTCCACTTATGGTCCTATAGCTTAGGGAAATTATAATCAAAAAGACACAGCCACCCCAAAGTTTGGGACGGCTGTGTTTACAAGAACCTCGTTGACGGTACAAGTTCAATATCACAGAAAGCGAAAAATGGATAAAGTTGTGGTACTTACGTACAATGCAGTATCACTCAGCAATGAAATCTATGTCATCAGTCCCGCAGCAGCATAATGAGTGGATTCAGGTACAATGATTCTAAGTGAAATAAGTCACACAGAAAAAGAAACATCATAAGATGTCACTAATACACGGAATTTAAACTTGGCTACACAGGAACTGAATTTCAAAACAGAACAGGGTCTCAAATGTAGAAAACCAACTTATGCTTGCTTAAGGGGAAAGGTGAGTTGGGGTGCTGCATAAAACCAGAGATTGAAATTAGCACAGATACCGCTCCATAAGCCAAATATGTAAAAGACAAGAGCTACTCCTTGCTCAACGAAGTGGACTCAACACCCCATATTAAACGCCTAAGAATATACCTGACTAGTAAGAATCTTAAAACCTATGGATTTATATGTCTCCGAAAGAGAATCGAGCGTGTGTACAGTGGCATAAACGCAGCAGTGATAGGATTGGTGAGGTTCGGTGAGCAAATGCAGACCCTTTGAAGTCATATTGCATGGTACCCATTCCATGGGTCTCAACTCTCCAGGTTTAAGGGATTCTTCCTTCAGCTAAAACATGCATGTGGAACCCAGAGTACGATCCACCGTGTGATCGGGAAACGTGTTCAAATGTGTCTCAGTTTTTGTCCCCTGGTACTCGGGTGCAACATTCCAGACGCTTTACTAACACTCTCCCCACTTGGAGAGTCAGTGCCTTTAACCTGCTGTTTGGCCCAGTTTGCAATTTCTGCGGAAAATGAACAGGAATAGGGAGAACCAATGAGAGACTAGCTGGAGGTGTCTGGACGGGCAAATTTAACTCTCATTTCCCACCAGGAAGAGGAATTAACCAAAGGCTCAGCGTGCCATGCCGGAACCACACTAGGGCCTGAAGCAATCCTGCGGTGTTGCGGCCAGCTCACAAGAAAGCCAGTTGAAGAAAGGAGCTCAGGGGCACTGTCATTCACAACCCTGCAGAGTTATAAATGACTGCTATCGTCCAAAAATATATTGAAGTAAGGCTGCCAAGAGGACTTGACAGCGGGGCAGAATTGCAGGAAACCGATTTCAGGAGGTAGACTGGAATTGCATGTAAAGCATAGGGAAAGAGGCAGAACGTCCACAATTATGCACTTGGCCAAAAAGGGCGTATGCGTTTTTTCCTGAATATATTCAGGAAAAAAAGCATACGCCCTTTTTGGCCAACCAAGCAAGCTTGCAAAGGAAATCTGCACTACAATGAAGTCTCACTGCCCCCCGGTCAAAAGGGCCTTCTGAAAAAAGTGTAAAATCCAGAAAGGCAGGACAGGCCATGGAGAACTGGGAGCCTTGTTATGCTGATGGGCGGGATGCAAATTGCCAACAGCCACTCTGGAGAAGTGTATGATGTTTCCTGAAACATCTAGAAAACAAAGCAACAGAGCCTAGGGCACTTCCACTTATGGTCCTGTAGCTTAGGGAAATTATAATCAAAAAGACACAGCCACCCCAAAGTTTGGGACGGCTGTGTTTACAAGAACCTCGTTGACGGTACAAGTTCAATATCACAGAAAGCGAAAAATGGATAAAGTTGTGGTACTTACGTACAATGCAGTATCACTCAGCAATGAAATCTATGTCATCAGTCCCGTAGCAGCATAATGAGTGGATTCAGGTACGATGATTCTAAGTGAAATAAGTCACACAGAAAAAGAAACATCATAAGATGTCACTAATACACGGAATTTAAACTTGGCTACACAGGAACTGAATTTCAAAACAGAACAGGGTCTCAAATGTAGAAAACCAACTTATGCTTGCTTAAGGGGAAAGGTGAGTTGGGGTGCTGCATAAAACCAGAGATTGAAATTAGCACAGATACCGCTCCATAAGCCAAATATGTCATAGACAAGAGCTACTCCTTGCTCAACGAAGTGGACTCAACACCCCATATTAAACGCCTAAGAATATACCTGACTAGTAAGAATCTTAAAACCTATGGATTTATATGTCTCCGAAAGAGAATCGAGCGTGTGTACAGTGGCATAAACGCAGCAGTGATAGGATTGGTGAGGTTCGGTGAGCAAATGCAGACCCTTTGAAGTCATATTGCATGGTACCCATTCCATGGGTCTCAACTCTCCAGGTTTAAGGGATTCTTCCTTCAGCTAAAACATGCATGTGGAACCCAGAGTACGATCCACCGTGTGATCGGGAAACGTGTTCAAATGTGTGTCAGTTTTCGTCCCCTGGTACTCGGGTGCAACATTCCAGACGCTTTACTAACACTCTCCCCACTTGGAGAGTCAGTGCCTTTAACCTGCTGTTTGGCCCAGTTTGCAATTTCTGCGGAAAATGAACAGGAATAGGGAGAACCAATGAGAGACTAGCTGGAGGTGTCTGGACGGGCAAATTTAACTCTCATTTCCCACCAGGAAGAGGAATTAACCAAAGGCTCAGCGTGCCATGCCGGAACCACACTAGGGCCTGAAGCAATCCTGCGGTGTTGCGGCCAGCTCACAAGAAAGCGAGTTGAAGAAAGGAGCTCAGGGGCACTGTCATTCACAACCCTGCAGAGTTATAAATGACTGCTATCGTCCAAAAATATATTGAAGTAAGGCTGCCAAGAGGACTTGACAGCGGGGCAGAATTACAGGAAACCGATTTCAGGAGGTAGACTGGAATTGCATGTAAAGCATAGGAAAAGAGGCAGAACGTCCACAATGATGCACTTGGCCAAAAAGGGCGTATGCGTTTTTTCCTGAATATATTCAGGAAAAAACGCATACGCCCTTTTTGGCCAACCAAGCAAGCTTGCAAAGGAAATCTGCACTACAATGAAGTCTCACTGCCCCCCCCCCCCCCCCCCCCGGTCAAAAGGGCCTTCTGAAAAAAGTGTAAAATCCAGAAAGGCAGGACAGGCCATGGAGAACTGGGAGCCTTGTTATGCTGATGGGCGGGATGCAAATTGCCAACAGCCACTCTGGAGAAGTGTATGATGTTTCCTGAAACATCTAGAAAACAAAGCAACAGAGCCTAGGGCACTTCCACTTATGGTCCTGTAGCTTAGGGAAATTATAATCAAAAAGACACAGCCACCCCAAAGTTTGGGACGGCTGTGTTTACAAGAACCTCGTTGACGGTACAAGTTCAATATCACAGAAAGCGAAAAATGGATAAAGTTGTGGTACTTACGTACAATGCAGTATCACTCAGCAATGAAATCTATGTCATCAGTCCCGTAGCAGCATAATGAGTGGATTCAGGTACGATGATTCTAAGTGAAATAAGTCACACAGAAAAAGAAACATCATAAGATGTCACTAATACACGGAATTTAAACTTGGCTACACAGGAACTGAATTTCTAAACAGAACAGGGTCTCAAATGTAGAAAACCAACTTATGCTTGCTTAAGGGGAAAGGTGAGTTGGGGTGCTGCATAAAACCAGAGATTGAAATTAGCACAGATACCGCTCCATAAGCCAAATATGTCATAGACAAGAGCTACTCCTTGCTCAACGAAGTGAACTCAACACCCCATATTAAACGCCTAAGAATATACCTGACTAGTAAGAATCTTAAAACCTATGGATTTATATGTCTCCGAAAGAGAATCAAGCGTGTGTACAGTGGCATAAACGCAGCAGTGATAGGATTGGTGAGATTTGGTGAGCAAATGCAGACCCTTTGAAGTCATATTGCATGGTACCCATTCCATGGGTCTCAACTCTCCAGGTTTAAGGGATTCTTCCTTCAGCTAAAACATGCATGTGGAACCCAGAGTACGATCCACCGTGTGATCGGGAAACGTGTTCAAATGTGTCTCAGTTTTCGTCCCCTGGTACTCGGGTGCAACATTCCAGACGCTTTACTAACACTCTCCCCACTTGGAGAGTCAGTGCCTTTAACCTGCTGTTTGGCCCAGTTTGCAATTTCTGCGGAAAATGAACAGGAATAGGGAGAACCAATGAGAGACTAGCTGGAGGTGTCTGGACGGGCAAATTTAACTCTCATTTCCCACCAGGAAGAGGAATTAACCAAAGGCTCAGCGTGCCATGCCGGAACCACACTAGGGCCTGAAGCAATCCTGCGGTGTTGCGGCCAGCTCACAAGAAAGCCAGTTGAAGAAAGGAGCTCAGGGGCACTGTCATTCACAACCCTGCAGAGTTATAAATGACAGCTATCGTCCAAAAATATATTGAAGTAAGGCTGCCAAGAGGACTTGACAGCGGGGCAGAATTGCAGGAAACCGATTTCAGGAGGTAGACTGGAATTGCATGTAAAGCATAGGGAAAGAGGCAGAACGTCCACAATGATGCACTTGGCCAAAAAGGGCGTATGCGTTTTTTCCTGAATATATTCAGGAAAAAACGCATACGCCCTTTTTGGCCAACCAAGCAAGCTTGCAAAGGAAATCTGCACTACAATGAAGTCTCACTGCCCCCCGGTCAAAAGGGCCATCTGAAAAAAGTGTAAAATCCAGAAAGGCAGGACAGGCCATGGAGAACTGGGAGCCTTGTTATGCTGATGGGCGGGATGCAAATTGCCAACAGCCACTCTGGAGAAGTGTATGATGTTTCCTGAAACATCTAGAAAACAAAGCAACAGAGCCTAGGGCACTTCCACTTATGGTCCTGTAGCTTAGGGAAATTATAATCAAAAAGACACAGCCACCGCAAAGTTTGGGACGGCTGTGTTTACAAGAACCTCGTTGACGGTACAAGTTCAATATCAAAGAAAGCGAAAAATGGATAAAGTTGTGGTACTTACGTACAATGCAGTATCACTCAGCAATGAAATCTATGTCATCAGTCCCATAGCAGCATAATGAGTGGATTCAGGTACGATGATTCTAAGTGAAATAAGTCACACAGAAAAAGAAACATCATAAGATGTCACTAATACACGGAATTTAAACTTGGCTACACAGGAACTGAATTTCAAAACAGAACAGGGTCTCAAATGTAGAAAACCAACTTATGCTTGCTTAAGGGGAAAGGTGAGTTGGGGTGCTGCATAAAACCAGAGATTGAAATTAGCACAGATACCGCTCCATAAGCCAAATATGTAATAGACAAGAGCTACTCCTTGCTCAACGAAGTGGACTCAACACCCCATATTAAACGCCTAAGAATATACCTGACTAGTAAGAATCTTAAAACCTATGGATTTATATGTCTCCGAAAGAGAATCAAGCGTGTGTACAGTGGCATAAACGCAGCAGTGATAGGATTGGTGAGGTTCGGTGAGCAAATGCAGACCCTTTGAAGTCATATTGCATGGTACCCATTCCATGGGTCTCAACTCTCCAGGTTTAAGGGATTCTTCCTTCAGCTAAAACATGCATGTGGAACCCAGAGTACGATCCACCGTGTGATCAGGAAACGTGTTCAAATGTGTCTCAGTTTTCGTCCCCTGGTACTCGGGTGCAACATTCCAGACGCTTTACTAACACTCTCCCCACTTGGAGAGTCAGTGCCTTTAACCTGCTGTTTGGCCCAGTTTGCAATTTCTGCGGAAAATGAACAGGAATAGGGAGAACCAATGAGAGACTAGCTGGAGGTGTCTGGACGGGCAAATTTAACTCTCATTTCCCACCAGGAAGAGGAAGTAACCAAAGGCTCGGCGTGCCATGCCGGAACCACACTAGGGCCTGAAGCAATCCTGCGGTGTTGCGGCCAGCTCACAAGAAAGCGAGTTGAAGAAAGGAGCTCAGGGGCACTGTCATTCACAACCCTGCAGAGTTATAAATGACAGCTATCGTCCAAAAATATATTGAAGTAAGGCTGCCAAGAGGACTTGACAGCGGGGCAGAATTGCAGGAAACCGATTTCAGGAGGTAGACTGGAATTGCATGTAAAGCATAGGAAAAGAGGCAGAACGTCCACAATGATGCACTTGGCCAAAAAGGGCGTATGCGTTTTTTCCTGAATATATTCAGGAAAAAACGCATACGCCCTTTTTGGCCAACCAAGCAAGCTTGCAAAGGAAATCTGCACTACAATGAAGTCTCCCCGCCCCCCGGTCAAAAGGGCCATCTGAAAAAAGTGTAAAATCCAGAAAGGCAGGACAGGCCATGGAGAACTGGGAGCCTTGTTATGCTGATGGGCGGGATGCAAATTGCCAACAGCCACTCTGGAGAAGTGTATGATGTTTCCTGAAACATCTAAAAAACAAAGCAACAGAGCCTAGGGCACTTCCACTTATGGTCCTGTAGCTTAGGGAAATTATAATCAAAAAGACACAGCCACCCCAAAGTTTGGGACGGCTGTGTTTACAAGAACCTCTTTGACAGTACAAGTTCAATATCAAAGAAAGCGAAAAATGGATAAAGTTGTGGTACTTACGTACAATGCAGTATCACTCAGCAATGAAATCTATGTCATCAGTCCCGTAGCAGCATAATGAGTGGATTCAGGTACGATGATTCTAAGTGAAATAAGTCACACAGAAAAAGAAACATCATAAGATGTCACTAATACACGGAATTTAAACTTGGGTACACAGGAACTGAATTTCTAAACAGAACAGGGTCTCAAATGTAAAAAACCAACGTATGCTTGCTTAAGGGGAAAGGTGAGTTGGGGTGCTGCATAAAACCAGAGATTGAAATTAGCACAGATACCGCTCCATAAGCCAAATATGTAATAGACAAGAGCTACTCCTTGCTCAACGAAGTGGACTCAACACCCCATATTAAACGCCTAAGAATATACCTGACTAGTAAGAATCTTAAAACCTATGGATTTATATGTCTCCGAAAGAGAATCAAGCGTGTGTACAGTGGCATAAACGCAGCAGTGATAGGATTGGTGAGGTTTGGTGAGCAAATGCAGACCCTTTGAAGTCATATTGCATAGTACCCATTCCATGGGTCTCAACTCTCCAGGTTTAAGGGATTCTTCCTTCAGCTAAAACATGCATGTGGAACCCAGAGTACGATCCACCGTGTGATCGGGAAACGTGTTCAAATGTGTCTCAGTTTTCGTCCCCTGGTACTCGGGTGCAACATTCCAGACGCTTTACTAACACTCTCCCCACTTGGAGAGTCAGTGCCTTTAACCTGCTGTTTGGCCCAGTTTGCAATTTCTGCGGAAAATGAACAGGAATAGGGAGAACCAATGAGAGACTAGCTGGAGGTGTCTGGACGGGCAAATTTAACTCTCATTTCCCACCAGGAAGAGGAATTAACCAAAGGCTCAGCGTGCCATGCCGGAACCACACTAGGGCCTGAAGCAATCCTGCGGTGTTGCGGCCAGCTCACAAGACAGCCAGTTGAAGAAAGGAGCTCAGGGGCACTGTCATTCACAACCCTGCAGAGTTATAAATGACAGCTATCGTCCAAAAATATATTGAAGTAAGGCTGCCAAGAGGACTTGACAGCGGGGCAGAATTGCAGGAAACCGATTTCAGGAGGTAGACTGGAATTGCATGTAAAGCATAGGAAAAGAGGCAGAACGTCCACAATGATACACTTGGCCAAAAAGGGCGTATGCGTTTTTTCCTGAATATATTCAGGAAAAAACGCATACGCCCTTTTTGGCCAACCAAGCAAGCTTGCAAAGGAAATCTGCACTACAATGAAGTCTCACTGCCCCCCGGTCAAAAGGGCCTTCTGAAAAAAGTGTAAAATCCAGAAAGGCAGGACAGGCCATGGAGAACTGGGAGCCTTGTTATGCTGATGGGCGGGATGCAAATTGCCAACAGCCACTCTGGAGAAGTGTATGATGTTTCCTGAAACATCTAGAAAACAAAGCAACAGAGCCTAGGGCACTTCCACTTATGGTCCTGTAGCTTAGGGAAATTATAATCAAAAAGACACAGCCACCCCAAAGTTTGGGACGGCTGTGTTTACAAGAACCTCGTTGACGGTACAAGTTCAATATCACAGAAAGCGAAAAATGGATAAAGTTGTGGTACTTACGTACAATGCAGTATCACTCAGCAATGAAATCTATGTCATCAGTCCCGTAGCAGCATAATGAGTGGATTCAGGTACGATGATTCTAAGTGAAATAAGTCACACAGAAAAAGAAACATCATAAGATGTCACTAATACACGGAATTTAAACTTGGCTACACAGGAACTGAATTTCTAAACAGAACAGGGTCTCAAATGTAGAAAACCAACTTATGCTTGCTTAAGGGGAAAGGTGAGTTGGGGTGCTGCATAAAACCAGAGATTGAAATTAGCACAGATACCGCTCCATAAGCCAAATATGTCATAGACAAGAGCTACTCCTTGCTCAACGAAGTGAACTCAACACCCCATATTAAACGCCTAAGAATATACCTGACTAGTAAGAATCTTAAAACCTATGGATTTATATGTCTCCGAAAGAGAATCAAGCGTGTGTACAGTGGCATAAACGCAGCAGTGATAGGATTGGTGAGATTTGGTGAGCAAATGCAGACCCTTTGAAGTCATATTGCATGGTACCCATTCCATGGGTCTCAACTCTCCAGGTTTAAGGGATTCTTCCTTCAGCTAAAACATGCATGTGGAACCCAGAGTACGATCCACCGTGTGATCGGGAAACGTGTTCAAATGTGTCTCAGTTTTCGTCCCCTGGTACTCGGGTGCAACATTCCAGACGCTTTACTAACACTCTCCCCACTTGGAGAGTCAGTGCCTTTAACCTGCTGTTTGGCCCAGTTTGCAATTTCTGCGGAAAATGAACAGGAATAGGGAGAACCAATGAGAGACTAGCTGGAGGTGTCTGGACGGGCAAATTTAACTCTCATTTCCCACCAGGAAGAGGAATTAACCAAAGGCTCAGCGTGCCATGCCGGAACCACACTAGGGCCTGAAGCAATCCTGCGGTGTTGCGGCCAGCTCACAAGAAAGCCAGTTGAAGAAAGGAGCTCAGGGGCACTGTCATTCACAACCCTGCAGAGTTATAAATGACAGCTATCGTCCAAAAATATATTGAAGTAAGGCTGCCAAGAGGACTTGACAGCGGGGCAGAATTGCAGGAAACCGATTTCAGGAGGTAGACTGGAATTGCATGTAAAGCATAGGGAAAGAGGCAGAACGTCCACAATGATGCACTTGGCCAAAAAGGGCGTATGCGTTTTTTCCTGAATATATTCAGGAAAAAACGCATACGCCCTTTTTGGCCAACCAAGCAAGCTTGCAAAGGAAATCTGCACTACAATGAAGTCTCACTGCCCCCCGGTCAAAAGGGCCATCTGAAAAAAGTGTAAAATCCAGAAAGGCAGGACAGGCCATGGAGAACTGGGAGCCTTGTTATGCTGATGGGCGGGATGCAAATTGCCAACAGCCACTCTGGAGAAGTGTATGATGTTTCCTGAAACATCTAGAAAACAAAGCAACAGAGCCTAGGGCACTTCCACTTATGGTCCTGTAGCTTAGGGAAATTATAATCAAAAAGACACAGCCACCGCAAAGTTTGGGACGGCTGTGTTTACAAGAACCTCGTTGACGGTACAAGTTCAATATCAAAGAAAGCGAAAAATGGATAAAGTTGTGGTACTTACGTACAATGCAGTATCACTCAGCAATGAAATCTATGTCATCAGTCCCATAGCAGCATAATGAGTGGATTCAGGTACGATGATTCTAAGTGAAATAAGTCACACAGAAAAAGAAACATCATAAGATGTCACTAATACACGGAATTTAAACTTGGCTACACAGGAACTGAATTTCAAAACAGAACAGGGTCTCAAATGTAGAAAACCAACTTATGCTTGCTTAAGGGGAAAGGTGAGTTGGGGTGCTGCATAAAACCAGAGATTGAAATTAGCACAGATACCGCTCCATAAGCCAAATATGTAATAGACAAGAGCTACTCCTTGCTCAACGAAGTGGACTCAACACCCCATATTAAACGCCTAAGAATATACCTGACTAGTAAGAATCTTAAAACCTATGGATTTATATGTCTCCGAAAGAGAATCAAGCGTGTGTACAGTGGCATAAACGCAGCAGTGATAGGATTGGTGAGGTTCGGTGAGCAAATGCAGACCCTTTGAAGTCATATTGCATGGTACCCATTCCATGGGTCTCAACTCTCCAGGTTTAAGGGATTCTTCCTTCAGCTAAAACATGCATGTGGAACCCAGAGTACGATCCACCGTGTGATCAGGAAACGTGTTCAAATGTGTCTCAGTTTTCGTCCCCTGGTACTCGGGTGCAACATTCCAGACGCTTTACTAACACTCTCCCCACTTGGAGAGTCAGTGCCTTTAACCTGCTGTTTGGCCCAGTTTGCAATTTCTGCGGAAAATGAACAGGAATAGGGAGAACCAATGAGAGACTAGCTGGAGGTGTCTGGACGGGCAAATTTAACTCTCATTTCCCACCAGGAAGAGGAAGTAACCAAAGGCTCGGCGTGCCATGCCGGAACCACACTAGGGCCTGAAGCAATCCTGCGGTGTTGCGGCCAGCTCACAAGAAAGCGAGTTGAAGAAAGGAGCTCAGGGGCACTGTCATTCACAACCCTGCAGAGTTATAAATGACAGCTATCGTCCAAAAATATATTGAAGTAAGGCTGCCAAGAGGACTTGACAGCGGGGCAGAATTGCAGGAAACCGATTTCAGGAGGTAGACTGGAATTGCATGTAAAGCATAGGAAAAGAGGCAGAACGTCCACAATGATGCACTTGGCCAAAAAGGGCGTATGCGTTTTTTCCTGAATATATTCAGGAAAAAACGCATACGCCCTTTTTGGCCAACCAAGCAAGCTTGCAAAGGAAATCTGCACTACAATGAAGTCTCCCCGCCCCCCGGTCAAAAGGGCCATCTGAAAAAAGTGTAAAATCCAGAAAGGCAGGACAGGCCATGGAGAACTGGGAGCCTTGTTATGCTGATGGGCGGGATGCAAATTGCCAACAGCCACTCTGGAGAAGTGTATGATGTTTCCTGAAACATCTAAAAAACAAAGCAACAGAGCCTAGGGCACTTCCACTTATGGTCCTGTAGCTTAGGGAAATTATAATCAAAAAGACACAGCCACCCCAAAGTTTGGGACGGCTGTGTTTACAAGAACCTCTTTGACAGTACAAGTTCAATATCAAAGAAAGCGAAAAATGGATAAAGTTGTGGTACTTACGTACAATGCAGTATCACTCAGCAATGAAATCTATGTCATCAGTCCCGTAGCAGCATAATGAGTGGATTCAGGTACGATGATTCTAAGTGAAATAAGTCACACAGAAAAAGAAACATCATAAGATGTCACTAATACACGGAATTTAAACTTGGGTACACAGGAACTGAATTTCTAAACAGAACAGGGTCTCAAATGTAAAAAACCAACGTATGCTTGCTTAAGGGGAAAGGTGAGTTGGGGTGCTGCATAAAACCAGAGATTGAAATTAGCACAGATACCGCTCCATAAGCCAAATATGTAATAGACAAGAGCTACTCCTTGCTCAACGAAGTGGACTCAACACCCCATATTAAACGCCTAAGAATATACCTGACTAGTAAGAATCTTAAAACCTATGGATTTATATGTCTCCGAAAGAGAATCAAGCGTGTGTACAGTGGCATAAACGCAGCAGTGATAGGATTGGTGAGGTTTGGTGAGCAAATGCAGACCCTTTGAAGTCATATTGCATAGTACCCATTCCATGGGTCTCAACTCTCCAGGTTTAAGGGATTCTTCCTTCAGCTAAAACATGCATGTGGAACCCAGAGTACGATCCACCGTGTGATCGGGAAACGTGTTCAAATGTGTCTCAGTTTTCGTCCCCTGGTACTCGGGTGCAACATTCCAGACGCTTTACTAACACTCTCCCCACTTGGAGAGTCAGTGCCTTTAACCTGCTGTTTGGCCCAGTTTGCAATTTCTGCGGAAAATGAACAGGAATAGGGAGAACCAATGAGAGACTAGCTGGAGGTGTCTGGACGGGCAAATTTAACTCTCATTTCCCACCAGGAAGAGGAATTAACCAAAGGCTCAGCGTGCCATGCCGGAACCACACTAGGGCCTGAAGCAATCCTGCGGTGTTGCGGCCAGCTCACAAGACAGCCAGTTGAAGAAAGGAGCTCAGGGGCACTGTCATTCACAACCCTGCAGAGTTATAAATGACAGCTATCGTCCAAAAATATATTGAAGTAAGGCTGCCAAGAGGACTTGACAGCGGGGCAGAATTGCAGGAAACCGATTTCAGGAGGTAGACTGGAATTGCATGTAAAGCATAGGAAAAGAGGCAGAACGTCCACAATGATACACTTGGCCAAAAAGGGCGTATGCGTTTTTTCCTGAATATATTCAGGAAAAAACGCATACGCCCTTTTTGGCCAACCAAGCAAGCTTGCAAAGGAAATCTGCACTACAATGAAGTCTCACTGCCCCCCGGTCAAAAGGGCCTTCTGAAAAAAGTGTAAAATCCAGAAAGGCAGGACAGGCCATGGAGAACTGGGAGCCTTGTTATGCTGATGGGCGGGATGCAAATTGCCAACAGCCACTCTGGAGAAGTGTATGATGTTTCCTGAAACATCTAAAAAACAAAGCAACAGAGCCTAGGGCACTTCCACTTATGGTCCTGTAGCTTAGGGAAATTATAATCAAAAATACACAGCCACACCAAAGTTTGGGACGGCTGTGTTTACAAGAACCTCGTTGACGGTACAAGTTCAATATCAAAGAAAGCGAAAAATGGATAAAGTTGTGGTACTTATGTACAATGCAGTATCACTCAGCAATGAAATCTATGTCATCAGTCCCGTAGCAGCATAATGAGTGGATTCAGGTACGATGATTCTAAGTGAAATAAGTCACACAGAAAAAGAAACATCATAAGATGTCACTAATACACGGAATTTAAACTTGGCTACACAGGAACTGAATTTCAAAACAGAACAGGGTCTCAAATGTAGAAAACCAACTTATGCTTGCTTAAGGGGAAAGGTGAGTTGGGGTGCTGCATAAAACCAGAGATTGAAATTAGCACAGATACCGCTCCATAAGCCAAATATGTAATAGACAAGAGCTACTCCTTGCTCAACGAAGTGGACTCAACACCCCATATTAAACGCCTAAGAATATACCTGACTAGTAAGAATCTTAAAACCTATGGATTTATATGTCTCCGAAAGAGAATCAAGCGTGTGTACAGTGGCATAAACGCAGCAGTGATAGGATTGGTGAGGTTCGGTGAGCAAATGCAGACCCTTTGAAGTCATATTGCATGGTACCCATTCCATGGGTCTCAACTCTCCAGGTTTAAGGGATTCTTCCTTCAGCTAAAACATGCATGTGGAACCCAGAGTACGATCCACCGTGTGATCAGGAAACGTGTTCAAATGTGTGTCAGTTTTCGTCCCCTGGTACTCGGGTGCAACATTCCAGACGCTTTACTAACACTCTCCCCACTTGGAGAGTCAGTGCCTTTAACCTGCTGTTTGGCCCAGTTTGCAATTTCTGCGGAAAATGAACAGGAATAGGGAGAACCAATGAGAGACTAGCTGGAGGTGTCTGGACGGGCAAATTTAACTCTCATTTCCCACCAGGAAGAGGAAGTAACCAAAGGCTCGGCGTGCCATGCCGGAACCACACTAGGGCCTGAAGCAATCCTGCGGTGTTGCGGCCAGCTCACAAGAAAGCGAGTTGAAGAAAGGAGCTCAGGGGCACTGTCATTCACAACCCTGCAGAGTTATAAATGACAGCTATCGTCCAAAAATATATTGAAGTAAGGCTGCCAAGAGGACTTGACAGCGGGGCAGAATTGCAGGAAACCGATTTCAGGAGGTAGACTGGAATTGCATGTAAAGCATAGGAAAAGAGGCAGAACGTCCACAATGATGCACTTGGCCAAAAAGGGCGTATGCGTTTTTTCCTGAATATATTCAGGAAAAAACGCATACGCCCTTTTTGGCCAACCAAGCAAGCTTGCAAAGGAAATCTGCACTACAATGAAGTCTCACCGCCCCCCGGTCAAAAGGGCCATCTGAAAAAAGTGTAAAATCCAGAAAGGCAGGACAGGCCATGGAGAACTGGGAGCCTTGTTATGCTGATGGGCGGGATGCAAATTGCCAACAGCCACTCTGGAGAAGTGTATGATGTTTCCTGAAACATCTAGAAAACAAAGCAACAGAGCCTAGGGCACTTCCACTTATGGTCCTGTAGCTTAGGGAAATTATAATCAAAAAGACACAGCCACCCCAAAGTTTGGGACGGCTGTGTTTACAAGAACCTCGTTGACGGTACAAGTTCAATATCACAGAAAGCGAAAAATGGATAAAGTTGTGGTACTTACGTACAATGCAGTATCACTCAGCAATGAAATCTATGTCATCAGTCCCGTAGCAGCATAATGAGTGGATTCAGGTACGATGATTCTAAGTGAAATAAGTCACACAGAAAAAGAAACATCATAAGATGTCACTAATACACGGAATTTAAACTTGGCTACACAGGAACTGAATTTCAAAACAGAACAGGGTCTCAAATGTAGAAAACCAACTTATGCTTGCTTAAGGGGAAAGGTGAGTTGGGGTGCTGCATAAAACCAGAGATTGAAATTAGCACAGATACCGCTCCATAAGCCAAATATGTCATAGACAAGAGCTACTCCTTGCTCAACGAAGTGGACTCAACACCCCATATTAAACGCCTAAGAATATACCTGACTAGTAAGAATCTTAAAACCTATGGATTTATATGTCTCCGAAAGAGAATCAAGCGTGTGTACAGTGGCATAAACGCAGCAGTGATAGGATTGGTGAGGTTCGGTGAGCAAATGCAGACCCTTTGAAGTCATATTGCATGGTACCCATTCCATTGGTCTCAACTCTCCAGGTTTAAGGGATTCTTCCTTCAGCTAAAACATGCATGTGGAACCCAGAGTACGATCCACCGTGTGATCGGGAAACGTGTTCAAATGTGTCTCAGTTTTCGTCCCCTGGTACTCGGGTGCAACATTCCAGACGCTTTACTAACACTCTCCCCACTTGGAGAGTCAGTGCCTTTAACCTGCTGTTTGGCCCAGTTTGCAATTTCTGCGGAAAATGAACAGGAATAGGGAGAACCAATGAGAGACTAGCTGGAGGTGTCTGGACGGGCAAATTTAACTCTCATTTCCCACCAGGAAGAGGAATTAACCAAAGGCTCAGCGTGCCATGCCGGAACCACACTAGGGCCTGAAGCAATCCTGCGGTGTTGCGGCCAGCTCACAAGAAAGCCAGTTGAAGAAAGGAGCTCAGGGGCACTGTCATTCACAACCCTGCAGAGTTATAAATGACTGCTATCGTCCAAAAATATATTGAAGTAAGGCTGCCAAGAGGACTTGACAGCGGGGCAGAATTGCAGGAAACCGATTTCAGGAGGTAGACTGGAATTGCATGTAAAGCATAGGAAAAGAGGCAGAACGTCCACAATGATGCACTTGGCCAAAAAGGGCGTATGCGTTTTTTCCTGAATATATTCAGGAAAAAACGCATACGCCCTTTTTGGCCAACCAAGCAAGCTTGCAAAGGAAATCTGCACTACAATGAAGTCTCACTGCCCCCTGGTCAAAAGGGCCTTCTGAAAAAAGTGTAAAATCCAGAAAGGCAGGACAGGCCATGGAGAACTGGGAGCCTTGTTATGCTGATGGGCGGGATGCAAATTGCCAACAGCCACTCTGGAGAAGTGTATGATGTTTCCTGAAACATCTAGAAAACAAAGCAACAGAGCCTAGGGCACTTCCACTTATGGTCCTGTAGCTTAGAGAAATTATAATCAAAAAGACACAGCCACCCCAAAGTTTGGGACGGCTGTGTTTACAAGAACCTCGTTGACGGTACAAGTTCAATATCACAGAAAGCGAAAAATGGATAAAGTTGTGGTACTTACGTACAATGCAGTATCACTCAGCAATGAAATCTATGTCATCAGTCCCGTAGCAGCATAATGAGTGTATTCAGGTACGATGATTCTAAGTGAAATAAGTCACACAGAAAAAGAAACATCATAAGATGTCACTAATACACGGAATTTAAACTTGGCTACACAGGAACTGAATTTCAAAACAGAACAGGGTCTCAAATGTAGAAAACCAACTTATGCTTGCTTAAGGGGAAAGGTGAGTTGGGGTGCTGCATAAAACCAGAGATTGAAATTAGCACAGATACCGCTCCATAAGCCAAATATGTCACAGACAAGAGCTACTCCTTGCTCAACGAAGTGGACTCAACACCCCATATTAAACGCCTAAGAATATACCTGACTAGTAAGAATCTTAAAACCTATGGATTTATATGTCTCCGAAAGAGAATCAAGCGTGTGTACAGTGGCATAAACGCAGCAGTGATAGGATTGGTGAGGTTTGGTGAGCAAAGGCAGACCCTTTGAAGTCATATTGCATGGTACCCATTCCATGGGTCTCAACTCTCCAGGTTTAAGGGATTCTTCCTTCAGCTAAAACATGCATGTGGAACCCAGAGTACGATCCACCGTGTGATCGGGAAACGTGTTCAAATGTGTCTCAGTTTTCGTCCCCTGGTACTCGGGTGCAACATTCCAGACGCTTTACTAACACTCTCCCCACTTGGAGAGTCAGTGCCTTTAACCTGCTGTTTGGCCCAGTTTGCAATTTCTGCGGAAAATGAACAGGAATAGGGAGAACCAATGAGAGACTAGCTGGAGGTGTCTGGACGGGCAAATTTAACTCTCATTTCCCACCAGGAAGAGGAATTAACCAAAGGCTCAGCGTGCCATGCCGGAACCACACTAGGGCCTGAAGCAATCCTGCGGTGTTGCGGCCAGCTCACAAGAAAGCCAGTTGAAGAAAGGAGCTCAGGGGCACTGTCATTCACAACCCTGCAGAGTTATAAATGACAGCTATCGTCCAAAAATATATTGAAGTAAGGCTGCCAAGAGGACTTGACAGCGGGGCAGAATTGCAGGAAACCGATTTCAGGAGGTAGACTGGAATTGCATGTAAAGCATAGGAAAAGAGGCAGAACGTCCACAATGATGCACTTGGCCAAAAAGGGCGTATGCGTTTTTTCCTGAATATATTCAGGAAAAAACGCATACGCCCTTTTTGGCCAACCAAGCAAGCTTGCAAAGGAAATCTGCACTACAATGAAGTCTCACCGCCCCCCGGTCAAAAGGGCCATCTGAAAAAAGTGTAAAATCCAGAAAGGCAGGACAGGCCATGGAGAACTGGGAGCCTTGTTATGCTGATGGGCGGGATGCAAATTGCCAACAGCCACTCTGGAGAAGTGTATGATGTTTCCTGAAACATCTAAAAAACAAAGCAACAGAGCCTAGGGCACTTCCACTTATGGTCCTGTAGCTTAGGGAAATTATAATTAAAAAGACACAGCCACCCCAAAGTTTGGGACGGCTGTGTTTACAAGAACCTCGTTGACGGTACAAGTTCAATATCAAAGAAAGCGAAAAATGGATAAAGTTGTGGTACTTACGTACAATGCAGTATCACTCAGCAATGAAATCTATGTCATCAGTCCCGTAGCAGCATAATGAGTGGATTCAGGTACGATGATTCTAAGTGAAATAAGTCACACAGAAAAAGAAACATCATAAGATGTCACTAATACACGGAATTTAAACTTGGGTACACAGGAACTGAATTTCTAAACAGAACAGGGTCTCAAATGTAGAAAACCAACTTATGCTTGCTTAAGGGGAAAGGTGAGTTGGGGTGCTGCATAAAACCAGAGATTGAAATTAGCACAGATACCGCTCCATAAGCCAAATATGTAATAGACAAGAGCTACTCCTTGCTCAACGAAGTGGACTCAACACCCCATATTAAACGCCTAATAATATACCTGACTAGTAAGAATCTTAAAACCTATGGATTTATATGTCTCCGAAAGAGAATCAAGCGTGTGTACAGTGGCATAAACGCAGCAGTGATAGGATTGGTGAGGTTCGGTGAGCAAATGAAGACCCTTTGAAGTCATATTGCATGGTACCCATTCCATGGGTCTCAACTCTCCAGGTTTAAGGGATTCTTCCTTCAGCTAAAACATGCATGTGGAACCCAGAGTACGATCCACCGTGTGATCGGGAAACGTGTTCAAATGTGTCTCAGTTTTCGTCCCCTGGTACTCGGGTGCAACATTCCAGACGCTTTACTAACACTCTCCCCACTTGGAGAGTCAGTGCCTTTAACCTGCTGTTTGGCCCAGTTTGCAATTTCTGCGGAAAATGAACAGGAATAGGGAGAACCAATGAGAGACTAGCTGGAGGTGTCTGGACGGGCAAATTTAACTCTCATTTCCCACCAGGAAGAGGAAGTAACCAAAGGCTCAGCGTGCCATGCCGGAACCACACTAGGGCCTGAAGCAATCCTGCGGTGTTGCGGCCAGCTCACAAGAAAGCCAGTTGAAGAAAGGAGCTCAGGGGCACTGTCATTCACAACCCTGCAGAGTTATAAATGACAGCTATCGTCCAAAAATATATTGAAGTAAGGCTGCCAAGAGGACTTGACAGCGGGGCAGAATTGCAGGAAACCGATTTCAGGAGGTAGAGTGGAATTGCATGTAAAGCATAGGAAAAGAGGCAGAACGTCCACAATGATACACTTGGCCAAAAAGGGCGTATGCGTTTTTTCCTGAATATATTCAGGAAAAAACGCATACGCCCTTTTTGGCCAACCAAGCAAGCTTGCAAAGGAAATCTGCACTACAATGAAGTCTCACCGCCCCCCGGTCAAAAGGGCCATCTGAAAAAAGTGTAAAATCCAGAAAGGCAGGACAGGCCATGGAGAACTGGGAGCCTTGTTATGCTGATGGGCGGGATGCAAATTGCCAACAGCCACTCTGGAGAAGTGTATGATGTTTCCTGAAACATCTAAAAAACAAAGCAACAGAGCCTAGGGCACTTCCACTTATGGTCCTGTAGCTTAGGGAAATTATAATCAAAAAGACACAGCCACCCCAAAGTTTGGGACGGCTGTGTTTACAAGAACCTCGTTGACAGTACAAGTTCAATATCAAAGAAAGCGAAAAATGGATAAAGTTGTGGTACTTACGTACAATGCAGTATCACTCAGCAATGAAATCTATGTCATCAGTCCCGTAGCAGCATAATGAGTGGATTCAGGTACGATGATTCTAAGTGAAATAAGTCACACAGAAAAAGAAACATCATAAGATGTCACTAATACACGGAATTTAAACTTGGGTACACAGGAACTGAATTTCTAAACAGAACAGGGTCTCAAATGTAGAAAACCAACTTATGCTTGCTTAAGGGGAAAGGTGAGTTGGGGTGCTGCATAAAACCAGAGATTGAAATTAGCACAGATACCGCTCCATAAGCCAAATATGTAATAGACAAGAGCTACTCCTTGCTCAACGAAGTGGACTCAACACCCCATATTAAACGCCTAAGAATATACCTGACTAGTAAGAATCTTAAAACCTATGGATTTATATGTCTCCGAAAGAGAATCAAGCGTGTGTACAGTGGCATAAACGCAGCAGTGATAGGATTGGTGAGGTTCGGTGAGCAAATGAAGACCCTTTGAAGTCATATTGCATGGTACCCATTCCATGGGTCTCAACTCTCCAGGTTTAAGGGATTCTTCCTTCAGCTAAAACATGCATGTGGAACCCAGAGTACGATCCACCGTGTGATCGGGAAACGTGTTCAAATGTGTCTCAGTTTTCGTCCCCTGGTACTCGGGTGCAACATTCCAGACGCTTTACTAACACTCTCCCCACTTGGAGAGTCAGTGCCTTTAAACTGCTGTTTGGCCCAGTTTGCAATTTCTGCGGAAAATGAACAGGAATAGGGAGAACCAATGAGAGACTAGCTGGAGGTGTCTGGACGGGCAAATTGAACTCTCATTTCCCACCAGGAAGAGGAAGTAACCAAAGGCTCAGCGTGCCATGCCGGAACCACACTAGGGCCTGAAGCAATCCTGCGGTGTTGCGGCCAGCTCACAAGAAAGCCAGTTGAAGAAAGGAGCTCAGGGGCACTGTCATTCACAACCCTGCAGAGTTATAAATGACAGCTATCGTCCAAAAATATATTGAAGTAAGGCTGCCAAGAGGACTTGACAGCGGGGCAGAATTGCAGGAAACCGATTTCAGGAGGTAGACTGGAATTGCATGTAAAGCATAGGAAAAGAGGCAGAACGTCCACAATGATACACTTGGCCAAAAAGGGCGTATGCGTTTTTTCCTGAATATATTCAGGAAAAAACGCATACGCCCTTTTTGGCCAACCAAGCAAGCTTGCAAAGGAAATCTGCACTACAATGAAGTCTCACTGCCCCCCGGTCAAAAGGGCCTTCTGAAAAAAGTGTAAAATCCAGAAAGGCAGGACAGGCCATGGAGAACTGGGAGCCTTGTTATGCTGATGGGCGGGATGCAAATTGCCAACAGCCACTCTGGAGAAGTGTATGATGTTTCCTGAAACATCTAGAAAACAAAGCAACAGAGCCTAGGGCACTTCCACTTATGGTCCTGTAGCTTAGGGAAATTATAATCAAAAAGACACAGCCACCCCAAAGTTTGGGACGGCTGTGTTTACAAGAACCTCGTTGACGCTACAAGTTCAATATCACAGAAAGCGAAAAATGGATAAAGTTGTGGTACTTACGTACAATGCAGTATCACTCAGCAATGAAATCTATGTCATCAGACCCGTAGCAGCATAATGAGTGGATTCAGGTACGATGATTCTAAGTGAAATAAGTCACACAGAAAAAGAAACATCATAAGATGTCACTAATACACGGAATTTAAACTTGGCTACACAGGAACTGAATTTCAAAACAGAACAGGGTCTCAAATGTAGAAAACCAACTTATGCTTGCTTAAGGGGAAAGGTGAGTTGGGGTGCTGCATAAAACCAGAGATTGAAATTAGCACAGATACCGCTCCATAAGCCAAATATGTAATAGACAAGAGCTACTCCTTGCTCAACGAAGTGGACTCAACACCCCATATTAAACGCCTAAGAACATACCTGACTAGTAAGAATCTTAAAACCTATGGATTTATATGTCTCCGAAAGAGAATCCAGCGTGTGTACAGTGGCATAAACACAGCAGTGATAGGATTGGTGAGGTTCGGTGAGCAAATGCAGACCCTTTGAAGTCATATTGCATGGTACCCATTCCATGGGTCTCAACTCTCCAGGTTTAAGGGATTCTTCCTTCAGCTAAAACATGCATGTGGAACCCAGAGTACGATCCACCGTGTGATCGGGAAACGTGTTCAAATGTGTCTCAGTTTTCGTCCCCTGGTACTCGGGTGCAACATTCCAGACGCTTTACTAACACTCTCCCCACTTGGAGAGTCAGTGCCTTTAACCTGCTGTTTGGCCCAGTTTGCAATTTCTGCGGAAAATGAACAGGAATAGGGAGAACCAATGAGAGACTAGCTGGAGGTGTCTGGACGGGCAAATTTAACTCTCATTTCCCACCAGGAAGAGGAATTAACCAAAGGCTCAGCGTGCCATGCCGGAACCACACTAGGGCCTGAAGCAATCCTGCGGTGTTGCGGCCAGCTCACAAGAAAGCCAGTTGAAGAAAGGAGCTCAGGGGCACTGTCATTCACAACCCTGCAGAGTTATAAATGACAGCTATCGTCCAAAAATATATTGAAGTAAGGCTGCCAAGAGGACTTGACAGCGGGGCAGAATTGCAGGAAACCGATTTCAGGAGGTAGACTGGAATTGCATGTAAAGCATAGGAAAAGAGGCAGAACGTCCACAATGATACACTTGGCCAAAAAGGGCGTATGCGTTTTTTCCTGAATATATTCAGGAAAAAACGCATACGCCCTTTTTGGCCAACCAAGCAAGCTTGCAAAGGAAATCTGCACTACAATGAAGTTTCACCGCCCCCCGGTCAAAAGGGCCATCTGAAAAAAGTGTAAAATCCAGAAAGGCAGGACAGGCCATGGAGAACTGGGAGCCTTGTTATGCTGATGGGCGGGATGCAAATTGCCAACAGCCACTCTGGAGAAGTGTATGATGTTTCCTGAAACATCTAAAAAACAAAGCAACAGAGCCTAGGGCACTTCCACTTATGGTCCTGTAGCTTAGGGAAATTATAATCAAAAAGACACAGCCACCCCAAAGTTTGGGACGGCTGTGTTTACAAGAACCTCGTTGACAGTACAAGTTCAATATCACAGAAAGCGAAAAATGGATAAAGTTGTGGTACTTAGGTACAATGCAATATCACTCAGCAATGAAATCTATGTCATCAGACCCGTAGCAGCATAATGAGTGGATTCAGGTACGATGATTCTAAGTGAAATAAGTCACACAGAAAAAGAAACATCATAAGATGTCACTAATACACGGAATTTAAACTTGGCTACACAGGAACTGAATTTCAAAACAGAACAGGGTCTCAAATGTAGAAAACCAACTTATGCTTGCTTAAGGGGAAAGGTGAGTTGGGGTGCTGCATAAAACCAGAGATTGAAATTAGCACAGATACCGCTCCATAAGCCAAATATGTAATAGACAAGAGCTACTCCTTGCTCAACGAAGTGGACTCAACACCCCATATTAAACGCCTAAGAATATACCTGACTAGTAAGAATCTTAAAACCTATGGATTTATATGTCTCCGAAAGAGAATCCAGCGTGTGTACAGTGGCATAAACACAGCAGTGATAGGATTGGTGAGGTTCGGTGAGCAAATGCAGACCCTTTGAAGTCATATTGCATGGTACCCATTCCATGGGTCTCAACTCTCCAGGTTTAAGGGATTCTTCCTTCAGCTAAAACATGCATGTGGAACCCAGAGTACGATCCACCGTGTGATCGGGAAACGTGTTCAAATGTGTCTCAGTTTTCGTCCCCTGGTACTCGGGTGCAACATTCCAGACGCTTTACTAACACTCTCCCCACTTGGAGAGTCAGTGCCTTTAACCTGCTGTTTGGCCCAGTTTGCAATTTCTGCGGAAAATGAACAGGAATAGGGAGAACCAATGAGAGACTAGCTGGAGGTGTCTGGACGGGCAAATTTAACTCTCATTTCCCACCAGGAAGAGGAATTAACCAAAGGCTCAGCGTGCCATGCCGGAACCACACTAGGGCCTGAAGCAATCCTGCGGTGTTGCGGCCAGCTCACAAGAAAGCCAGTTGAAGAAAGGAGCTCAGGGGCACTGTCATTCACAACCCTGCAGAGTTATAAATGACAGCTATCGTCCAAAAATATATTGAAGTAAGGCTGCCAAGAGGACTTGACAGCGGGGCAGAATTGCAGGAAACCGATTTCAGGAGGTAGACTGGAATTGCATGTAAAGCATAGGAAAAGAGGCAGAACGTCCACAATGATACACTTGGCCAAAAAGGGCGTATGCGTTTTTTCCTGAATATATTCAGGAAAAAACGCATACGCCCTTTTTGGCCAACCAAGCAAGCTTGCAAAGGAAATCTGCACTACAATGAAGTCTCACCGCCCCCCGGTCAAAAGGGCCATCTGAAAAAAGTGTAAAATCCAGAAAGGCAGGACAGGCCATGGAGAACTGGGAGCCTTGTTATGCTGATGGGCGGGATGCAAATTGCCAACAGCCACTCTGGAGAAGTGTATGATGTTTCCTGAAACATCTAAAAAACAAAGCAACAGAGCCTAGGGCACTTCCACTTATGGTCCTGTAGCTTAGGGAAATTATAATCAAAAAGACACAGCCACCCCAAAGTTTGGGACGGCTGTGTTTACAAGAACCTCGTTGACAGTACAAGTTCAATATCACAGAAAGCGAAAAATGGATAAAGTTGTGGTACTTAGGTACAATGCAATATCACTCAGCAATGAAATCTATGTCATCAGTCCCGTAGCAGCATAATGAGTGGATTCAGGTATGATGATTCTAAGTGAAATAAGTCACACAGAAAAAGAAACATCATAAGATGTCACTAATACACGGAATTTAAACTTGGCTACACAGGAACTGAATTTCAAAACAGAACAGGGTCTCAAATGTAGAAAACCAACTTATGCTTGCTTAAGGGGAAAGGTGAGTTGGGGTGCTGCATAAAACCAGAGATTGAAATTAGCACAGATACCGCTCCATAAGCCAAATATGTAATAGACAAGAGCTACTCCTTGCTCAACGAAGTGGACTCAACACCCCATATTAAACGCCTAAGAATATACCTGACTAGTAAGAATCTTAAAACCTATGGATTTATATGTCTCCGAAAGAGAATCGAGCGTGTGTACAGTGGCATAAACGCAGCAGTGATAGGATTGGTGAGGTTCGGTGAGCAAATGCAGACCCTTTGAAGTCATATTGCATGGTACGCATTCCATGGGTCTCAACTCTCCAGGTTTAAGGGATTCTTCCTTCACCTAAAACATGCATGTGGAACCCAGAGTACGATCCACCGTGTGATCGGGAAACGTGTTCAAATGTGTCTCAGTTTTCGTCCCCTGGTACTCGGGTGCAACATTCCAGACGCTTTACTAACACTCTCCCCACTTGGAGAGTCAGTGCCTTTAACCTGCTGTTTGGCCCAGTTTGCAATTTCTGCGGAAAATGAACAGGAATAGGGAGAACCAATGAGAGACTAGCTGGAGGTGTCTGGACGGGCAAATTTAACTCTCATTTCCCACCAGGAAGAGGAATTAACCAAAGGCTCAGCGTGCCATGCCGGAACCACACTAGGGCCTGAAGCAATCCTGCGGTGATGCGGCCAGCTCACAAGAGAGCGAGTTGTAGAAAGGAGCTCAGGGGCACTATCATTCACAACCCTGCAGAGTTATAAATGACAGCTATCGTCCAAAAATATATTGAAGTAAGGCTGCCAAGAGGACTTGACAGTGGGGCAGAATTGCAGGAAACCGATTTCAGGAGGTAGACTGGAATTGCATGTAAAGCATAGGAAAAGAGGCAGAACGTCCACAATGATGCACTTGGTCAAAAAGGGCGTATGCGTTTTTTCCTGAATATATTCAGGAAAAAACGCATACGCCCTTTTTGGCCAACCAAGCAAGCTTGCAAAGGAAATCTGCACTACAATGAAGTCTCACCGCCCCCCGGTCAAAAGGGCCATCTGAAAAAAGTGTAAAATCCAGAAAGGCAGGAAGGGCCATGGAGAACTGGGAGACTTGTTATGCTGATGCGCGGGATGCAAATTGCCAACAGCCACTCTGGAGAAGTGTATGATGTTTCCTGAAACATCTAAAAAACAAAGCAACAGAGCCTAGGGCACTTCCACTTATGGTCCTGTAGCTTAGGGAAATTATAATCAAAAAGACACAGCCACCCCAAAGTTTGGGACGGCTGTGTTTACAAGAACCTCGTTGACGGTACAAGTTCAATATCACAGAAAGCGAAAAATGGATAAAGTTGTGGTACTTACGTACAATGCAGTATCACTCAGCAATGAAATCTATGTCATCAGTCCCGTAGCAGCATAATGAGTGTATTCAGGTACGATGATTCTAAGTGAAATAAGTCACACAGAAAAAGATACATCATAAGATGTCACTAATACACGGAATTTAAACTTGGCTACACAGGAACTGAATTTCAAAACAGAACAGGGTCTCAAATGTAGAAAACCAACGTATGCTTGCTTAAGGGGAAAGGTGAGTTGGGGTGCTGCATAAAACCAGAGATTGAAATTAGCACAGATACCGCTCCATAAGCCAAATATGTCATAGACAAGAGCTACTCCTTGCTCAACGAAGTGGACTCAACACCCCATATTAAACGCCTAAGAATATACCTGACTAGTAAGAATCTTAAAACCTATGGATTTATATGTCTCCGAAAGAGAATCAAGCGTGTGTACAGTGGCATAAACGCAGCAGTGATAGGATTGGTGAGGTTCGGTGAGCAAATGCAGACCCTTTGAAGTCATATTGCATGGTACCCATTCCATGGGTCTCAACTCTCCAGGTTTAAGGGATTCTTCCTTCAGCTAAAACATGCATGTGGAACCCAGAGTACGATCCACCGTGTGATCGGGAAACGTGTTCAAATGTGTCTCAGTTTTCGTCCCCTGGTACTCGGGTGCAACATTCCAGACGCTTTACTAACACTCTCCCCACTTGGAGAGTCAGTGCCTTTAACCTGCTGTTTGGCCCAGTTTGCAATTTCTGCGGAAAATGAACAGGAATAGGGAGAACCAATGAGAGACTAGCTGGAGGTGTCTGGACGGGCAAATTTAACTCTCATTTCCCACCAGGAAGAGGAATTAACCAAAGGCTCAGCGTGCCATGCCGGAACCACACTAGGGCCTGAAGCAATCCTGCGGTGTTGCGGCCAGCTCACAAGAAAGCCAGTTGAAGAAAGGAGCTCAGGGGCACTGTCATTCACAACCCTGCAGAGTTATAAATGACAGCTATCGTCCAAAAATATATTGAAGTAAGGCTGCCAAGAGGACTTGACAGCGGGGCAGAATTGCAGGAAACCGATTTCAGGAGGTAGACTGGAATTGCATGTAAAGCATAGGAAAAGAGGCAGAACGTCCACAATGATGCACTTGGCCAAAAAGGGCGTATGCGTTTTTTCCTGAATATATTCAGGAAAAAACGCATACGCCCTTTTTGGCCAACCAAGCAAGCTTGCAAAGGAAATCTGCACTACAATGAAGTCTCACCGCCCCCCGGTCAAAAGGGCCATCTGAAAAAAGTGTAAAATCCAGAAAGGCAGGACAGGCCATGGAGAACTGGGAGCCTTGTTATGCTGATGGGCGGGATGCAAATTGCCAACAGCCACTCTGGAGAAGTGTATGATGTTTCCTGAAACATCTAAAAAACAAAGCAACAGAGCCTAGGGCACTTCCACTTATGGTCCTGTAGCTTAGGGAAATTATAATCAAAAAGACACAGCCACCCCAAAGTTTGGGACGGCTGTGTTTACAAGAACCTCGTTGACAGTACAAGTTCAATATCAAAGAAAGCGAAAAATGGATAAAGTTGTGGTACTTACGTACAATGCAGTATCACTCAGCAATGAAATCTATGTCATCAGTCCCGTAGCAGCATAATGAGTGGATTCAGGTACGATGATTCTAAGTGAAATAAGTCACACAGAAAAAGAAACATCATAAGATGTCACTAATACACGGAATTTAAACTTGGGTACACAGGAACTGAATTTCAAAACAGAACAGGGTCTCAAATGTAGAAAACCAACTTATGCTTGCTTAAGGGGAAAGGTGAGTTGGGGTGCTGCATAAAACCAGAGATTGAAATTAGCACAGATACCGCTCCATAAGCCAAATATGTAATAGACAAGAGCTACTCCTTGCTCAACGAAGTGGACTCAACACCCCATATTAAACGCCTAAGAATATACCTGACTAGTAAGAATCTTAAAACCTATGGATTTATATGTCTCCGAAAGAGAATCAAGCGTGTGTACAGTGGCATAAACGCAGCAGTGATAGGATTGGTGAGGTTCGGTGAGCAAATGCAGACCCTTTGAAGTCATATTGCATGGTACCCATTCCATGGGTCTCAACTCTCCAGGTTTAAGGGATTCTTCCTTCAGCTAAAACATGCATGTGGAACCCAGAGTACGATCCACCGTGTGATCGGGAAACGTGTTCAAATGTGTCTCAGTTTTCGTCCCCTGGTACTCGGGTGCAACATTCCAGACGCTTTACTAACACTCTCCCCACTTGGAGAGTCAGTGCCTTTAACCTGCTGTTTGGCCCAGTTTGCAATTTCTGCGGAAAATGAACAGGAATAGGGAGAACCAATGAGAGACTAGCTGGAGGTGTCTGGACGGGCAAATTTAACTCTCATTTCCCACCAGGAAGAGGAAGTAACCAAAGGCTCAGCGTGCCATGCCGGAACCACACTAGGGCCTGAAGCAATCCTGCGGTGTTGCGGCCAGCTCACAAGAAAGCCAGTTGAAGAAAGGAGCTCAGGGGCACTGTCATTCACAACCCTGCAGAGTTATAAATGACAGCTATCGTCCAAAAATATATTGAAGTAAGGCTGCCAAGAGGACTTGACAGCGGGGCAGAATTGCAGGAAACCGATTTCAGGAGGTAGACTGGAATTGCATGTAAAGCATAGGAAAAGAGGCAGAACGTCCACAATGATACACTTGGCCAAAAAGGGCGTATGCGTTTTTTCCTGAATATATTCAGGAAAAAACGCATACGCCCTTTTTGGCCAACCAAGCAAGCTTGCAAAGGAAATCTGCACTACAATGAAGTCTCACCGCCCCCCGGTCAAAAGGGCCTTCTGAAAAAAGTGTAAAATCCAGAAAGGCAGGACAGGCCATGGAGAACTGGGAGCCTTGTTATGCTGATGGGCGGGATGCAAATTGCCAACAGCCACTCTGGAGAAGTGTATGATGTTTCCTGAAACATCTAGAAAACAAAGCAACAGAGCCTAGGGCACTTCCACTTATGGTCCTATAGCTTAGGGAAATTATAATCAAAAAGACACAGCCACCCCAAAGTTTGGGACGGCTGTGTTTATAAGAACCTCGTTGACGGTACAAGTTCAATATCACAGAAAGCGAAATATGGATAAAGTTGTGGTACTTACGTACAATGCAGTATCACTCAGCAATGAAATCTATGTCATCAGTCCCGTAGCAGCATAATGAGTGGATTCAGGTACGATGATTCTAAGTGAAATAAGTCACACAGAAAAAGAAACATCATAAGATGTCACTAATACACGGAATTTAAACTTGGCTACACAGGAACTGAATTTCAAAACAGAACAGGGTCTCAAATGTAGAAAACCAACTTATGCTTGCTTAAGGGGAAAGGTGAGTTGGGGTGCTGCATAAAACCAGAGATTGAAATTAGCACAGATACCGCTCCATAAGCCAAATATGTCATAGACAAGAGCTACTCCTTGCTCAACGAAGTGGACTCAACACCCCATATTAAACGCCTAAGAATATACCTGACTAGTAAGAATCTTAAAACCTATGGATTTATATGTCTCCGAAAGAGAATCAAGCGTGTGTACAGTGGCATAAACGCAGCAGTGATAGGATTGGTGAGGTTCGGTGAGCAAATGCAGACCCTTTGAAGTCATATTGCATGGTACCCATTCCATGGGTCTCAACTCTCCAGGTTTAAGGGATTCTTCCTTCAGCTAAAACATGCATGTGGAACCCAGAGTACGATCCACCGTGTGATCGGGAAACGTGTTCAAATGTGTCTCAGTTTTCGTCCCCTGGTACTCGGGTGCAACATTCCAGACGCTTTACTAACACTCTCCCCACTTGGAGAGTCAGTGCCTTTAACCTGCTGTTTGGCCCAGTTTGCAATTTCTGCGGAAAATGAACAGGAATAGGGAGAACCAATGAGAGACTAGCTGGAGGTGTCTGGACGGGCAAATTTAACTCTCATTTCCCACCAGGAAGAGGAATTAACCAAAGGCTCAGCGTGCCATGCCGGAACCACACTAGGGCCTGAAGCAATCCTGCGGTGATGCGGCCAGCTCACAAGAGCGCGAGTTGTAGAAAGGAGCTCAGGGGCACTATCATTCACAACCCTGCAGAGTTATAAATGACAGCTATCGTCCAAAAATATATTGAAGTAAGGCTGCCAAGAGGACTTGACAGTGGGGCAGAATTGCAGGAAACCGATTTCAGGAGGTAGACTGGAATTGCATGTAAAGCATAGGAAAAGAGGCAGAACGTCCACAATGATGCACTTGGTCAAAAAGGGCGTATGCGTTTTTTCCTGAATATATTCAGGAAAAAACGCATACGCCCTTTTTGGCCAACCAAGCAAGCTTGCAAAGGAAATCTGCACTACAATGAAGTCTCACCGCCCCCCGGTCAAAAGGGCCATCTGAAAAAAGTGTAAAATCCAGAAAGGCAGGAAGGGCCATGGAGAACTGGGAGCCTTGTTATGCTGATGCGCGGGATGCAAATTGCCAACAGCCACTCTGGAGAAGTGTATGATGTTTCCTGAAACATCTAAAAAACAAAGCAACAGAGCCTAGGGCACTTCCACTTATGGTCCTGTAGCATAGGGAAATTATAATCAAAAAGACACAGCCACCCCAAAGTTTGGGACGGCTGTGTTTACAAGAACCTCGTTGACGGTACAAGTTCAATATCACAGAAAGCGAAAAATGGATAAAGTTGTGGTACTTACGTACAATGCAGTATCACTCAGCAATGAAATCTATGTCATCAGTCCCGTAGCAGCATAATGAGTGGATTCAGGTACGATGATTCTAAGTGAAATAAGTCACACAGAAAAAGATACATCATAAGATGTCACTAATACACGGAATTTAAACTTGGCTACACAGGAACTGAATTTCAAAACAGAACAGGGTCTCAAATGTAGAAAACCAACGTATGCTTGCTTAAGGGGAAAGGTGAGTTGGGGTGCTGCATAAAACCAGAGATTGAAATTAGCACAGATACCGCTCCATAAGCCAAATATGTCATAGACAAGAGCTACTCCTTGCTCAACGAAGTGGACTCAACACCCCATATTAAACGCCTAAGAATATACCTGACTAGTAAGAATCTTAAAACCTATGGATTTATATGTCTCCGAAAGAGAATCAAGCGTGTGTACAGTGGCATAAACGCAGCAGTGATAGGATTGGTGAGGTTCGGTGAGCAAATGCAGACCCTTTGAAGTCATATTGCATGGTACCCATTCCATGGGTCTCAACTCTCCAGGTTTAAGGGATTCTTCCTTCAGCTAAAACATGCATGTGGAACCCAGAGTACGATCCACCGTGTGATCGGGAAACGTGTTCAAATGTGTCTCAGTTTTCGTCCCCTGGTACTCGGGTGCAACATTCCAGACGCTTTACTAACACTCTCCCCACTTGGAGAGTCAGTGCCTTTAACCTGCTGTTTGGCCCAGTTTGCAATTTCTGCGGAAAATGAACAGGAATAGGGAGAACCAATGAGAGACTAGCTGGAGGTGTCTGGACGGGCAAATTTAACTCTCATTTCCCACCAGGAAGAGGAATTAACCAAAGGCTCAGCGTGCCATGCCGGAACCACACTAGGGCCTGAAGCAATCCTGCGGTGTTGCGGCCAGCTCACAAGAAAGCGAGTTGAAGAAAGGAGCTCAGGGGCACTGTCATTCACAACCCTGCAGAGTTATAAATGACAGCTATCGTCCAAAAATATATTGAAGTAAGGCTGCCAAGAGGACTTGACAGCGGGGCAGAATTGCAGGAAACCGATTTCAGGAGGTAGACTGGAATTGCATGTAAAGCATAGGAAAAGAGGCAGAACGTCCACAATGATGCACTTGGCCAAAAAGGGCGTATGCGTTTTTTCCTGAATATATTCAAGAAAAAACGCATACGCCCTTTTTGGCCAACCAAGCAAGCTTGCAAAGGAAATCTGCACTACAATGAAGTCTCACTGCCCCCGGTCAAAAGGGCCATCTGAAAAAAGTGTAAAATCCAGAAAGGCAGGACAGGCCATGGAGAACTGGGAGCCTTGTTATGCTGATGGGCGGGATGCAAATTGCCAACAGCCACTCTGGAGAAGTGTATGATGTTTCCTGAAACATCTAGAAAACAAAGCAACAGAGCCTAGGGGACTTCCACTTATGGTCCTGTAGCTTAGGGAAATTATAATCAAAAAGACACAGCCACCCCAAAGTTTGGGACGGCTGTGTTTACAAGAACCTCGTTGACGGTACAAGTTCAATATCACAGAAAGCGAAAAATGGATAAAGTTGTGGTACTTACGTACAATGCAGTATCACTCAGCAATGAAATCTATGTCATCAGTCCCGTAGCAGCATAATGAGTGGATTCAGGTACGATGATTCTAAGTGAAATAAGTCACACAGAAAAAGAAACATCATAAGATGTCACTAATACATGGAATTTAAACTTGGCTACACAGGAACTGAATTTCAAAACAGAACAGGGTCTCAAATGTAGAAAACCAACTTATGCTTGCTTAAGGGGAAAGGTGAGTTGGGGTGCTGCATAAAACCAGAGATTGAAATTAGCACAGATACCGCTCCATAAGCCAAATATGTCATAGACAAGAGCTACTCCTTGCTCAACGAAGTGGACTCAACACCCCATATTAAACGCCTAAGAATATACATGACTAGTAAGAATCTTAAAACCTATGGATTTATATGTCTCCGAAAGAGAATCGAGCGTGTGTACAGTGGCATAAACGCAGCAGTGATAGGATTGGTGAGGTTCGGTGAGCAAATGCAGACCCTTTGAAGTCATATCGCATGGTACCCATTCCATGGGTCTCAACTCTCCAGGTTTAAGGGATTCTTCCTTCAGCTAAAACATGCATGTGGAACCCAGAGTACGATCCACCGTGTGATCGGGAAACGTGTTCAAATGTGTCTCAGTTTTCGTCCCCTGGTACTCGGGTGCAACATTCCAGACGCTTTACTAACACTCTCCCCACTTGGAGAGTCAGTGCCTTTAACCTGCTGTTTGGCCCAGTTTGCAATTTCTGCGGAAAATGAACAGGAATAGGGAGAACCAATGAGAGACTAGCTGGAGGTGTCTGGACGGGCAAATTTAACTCTCATTTCCCACCAGGAAGAGGAATTAACCAAAGGCTCAGCGTGCCATGCCGGAACCACACTAGGGCCTGAAGCAATCCTGCGGTGTTGCGGCCAGCTCACAAGAAAGCGAGCTGAAGAAAGGAGCTCAGGGGCACTGTCATTCACAACCCTGCAGAGTTATAAATGACAGCTATCGTCCAAAAATATATTGAAGTAAGGCTGCCAAGAGGACTTGACAGCGGGGCAGAATTGCAGGAAACCGATTTCAGGAGGTAGACTGGAATTGCATGTAAAGCATAGGAAAAGAGGCAGAACGTCCACAATGATGCACTTGGCCAAAAAGGGCGTATGCGTTTTTTCCTGAATATATTCAGGAAAAAACGCATACGCCCTTTTTGGCCAACCAAGCAAGCTTGCAAAGGAAATCTGCACTACAATGAAGTCTCACTGCCCCCGGTCAAAAGGGCCATCTGAAAAAAGTGTAAAATCCAGAAAGGCAGGACAGGCCATGGAGAACTGGGAGCCTTGTTATGCTGATGGGCGGGATGCAAATTGCCAACAGCCACTCTGGAGAAGTGTATGATGTTTCCTGAAACATCTAAAAAACAAAGCAACAGAGCCTAGGGGACTTCCACTTATGGTCCTGTAGCTTAGGGAAATTATAATCAAAAAGACACAGCCACCCCAAAGTTTGGGACGGCTGTGTTTACAAGAACCTCGTTGACGGTACAAGTTCAATATCAAAGAAAGCGAAAAATGGATAAAGTTGTGGTACTTACGTACAATGCAGTATCACTCAGCAATGAAATCTATGTCATCAGTCCCGTAGCAGCATAATGAGTGGATTCAGGTACGATGATTCTAAGTGAAATAAGTCACACAGAAAAAGAAACATCATAAGATGTCACTAATACACGGAATTTAAACTTGGCTACACAGGAACTGAATTTCTAAACAGAACAGGGTCTCAAATGTAGAAAACCAACTTATGCTTGCTTAAGGGGAAAGGTGAGTTGGGGTGCTGCATAAAACCAGAGATTGAAATTAGCACAGATACCGCTCCATAAGCCAAATATGTAATAGACAAGAGCTACTCCTTGCTCAACGAAGTGGACTCAACACCCCATATTAAACGCCTAAGAATATACCTGACTAGTAAGAATCTTAAAACCTATGGATTTATATGTCTCCGAAAGAGAATCCAGCGTGTGTACAGTGGCATAAACGCAGCAGTGATAGGATTGGTGAGGTTCGGTGAGCAAATGCAGACCCTTTGAAGTCATATTGCATGGTACCCATTCCATGGGTCTCAACTCTCCAGGTTTAAGGGATTCTTCCTTCAGCTAAAACATGCATGTGGAACCCAGAGTACGATCCACCGTGTGATCGGGAAACGTGTTCAAATGTGTCTCAGTTTTCGTCCCCTGGTACTCGGGTGCAACATTCCAGATGCTTTACTAACACTCTCCCCACTTGGAGAGTCAGTGCCTTTAACCTGCTGTTTGGCCCAGTTTGCAATTTCTGCGGAAAATGAACAGGAATAGGGAGAACCAATGAGAGACTAGCTGGAGGTGTCTGGACGGGCAAATTTAACTCTCATTTCCCACCAGGAAGAGGAATTAACCAAAGGCTCAGCGTGCCATGCCGGAACCACACTAGGGCCTGAAGCAATCCTGCGGTGTTGCGGCCAGCTCACAAGAGAGCGAGTTGAAGAAAGGAGCTCAGGGGCACTGTCATTCACAACCCTGCAGAGTTATAAATGACAGCTATCGTCCAAAAATATATTCAAGTAAGGCTGCCAAGAGGACTAGACAGCGGGGCAGAATTGCAGGAAACCGATTTCAGGAGGTAGACTGGAATTGCATGTAAAGCATAGGAAAAGAGGCAGAACGTCCACAATGATGCACTTGGCCAAAAACGGCGTATGCGTTTTTTCCTGAATATATTCAGGAAAAAACGCATACGCCCTTTTTGGCCAACCAAGCAAGCTTGCAAAGGAAATCTGCACTACAATGAAGTCTCACTGCCCCCCAGTCAAAAGGGCCATCTGAAAAAAGTGTAAAATCCAGAAAGGCAGGACAGGCCATGGAGAACTGGGAGCCTTGTTATGCTGATGGGCGGGATGCAAATTGCCAACAGCCACTCTGGAGAAGAGTATGATGTTTCCTGAAACATCTAAAAAACAAAGCAACAGAGCCTAGGGCACTTCCACTTATGGTCCTGTAGCTTAGGGAAATTATAATCAAAAAGACACAGCCACCCCAAAGTTTGGGATGGCTGTGTTTATAAGAACCTCGTTGACGGTACAAGTTCAATATCACAGAAAGCGAAATATGGATAAAGTTGTGGTACTTACGTACAATGCAGTATCACTCAGCAATGAAATCTATGTCATCAGTCCCGTAGCAGCATAATGAGTGGATTCAGGTACGATGATTCTAAGTGAAATAAGTCACACAGAAAAAGAAACATCATAAGATGTCACTAATACACGGAATTTAAACTTGGCTACACAGGAACTGAATTTCAAAACAGAACAGGGTCTCAAATGTAGAAAACCAACTTATGCTTGCTTAAGGGGAAAGGTGAGTTGGGGTGCTGCATAAAACCAGAGATTGAAATTAGCACAGATACCGCTCCATAAGCCAAATATGTCATAGACAAGAGCTACTCCTTGCTCAACGAAGTGGACTCAACACCCCATATTAAACGCCTAAGAATATACCTGACTAGTAAGAATCTTAAAACCTATGGATTTATATGTCTCCGAAAGAGAATCAAGCGTGTGTACAGTGGCATAAACGCAGCAGTGATAGGATTGGTGAGGTTCGGTGAGCAAATGCAGACCCTTTGAAGTCATATTGCATGGTACCCATTCCATGGGTCTCAACTCTCCAGGTTTAAGGGATTCTTCCTTCACCTAAAACATGCATGTGGAACCCAGAGTACGATCCACCGTGTGATCGGGAAACGTGTTCAAATGTGTCTCAGTTTTCGTCCCCTGGTACTCGGGTGCAACATTCCAGACGCTTTACTAACACTCTCCCCACTTGGAGAGTCAGTGCCTTTAACCTGCTGTTTGGCCCAGTTTGCAATTTCTGCGGAAAATGAACAGGAATAGGGAGAACCAATGAGAGACTAGCTGGAGGTGTCTGGACGGGCAAATTTAACTCTCATTTCCCACCAGGAAGAGGAATTAACCAAAGGCTCAGCGTGCCATGCCGGAACCACACTAGGGCCTGAAGCAATCCTGCGGTGTTGCGGCCAGCTCACAAGAAAGCGAGTTGAAGAAAGGAGCTCAGGGGCACTATCATTCACAACCCTGCAGAGATATAAATGACAGCTATCGTCCAAAAATATATTGAAGTAAGGCTGCCAAGAGGACTTGACAGCGGGGCAGAATTGCAGGAAACCGATTTCAGGAGGTAGACTGGAATTGCATGTAAAGCATAGGAAAAGAGGCAGAACGTCCACAATGATGCACTTGGCCAAAAAGGGCGTATGCGTTTTTTCCTGAATATATTCAGGAAAAAACGCATACGCCCTTTTTGGCCAACCAAGCAAGCTTGCAAAGGAAATCTGCACTACAATGAAGTCTCACTGCCCCCCGGTCAAAAGGGCCATCTGAAAAAAGTGTAAAATCCAGAAAGGCAGGACAGGCCATGGAGAACTGGGAGCCTTGTTATGCTGATGGGCGGGATGCAAATTGCCAACAGCCACTCTGGAGAAGAGTATGATGTTTCCTGAAACATCTAAAAAACAAAGCAACAGAGCCTAGGGCACTTCCACTTATGGTCCTGTAGCTTAGGGAAATTATAATCAAAAAGACACAGCCACCCCAAAGTTTGGGACGGCTGTGTTTATAAGAACCTCGTTGACGGTACAAGTTCAATATCACAGAAAGCGAAAAATGGATAAAGTTGTGGTACTTACGTACAATGCAGTATCACTCAGCAATGAAATCTATGTCATCAGTCCCGTAGCAGCATAATGAGTGGATTCAGGTACGATGATTCTAAGTGAAATAAGTCACACAGAAAAAGAAACATCATAAGATGTCACTAATACACGGAATTTAAACTTGGCTACACAGGAACTGAATTTCTAAACAGAACAGGGTCTCAAATGTAGAAAACCAACTTATGCTTGCTTAAGGGGAAAGGTGAGTTGGGGTGCTGCATAAAACCAGAGATTGAAATTAGCACAGATACCGCTCCATAAGCCAAATATGTCACAGACAAGAGCTACTCCTTGCTCAACGAAGTGGACTCAACACCCCATATTAAACGCCTAAGAATATACCTGACTAGTAAGAATCTTAAAACCTATGGATTTATATGTCTCCGAAAGAGAATCAAGCGTGTGTACAGTGGCATAAACGCAGCAGTGATAGGATTGGTGAGGTTTGGTGAGCAAAGGCAGACCCTTTGAAGTCATATTGCATGGTACCCATTCCATGGGTCTCAACTCTCCAGGTTTAAGGGATTCTTCCTTCAGCTAAAACATGCATGTGGAACCCAGAGTACGATCCACCGTGTGATCGGGAAACGTGTTCAAATGTGTCTCAGTTTTCGTCCCCTGGTACTCGGGTGCAACATTCCAGACGCTTTACTAACACTCTCCCCACTTGGAGAGTCAGTGCCTTTAACCTGCTGTTTGGCCCAGTTTGCAATTTCTGCGGAAAATGAACAGGAATAGGGAGAACCAATGAGAGACTAGCTGGAGGTGTCTGGACGGGCAAATTTAACTCTCATTTCCCACCAGGAAGAGGAATTAACCAAAGGCTCAGCGTGCCATGCCGGAACCACACTAGGGCCTGAAGCAATCCTGCGGTGTTGCGGCCAGCTCACAAGAAAGCCAGTTGAAGAAAGGAGCTCAGGGGCACTGTCATTCACAACCCTGCAGAGTTATAAATGACAGCTATCGTCCAAAAATATATTGAAGTAAGGCTGCCAAGAGGACTTGACAGCGGGGCAGAATTGCAGGAAACCGATTTCAGGAGGTAGACTGGAATTGCATGTAAAGCATAGGAAAAGAGGCAGAACGTCCACAATGATGCACTTGGCCAAAAAGGGCGTATGCGTTTTTTCCTGAATATATTCAGGAAAAAACGCATACGCCCTTTTTGGCCAACCAAGCAAGCTTGCAAAGGAAATCTGCACTACAATGAAGTCTCACCGCCCCCCGGTCAAAAGGGCCATCTGAAAAAAGTGTAAAATCCAGAAAGGCAGGACAGGCCATGGAGAACTGGGAGCCTTGTTATGCTGATGGGCGGGATGCAAATTGCCAACAGCCACTCTGGAGAAGTGTATGATGTTTCCTGAAACATCTAAAAAACAAAGCAACAGAGCCTAGGGCACTTCCACTTATGGTCCTGTAGCTTAGGGAAATTATAATTAAAAAGACACAGCCACCCCAAAGTTTGGGACGGCTGTGTTTACAAGAACCTCGTTGACGGTACAAGTTCAATATCAAAGAAAGCGAAAAATGGATAAAGTTGTGGTACTTACGTACAATGCAGTATCACTCAGCAATGAAATCTATGTCATCAGTCCCGTAGCAGCATAATGAGTGGATTCAGGTACGATGATTCTAAGTGAAATAAGTCACACAGAAAAAGAAACATCATAAGATGTCACTAATACACGGAATTTAAACTTGGGTACACAGGAACTGAATTTCTAAACAGAACAGGGTCTCAAATGTAGAAAACCAACTTATGCTTGCTTAAGGGGAAAGGTGAGTTGGGGTGCTGCATAAAACCAGAGATTGAAATTAGCACAGATACCGCTCCATAAGCCAAATATGTAATAGACAAGAGCTACTCCTTGCTCAACGAAGTGGACTCAACACCCCATATTAAACGCCTAAGAATATACCTGACTAGTAAGAATCTTAAAACCTATGGATTTATATGTCTCCGAAAGAGAATCAAGCGTGTGTACAGTGGCATAAACGCAGCAGTGATAGGATTGGTGAGGTTCGGTGAGCAAATGAAGACCCTTTGAAGTCATATTGCATGGTACCCATTCCATGGGTCTCAACTCTCCAGGTTTAAGGGATTCTTCCTTCAGCTAAAACATGCATGTGGAACCCAGAGTACGATCCACCGTGTGATCGGGAAACGTGTTCAAATGTGTCTCAGTTTTCGTCCCCTGGTACTCGGGTGCAACATTCCAGACGCTTTACTAACACTCTCCCCACTTGGAGAGTCAGTGCCTTTAAACTGCTGTTTGGCCCAGTTTGCAATTTCTGCGGAAAATGAACAGGAATAGGGAGAACCAATGAGAGACTAGCTGGAGGTGTCTGGACGGGCAAATTGAACTCTCATTTCCCACCAGGAAGAGGAAGTAACCAAAGGCTCAGCGTGCCATGCCGGAACCACACTAGGGCCTGAAGCAATCCTGCGGTGTTGCGGCCAGCTCACAAGAAAGCCAGTTGAAGAAAGGAGCTCAGGGGCACTGTCATTCACAACCCTGCAGAGTTATAAATGACAGCTATCGTCCAAAAATATATTGAAGTAAGGCTGCCAAGAGGACTTGACAGCGGGGCAGAATTGCAGGAAACCGATTTCAGGAGGTAGACTGGAATTGCATGTAAAGCATAGGAAAAGAGGCAGAACGTCCACAATGATACACTTGGCCAAAAAGGGCGTATGCGTTTTTTCCTGAATATATTCAGGAAAAAACGCATACGCCCTTTTTGGCCAACCAAGCAAGCTTGCAAAGGAAATCTGCACTACAATGAAGTCTCACTGCCCCCCGGTCAAAAGGGCCTTCTGAAAAAAGTGTAAAATCCAGAAAGGCAGGACAGGCCATGGAGAACTGGGAGCCTTGTTATGCTGATGGGCGGGATGCAAATTGCCAACAGCCACTCTGGAGAAGTGTATGATGTTTCCTGAAACATCTAGAAAACAAAGCAACAGAGCCTAGGGCACTTCCACTTATGGTCCTGTAGCTTAGGGAAATTATAATCAAAAAGACACAGCCACCCCAAAGTTTGGGACGGCTGTGTTTACAAGAACCTCGTTGACGGTACAAGTTCAATATCACAGAAAGCGAAAAATGGATAAAGTTGTGGTACTTACGTACAATGCAGTATCACTCAGCAATGAAATCTATGTCATCAGTCCCGTAGCAGCATAATGAGTGGATTCAGGTACGATGATTCTAAGTGAAATAAGTCACACAGAAAAAGAAACATCATAAGATGTCACTAATACACGGAATTTAAACTTGGCTACACAGGAACTGAATTTCTAAACAGAACAGGGTCTCAAATGTAGAAAACCAACTTATGCTTGCTTAAGGGGAAAGGTGAGTTGGGGTGCTGCATAAAACCAGAGATTGAAATTAGCACAGATACCGCTCCATAAGCCAAATATGTCATAGACAAGAGCTACTCCTTGCTCAACGAAGTGAACTCAACACCCCATATTAAACGCCTAAGAATATACCTGACTAGTAAGAATCTTAAAACCTATGGATTTATATGTCTCCGAAAGAGAATCAAGCGTGTGTACAGTGGCATAAACGCAGCAGTGATAGGATTGGTGAGATTTGGTGAGCAAATGCAGACCCTTTGAAGTCATATTGCATGGTACCCATTCCATGGGTCTCAACTCTCCAGGTTTAAGGGATTCTTCCTTCAGCTAAAACATGCATGTGGAACCCAGAGTACGATCCACCGTGTGATCGGGAAACGTGTTCAAATGTGTCTCAGTTTTCGTCCCCTGGTACTCGGGTGCAACATTCCAGACGCTTTACTAACACTCTCCCCACTTGGAGAGTCAGTGCCTTTAACCTGCTGTTTGGCCCAGTTTGCAATTTCTGCGGAAAATGAACAGGAATAGGGAGAACCAATGAGAGACTAGCTGGAGGTGTCTGGACGGGCAAATTTAACTCTCATTTCCCACCAGGAAGAGGAATTAACCAAAGGCTCAGCGTGCCATGCCGGAACCACACTAGGGCCTGAAGCAATCCTGCGGTGTTGCGGCCAGCTCACAAGAAAGCCAGTTGAAGAAAGGAGCTCAGGGGCACTGTCATTCACAACCCTGCAGAGTTATAAATGACAGCTATCGTCCAAAAATATATTGAAGTAAGGCTGCCAAGAGGACTTGACAGCGGGGCAGAATTGCAGGAAACCGATTTCAGGAGGTAGACTGGAATTGCATGTAAAGCATAGGGAAAGAGGCAGAACGTCCACAATGATGCACTTGGCCAAAAAGGGCGTATGCGTTTTTTCCTGAATATATTCAGGAAAAAACGCATACGCCCTTTTTGGCCAACCAAGCAAGCTTGCAAAGGAAATCTGCACTACAATGAAGTCTCACTGCCCCCCGGTCAAAAGGGCCATCTGAAAAAAGTGTAAAATCCAGAAAGGCAGGACAGGCCATGGAGAACTGGGAGCCTTGTTATGCTGATGGGCGGGATGCAAATTGCCAACAGCCACTCTGGAGAAGTGTATGATGTTTCCTGAAACATCTAGAAAACAAAGCAACAGAGCCTAGGGCACTTCCACTTATGGTCCTGTAGCTTAGGGAAATTATAATCAAAAAGACACAGCCACCGCAAAGTTTGGGACGGCTGTGTTTACAAGAACCTCGTTGACGGTACAAGTTCAATATCAAAGAAAGCGAAAAATGGATAAAGTTGTGGTACTTACGTACAATGCAGTATCACTCAGCAATGAAATCTATGTCATCAGTCCCATAGCAGCATAATGAGTGGATTCAGGTACGATGATTCTAAGTGAAATAAGTCACACAGAAAAAGAAACATCATAAGATGTCACTAATACACGGAATTTAAACTTGGCTACACAGGAACTGAATTTCAAAACAGAACAGGGTCTCAAATGTAGAAAACCAACTTATGCTTGCTTAAGGGGAAAGGTGAGTTGGGGTGCTGCATAAAACCAGAGATTGAAATTAGCACAGATACCGCTCCATAAGCCAAATATGTAATAGACAAGAGCTACTCCTTGCTCAACGAAGTGGACTCAACACCCCATATTAAACGCCTAAGAATATACCTGACTAGTAAGAATCTTAAAACCTATGGATTTATATGTCTCCGAAAGAGAATCAAGCGTGTGTACAGTGGCATAAACGCAGCAGTGATAGGATTGGTGAGGTTCGGTGAGCAAATGCAGACCCTTTGAAGTCATATTGCATGGTACCCATTCCATGGGTCTCAACTCTCCAGGTTTAAGGGATTCTTCCTTCAGCTAAAACATGCATGTGGAACCCAGAGTACGATCCACCGTGTGATCAGGAAACGTGTTCAAATGTGTCTCAGTTTTCGTCCCCTGGTACTCGGGTGCAACATTCCAGACGCTTTACTAACACTCTCCCCACTTGGAGAGTCAGTGCCTTTAACCTGCTGTTTGGCCCAGTTTGCAATTTCTGCGGAAAATGAACAGGAATAGGGAGAACCAATGAGAGACTAGCTGGAGGTGTCTGGACGGGCAAATTTAACTCTCATTTCCCACCAGGAAGAGGAAGTAACCAAAGGCTCGGCGTGCCATGCCGGAACCACACTAGGGCCTGAAGCAATCCTGCGGTGTTGCGGCCAGCTCACAAGAAAGCGAGTTGAAGAAAGGAGCTCAGGGGCACTGTCATTCACAACCCTGCAGAGTTATAAATGACAGCTATCGTCCAAAAATATATTGAAGTAAGGCTGCCAAGAGGACTTGACAGCGGGGCAGAATTGCAGGAAACCGATTTCAGGAGGTAGACTGGAATTGCATGTAAAGCATAGGAAAAGAGGCAGAACGTCCACAATGATGCACTTGGCCAAAAAGGGCGTATGCGTTTTTTCCTGAATATATTCAGGAAAAAACGCATACGCCCTTTTTGGCCAACCAAGCAAGCTTGCAAAGGAAATCTGCACTACAATGAAGTCTCCCCGCCCCCCGGTCAAAAGGGCCATCTGAAAAAAGTGTAAAATCCAGAAAGGCAGGACAGGCCATGGAGAACTGGGAGCCTTGTTATGCTGATGGGCGGGATGCAAATTGCCAACAGCCACTCTGGAGAAGTGTATGATGTTTCCTGAAACATCTAAAAAACAAAGCAACAGAGCCTAGGGCACTTCCACTTATGGTCCTGTAGCTTAGGGAAATTATAATCAAAAAGACACAGCCACCCCAAAGTTTGGGACGGCTGTGTTTACAAGAACCTCTTTGACAGTACAAGTTCAATATCAAAGAAAGCGAAAAATGGATAAAGTTGTGGTACTTACGTACAATGCAGTATCACTCAGCAATGAAATCTATGTCATCAGTCCCGTAGCAGCATAATGAGTGGATTCAGGTACGATGATTCTAAGTGAAATAAGTCACACAGAAAAAGAAACATCATAAGATGTCACTAATACACGGAATTTAAACTTGGGTACACAGGAACTGAATTTCTAAACAGAACAGGGTCTCAAATGTAAAAAACCAACGTATGCTTGCTTAAGGGGAAAGGTGAGTTGGGGTGCTGCATAAAACCAGAGATTGAAATTAGCACAGATACCGCTCCATAAGCCAAATATGTAATAGACAAGAGCTACTCCTTGCTCAACGAAGTGGACTCAACACCCCATATTAAACGCCTAAGAATATACCTGACTAGTAAGAATCTTAAAACCTATGGATTTATATGTCTCCGAAAGAGAATCAAGCGTGTGTACAGTGGCATAAACGCAGCAGTGATAGGATTGGTGAGGTTTGGTGAGCAAATGCAGACCCTTTGAAGTCATATTGCATAGTACCCATTCCATGGGTCTCAACTCTCCAGGTTTAAGGGATTCTTCCTTCAGCTAAAACATGCATGTGGAACCCAGAGTACGATCCACCGTGTGATCGGGAAACGTGTTCAAATGTGTCTCAGTTTTCGTCCCCTGGTACTCGGGTGCAACATTCCAGACGCTTTACTAACACTCTCCCCACTTGGAGAGTCAGTGCCTTTAACCTGCTGTTTGGCCCAGTTTGCAATTTCTGCGGAAAATGAACAGGAATAGGGAGAACCAATGAGAGACTAGCTGGAGGTGTCTGGACGGGCAAATTTAACTCTCATTTCCCACCAGGAAGAGGAATTAACCAAAGGCTCAGCGTGCCATGCCGGAACCACACTAGGGCCTGAAGCAATCCTGCGGTGTTGCGGCCAGCTCACAAGACAGCCAGTTGAAGAAAGGAGCTCAGGGGCACTGTCATTCACAACCCTGCAGAGTTATAAATGACAGCTATCGTCCAAAAATATATTGAAGTAAGGCTGCCAAGAGGACTTGACAGCGGGGCAGAATTGCAGGAAACCGATTTCAGGAGGTAGACTGGAATTGCATGTAAAGCATAGGAAAAGAGGCAGAACGTCCACAATGATACACTTGGCCAAAAAGGGCGTATGCGTTTTTTCCTGAATATATTCAGGAAAAAACGCATACGCCCTTTTTGGCCAACCAAGCAAGCTTGCAAAGGAAATCTGCACTACAATGAAGTCTCACTGCCCCCCGGTCAAAAGGGCCTTCTGAAAAAAGTGTAAAATCCAGAAAGGCAGGACAGGCCATGGAGAACTGGGAGCCTTGTTATGCTGATGGGCGGGATGCAAATTGCCAACAGCCACTCTGGAGAAGTGTATGATGTTTCCTGAAACATCTAGAAAACAAAGCAACAGAGCCTAGGGCACTTCCACTTATGGTCCTGTAGCTTAGGGAAATTATAATCAAAAAGACACAGCCACCCCAAAGTTTGGGACGGCTGTGTTTACAAGAACCTCGTTGACGGTACAAGTTCAATATCACAGAAAGCGAAAAATGGATAAAGTTGTGGTACTTACGTACAATGCAGTATCACTCAGCAATGAAATCTATGTCATCAGTCCCGTAGCAGCATAATGAGTGGATTCAGGTACGATGATTCTAAGTGAAATAAGTCACACAGAAAAAGAAACATCATAAGATGTCACTAATACACGGAATTTAAACTTGGCTACACAGGAACTGAATTTCTAAACAGAACAGGGTCTCAAATGTAGAAAACCAACTTATGCTTGCTTAAGGGGAAAGGTGAGTTGGGGTGCTGCATAAAACCAGAGATTGAAATTAGCACAGATACCGCTCCATAAGCCAAATATGTCATAGACAAGAGCTACTCCTTGCTCAACGAAGTGAACTCAACACCCCATATTAAACGCCTAAGAATATACCTGACTAGTAAGAATCTTAAAACCTATGGATTTATATGTCTCCGAAAGAGAATCAAGCGTGTGTACAGTGGCATAAACGCAGCAGTGATAGGATTGGTGAGATTTGGTGAGCAAATGCAGACCCTTTGAAGTCATATTGCATGGTACCCATTCCATGGGTCTCAACTCTCCAGGTTTAAGGGATTCTTCCTTCAGCTAAAACATGCATGTGGAACCCAGAGTACGATCCACCGTGTGATCGGGAAACGTGTTCAAATGTGTCTCAGTTTTCGTCCCCTGGTACTCGGGTGCAACATTCCAGACGCTTTACTAACACTCTCCCCACTTGGAGAGTCAGTGCCTTTAACCTGCTGTTTGGCCCAGTTTGCAATTTCTGCGGAAAATGAACAGGAATAGGGAGAACCAATGAGAGACTAGCTGGAGGTGTCTGGACGGGCAAATTTAACTCTCATTTCCCACCAGGAAGAGGAATTAACCAAAGGCTCAGCGTGCCATGCCGGAACCACACTAGGGCCTGAAGCAATCCTGCGGTGTTGCGGCCAGCTCACAAGAAAGCCAGTTGAAGAAAGGAGCTCAGGGGCACTGTCATTCACAACCCTGCAGAGTTATAAATGACAGCTATCGTCCAAAAATATATTGAAGTAAGGCTGCCAAGAGGACTTGACAGCGGGGCAGAATTGCAGGAAACCGATTTCAGGAGGTAGACTGGAATTGCATGTAAAGCATAGGGAAAGAGGCAGAACGTCCACAATGATGCACTTGGCCAAAAAGGGCGTATGCGTTTTTTCCTGAATATATTCAGGAAAAAACGCATACGCCCTTTTTGGCCAACCAAGCAAGCTTGCAAAGGAAATCTGCACTACAATGAAGTCTCACTGCCCCCCGGTCAAAAGGGCCATCTGAAAAAAGTGTAAAATCCAGAAAGGCAGGACAGGCCATGGAGAACTGGGAGCCTTGTTATGCTGATGGGCGGGATGCAAATTGCCAACAGCCACTCTGGAGAAGTGTATGATGTTTCCTGAAACATCTAGAAAACAAAGCAACAGAGCCTAGGGCACTTCCACTTATGGTCCTGTAGCTTAGGGAAATTATAATCAAAAAGACACAGCCACCGCAAAGTTTGGGACGGCTGTGTTTACAAGAACCTCGTTGACGGTACAAGTTCAATATCAAAGAAAGCGAAAAATGGATAAAGTTGTGGTACTTACGTACAATGCAGTATCACTCAGCAATGAAATCTATGTCATCAGTCCCATAGCAGCATAATGAGTGGATTCAGGTACGATGATTCTAAGTGAAATAAGTCACACAGAAAAAGAAACATCATAAGATGTCACTAATACACGGAATTTAAACTTGGCTACACAGGAACTGAATTTCAAAACAGAACAGGGTCTCAAATGTAGAAAACCAACTTATGCTTGCTTAAGGGGAAAGGTGAGTTGGGGTGCTGCATAAAACCAGAGATTGAAATTAGCACAGATACCGCTCCATAAGCCAAATATGTAATAGACAAGAGCTACTCCTTGCTCAACGAAGTGGACTCAACACCCCATATTAAACGCCTAAGAATATACCTGACTAGTAAGAATCTTAAAACCTATGGATTTATATGTCTCCGAAAGAGAATCAAGCGTGTGTACAGTGGCATAAACGCAGCAGTGATAGGATTGGTGAGGTTCGGTGAGCAAATGCAGACCCTTTGAAGTCATATTGCATGGTACCCATTCCATGGGTCTCAACTCTCCAGGTTTAAGGGATTCTTCCTTCAGCTAAAACATGCATGTGGAACCCAGAGTACGATCCACCGTGTGATCAGGAAACGTGTTCAAATGTGTCTCAGTTTTCGTCCCCTGGTACTCGGGTGCAACATTCCAGACGCTTTACTAACACTCTCCCCACTTGGAGAGTCAGTGCCTTTAACCTGCTGTTTGGCCCAGTTTGCAATTTCTGCGGAAAATGAACAGGAATAGGGAGAACCAATGAGAGACTAGCTGGAGGTGTCTGGACGGGCAAATTTAACTCTCATTTCCCACCAGGAAGAGGAAGTAACCAAAGGCTCGGCGTGCCATGCCGGAACCACACTAGGGCCTGAAGCAATCCTGCGGTGTTGCGGCCAGCTCACAAGAAAGCGAGTTGAAGAAAGGAGCTCAGGGGCACTGTCATTCACAACCCTGCAGAGTTATAAATGACAGCTATCGTCCAAAAATATATTGAAGTAAGGCTGCCAAGAGGACTTGACAGCGGGGCAGAATTGCAGGAAACCGATTTCAGGAGGTAGACTGGAATTGCATGTAAAGCATAGGAAAAGAGGCAGAACGTCCACAATGATGCACTTGGCCAAAAAGGGCGTATGCGTTTTTTCCTGAATATATTCAGGAAAAAACGCATACGCCCTTTTTGGCCAACCAAGCAAGCTTGCAAAGGAAATCTGCACTACAATGAAGTCTCCCCGCCCCCCGGTCAAAAGGGCCATCTGAAAAAAGTGTAAAATCCAGAAAGGCAGGACAGGCCATGGAGAACTGGGAGCCTTGTTATGCTGATGGGCGGGATGCAAATTGCCAACAGCCACTCTGGAGAAGTGTATGATGTTTCCTGAAACATCTAAAAAACAAAGCAACAGAGCCTAGGGCACTTCCACTTATGGTCCTGTAGCTTAGGGAAATTATAATCAAAAAGACACAGCCACCCCAAAGTTTGGGACGGCTGTGTTTACAAGAACCTCTTTGACAGTACAAGTTCAATATCAAAGAAAGCGAAAAATGGATAAAGTTGTGGTACTTACGTACAATGCAGTATCACTCAGCAATGAAATCTATGTCATCAGTCCCGTAGCAGCATAATGAGTGGATTCAGGTACGATGATTCTAAGTGAAATAAGTCACACAGAAAAAGAAACATCATAAGATGTCACTAATACACGGAATTTAAACTTGGGTACACAGGAACTGAATTTCTAAACAGAACAGGGTCTCAAATGTAAAAAACCAACGTATGCTTGCTTAAGGGGAAAGGTGAGTTGGGGTGCTGCATAAAACCAGAGATTGAAATTAGCACAGATACCGCTCCATAAGCCAAATATGTAATAGACAAGAGCTACTCCTTGCTCAACGAAGTGGACTCAACACCCCATATTAAACGCCTAAGAATATACCTGACTAGTAAGAATCTTAAAACCTATGGATTTATATGTCTCCGAAAGAGAATCAAGCGTGTGTACAGTGGCATAAACGCAGCAGTGATAGGATTGGTGAGGTTTGGTGAGCAAATGCAGACCCTTTGAAGTCATATTGCATAGTACCCATTCCATGGGTCTCAACTCTCCAGGTTTAAGGGATTCTTCCTTCAGCTAAAACATGCATGTGGAACCCAGAGTACGATCCACCGTGTGATCGGGAAACGTGTTCAAATGTGTCTCAGTTTTCGTCCCCTGGTACTCGGGTGCAACATTCCAGACGCTTTACTAACACTCTCCCCACTTGGAGAGTCAGTGCCTTTAACCTGCTGTTTGGCCCAGTTTGCAATTTCTGCGGAAAATGAACAGGAATAGGGAGAACCAATGAGAGACTAGCTGGAGGTGTCTGGACGGGCAAATTTAACTCTCATTTCCCACCAGGAAGAGGAATTAACCAAAGGCTCAGCGTGCCATGCCGGAACCACACTAGGGCCTGAAGCAATCCTGCGGTGTTGCGGCCAGCTCACAAGACAGCCAGTTGAAGAAAGGAGCTCAGGGGCACTGTCATTCACAACCCTGCAGAGTTATAAATGACAGCTATCGTCCAAAAATATATTGAAGTAAGGCTGCCAAGAGGACTTGACAGCGGGGCAGAATTGCAGGAAACCGATTTCAGGAGGTAGACTGGAATTGCATGTAAAGCATAGGAAAAGAGGCAGAACGTCCACAATGATACACTTGGCCAAAAAGGGCGTATGCGTTTTTTCCTGAATATATTCAGGAAAAAACGCATACGCCCTTTTTGGCCAACCAAGCAAGCTTGCAAAGGAAATCTGCACTACAATGAAGTCTCACTGCCCCCCGGTCAAAAGGGCCTTCTGAAAAAAGTGTAAAATCCAGAAAGGCAGGACAGGCCATGGAGAACTGGGAGCCTTGTTATGCTGATGGGCGGGATGCAAATTGCCAACAGCCACTCTGGAGAAGTGTATGATGTTTCCTGAAACATCTAAAAAACAAAGCAACAGAGCCTAGGGCACTTCCACTTATGGTCCTGTAGCTTAGGGAAATTATAATCAAAAATACACAGCCACACCAAAGTTTGGGACGGCTGTGTTTACAAGAACCTCGTTGACGGTACAAGTTCAATATCAAAGAAAGCGAAAAATGGATAAAGTTGTGGTACTTATGTACAATGCAGTATCACTCAGCAATGAAATCTATGTCATCAGTCCCGTAGCAGCATAATGAGTGGATTCAGGTACGATGATTCTAAGTGAAATAAGTCACACAGAAAAAGAAACATCATAAGATGTCACTAATACACGGAATTTAAACTTGGCTACACAGGAACTGAATTTCAAAACAGAACAGGGTCTCAAATGTAGAAAACCAACTTATGCTTGCTTAAGGGGAAAGGTGAGTTGGGGTGCTGCATAAAACCAGAGATTGAAATTAGCACAGATACCGCTCCATAAGCCAAATATGTAATAGACAAGAGCTACTCCTTGCTCAACGAAGTGGACTCAACACCCCATATTAAACGCCTAAGAATATACCTGACTAGTAAGAATCTTAAAACCTATGGATTTATATGTCTCCGAAAGAGAATCAAGCGTGTGTACAGTGGCATAAACGCAGCAGTGATAGGATTGGTGAGGTTCGGTGAGCAAATGCAGACCCTTTGAAGTCATATTGCATGGTACCCATTCCATGGGTCTCAACTCTCCAGGTTTAAGGGATTCTTCCTTCAGCTAAAACATGCATGTGGAACCCAGAGTACGATCCACCGTGTGATCAGGAAACGTGTTCAAATGTGTGTCAGTTTTCGTCCCCTGGTACTCGGGTGCAACATTCCAGACGCTTTACTAACACTCTCCCCACTTGGAGAGTCAGTGCCTTTAACCTGCTGTTTGGCCCAGTTTGCAATTTCTGCGGAAAATGAACAGGAATAGGGAGAACCAATGAGAGACTAGCTGGAGGTGTCTGGACGGGCAAATTTAACTCTCATTTCCCACCAGGAAGAGGAAGTAACCAAAGGCTCGGCGTGCCATGCCGGAACCACACTAGGGCCTGAAGCAATCCTGCGGTGTTGCGGCCAGCTCACAAGAAAGCGAGTTGAAGAAAGGAGCTCAGGGGCACTGTCATTCACAACCCTGCAGAGTTATAAATGACAGCTATCGTCCAAAAATATATTGAAGTAAGGCTGCCAAGAGGACTTGACAGCGGGGCAGAATTGCAGGAAACCGATTTCAGGAGGTAGACTGGAATTGCATGTAAAGCATAGGAAAAGAGGCAGAACGTCCACAATGATGCACTTGGCCAAAAAGGGCGTATGCGTTTTTTCCTGAATATATTCAGGAAAAAACGCATACGCCCTTTTTGGCCAACCAAGCAAGCTTGCAAAGGAAATCTGCACTACAATGAAGTCTCACCGCCCCCCGGTCAAAAGGGCCATCTGAAAAAAGTGTAAAATCCAGAAAGGCAGGACAGGCCATGGAGAACTGGGAGCCTTGTTATGCTGATGGGCGGGATGCAAATTGCCAACAGCCACTCTGGAGAAGTGTATGATGTTTCCTGAAACATCTAGAAAACAAAGCAACAGAGCCTAGGGCACTTCCACTTATGGTCCTGTAGCTTAGGGAAATTATAATCAAAAAGACACAGCCACCCCAAAGTTTGGGACGGCTGTGTTTACAAGAACCTCGTTGACGGTACAAGTTCAATATCACAGAAAGCGAAAAATGGATAAAGTTGTGGTACTTACGTACAATGCAGTATCACTCAGCAATGAAATCTATGTCATCAGTCCCGTAGCAGCATAATGAGTGGATTCAGGTACGATGATTCTAAGTGAAATAAGTCACACAGAAAAAGAAACATCATAAGATGTCACTAATACACGGAATTTAAACTTGGCTACACAGGAACTGAATTTCAAAACAGAACAGGGTCTCAAATGTAGAAAACCAACTTATGCTTGCTTAAGGGGAAAGGTGAGTTGGGGTGCTGCATAAAACCAGAGATTGAAATTAGCACAGATACCGCTCCATAAGCCAAATATGTCATAGACAAGAGCTACTCCTTGCTCAACGAAGTGGACTCAACACCCCATATTAAACGCCTAAGAATATACCTGACTAGTAAGAATCTTAAAACCTATGGATTTATATGTCTCCGAAAGAGAATCAAGCGTGTGTACAGTGGCATAAACGCAGCAGTGATAGGATTGGTGAGGTTCGGTGAGCAAATGCAGACCCTTTGAAGTCATATTGCATGGTACCCATTCCATTGGTCTCAACTCTCCAGGTTTAAGGGATTCTTCCTTCAGCTAAAACATGCATGTGGAACCCAGAGTACGATCCACCGTGTGATCGGGAAACGTGTTCAAATGTGTCTCAGTTTTCGTCCCCTGGTACTCGGGTGCAACATTCCAGACGCTTTACTAACACTCTCCCCACTTGGAGAGTCAGTGCCTTTAACCTGCTGTTTGGCCCAGTTTGCAATTTCTGCGGAAAATGAACAGGAATAGGGAGAACCAATGAGAGACTAGCTGGAGGTGTCTGGACGGGCAAATTTAACTCTCATTTCCCACCAGGAAGAGGAATTAACCAAAGGCTCAGCGTGCCATGCCGGAACCACACTAGGGCCTGAAGCAATCCTGCGGTGTTGCGGCCAGCTCACAAGAAAGCGAGTTGAAGAAAGGAGCTCAGGGGCACTGTCATTCACAACCCTGCAGAGTTATAAATGACTGCTATCGTCCAAAAATATATTGAAGTAAGGCTGCCAAGAGGACTTGACAGCGGGGCAGAATTGCAGGAAACCGATTTCAGGAGGTAGACTGGAATTGCATGTAAAGCATAGGAAAAGAGGCAGAACGTCCACAATTATGCACTTGGCCAAAAAGGGCGTATGCGTTTTTTCCTGAATATATTCAGGAAAAAACGCATACGCCCTTTTTGGCCAACCAAGCAAGCTTGCAAAGGAAATCTGCACTACAATGAAGTCTCACTGCCCCCTGGTCAAAAGGGCCTTCTGAAAAAAGTGTAAAATCCAGAAAGGCAGGACAGGCCATGGAGAACTGGGAGCCTTGTTATGCTGATGGGCGGGATGCAAATTGCCAACAGCCACTCTGGAGAAGTGTATGATGTTTCCTGAAACATCTAGAAAACAAAGCAACAGAGCCTAGGGCACTTCCACTTATGGTCCTGTAGCTTAGAGAAATTATAATCAAAAAGACACAGCCACCCCAAAGTTTGGGACGGCTGTGTTTACAAGAACCTCGTTGACGGTACAAGTTCAATATCACAGAAAGCGAAAAATGGATAAAGTTGTGGTACTTACGTACAATGCAGTATCACTCAGCAATGAAATCTATGTCATCAGTCCCGTAGCAGCATAATGAGTGTATTCAGGTACGATGATTCTAAGTGAAATAAGTCACACAGAAAAAGAAACATCATAAGATGTCACTAATACACGGAATTTAAACTTGGCTACACAGGAACTGAATTTCAAAACAGAACAGGGTCTCAAATGTAGAAAACCAACTTATGCTTGCTTAAGGGGAAAGGTGAGTTGGGGTGCTGCATAAAACCAGAGATTGAAATTAGCACAGATACCGCTCCATAAGCCAAATATGTCACAGACAAGAGCTACTCCTTGCTCAACGAAGTGGACTCAACACCCCATATTAAACGCCTAAGAATATACCTGACTAGTAAGAATCTTAAAACCTATGGATTTATATGTCTCCGAAAGAGAATCAAGCGTGTGTACAGTGGCATAAACGCAGCAGTGATAGGATTGGTGAGGTTTGGTGAGCAAAGGCAGACCCTTTGAAGTCATATTGCATGGTACCCATTCCATGGGTCTCAACTCTCCAGGTTTAAGGGATTCTTCCTTCAGCTAAAACATGCATGTGGAACCCAGAGTACGATCCACCGTGTGATCGGGAAACGTGTTCAAATGTGTCTCAGTTTTCGTCCCCTGGTACTCGGGTGCAACATTCCAGACGCTTTACTAACACTCTCCCCACTTGGAGAGTCAGTGCCTTTAACCTGCTGTTTGGCCCAGTTTGCAATTTCTGCGGAAAATGAACAGGAATAGGGAGAACCAATGAGAGACTAGCTGGAGGTGTCTGGACGGGCAAATTTAACTCTCATTTCCCACCAGGAAGAGGAATTAACCAAAGGCTCAGCGTGCCATGCCGGAACCACACTAGGGCCTGAAGCAATCCTGCGGTGTTGCGGCCAGCTCACAAGAAAGCCAGTTGAAGAAAGGAGCTCAGGGGCACTGTCATTCACAACCCTGCAGAGTTATAAATGACAGCTATCGTCCAAAAATATATTGAAGTAAGGCTGCCAAGAGGACTTGACAGCGGGGCAGAATTGCAGGAAACCGATTTCAGGAGGTAGACTGGAATTGCATGTAAAGCATAGGAAAAGAGGCAGAACGTCCACAATGATGCACTTGGCCAAAAAGGGCGTATGCGTTTTTTCCTGAATATATTCAGGAAAAAACGCATACGCCCTTTTTGGCCAACCAAGCAAGCTTGCAAAGGAAATCTGCACTACAATGAAGTCTCACCGCCCTCCGGTCAAAAGGGCCATCTGAAAAAAGTGTAAAATCCAGAAAGGCAGGACAGGCCATGGAGAACTGGGAGCCTTGTTATGCTGATGGGCGGGATGCAAATTGCCAACAGCCACTCTGGAGAAGTGTATGATGTTTCCTGAAACATCTAAAAAACAAAGCAACAGAGCCTAGGGCACTTCCACTTATGGTCCTGTAGCTTAGGGAAATTATAATTAAAAAGACACAGCCACCCCAAAGTTTGGGACGGCTGTGTTTACAAGAACCTCGTTGACGGTACAAGTTCAATATCAAAGAAAGCGAAAAATGGATAAAGTTGTGGTACTTACGTACAATGCAGTATCACTCAGCAATGAAATCTATGTCATCAGTCCCGTAGCAGCATAATGAGTGGATTCAGGTACGATGATTCTAAGTGAAATAAGTCACACAGAAAAAGAAACATCATAAGATGTCACTAATACACGGAATTTAAACTTGGGTACACAGGAACTGAATTTCTAAACAGAACAGGGTCTCAAATGTAGAAAACCAACTTATGCTTGCTTAAGGGGAAAGGTGAGTTGGGGTGCTGCATAAAACCAGAGATTGAAATTAGCACAGATACCGCTCCATAAGCCAAATATGTAATAGACAAGAGCTACTCCTTGCTCAACGAAGTGGACTCAACACCCCATATTAAACGCCTAATAATATACCTGACTAGTAAGAATCTTAAAACCTATGGATTTATATGTCTCCGAAAGAGAATCAAGCGTGTGTACAGTGGCATAAACGCAGCAGTGATAGGATTGGTGAGGTTCGGTGAGCAAATGAAGACCCTTTGAAGTCATATTGCATGGTACCCATTCCATGGGTCTCAACTCTCCAGGTTTAAGGGATTCTTCCTTCAGCTAAAACATGCATGTGGAACCCAGAGTACGATCCACCGTGTGATCGGGAAACGTGTTCAAATGTGTCTCAGTTTTCGTCCCCTGGTACTCGGGTGCAACATTCCAGACGCTTTACTAACACTCTCCCCACTTGGAGAGTCAGTGCCTTTAACCTGCTGTTTGGCCCAGTTTGCAATTTCTGCGGAAAATGAACAGGAATAGGGAGAACCAATGAGAGACTAGCTGGAGGTGTCTGGACGGGCAAATTTAACTCTCATTTCCCACCAGGAAGAGGAAGTAACCAAAGGCTCAGCGTGCCATGCCGGAACCACACTAGGGCCTGAAGCAATCCTGCGGTGTTGCGGCCAGCTCACAAGAAAGCCAGTTGAAGAAAGGAGCTCAGGGGCACTGTCATTCACAACCCTGCAGAGTTATAAATGACAGCTATCGTCCAAAAATATATTGAAGTAAGGCTGCCAAGAGGACTTGACAGCGGGGCAGAATTGCAGGAAACCGATTTCAGGAGGTAGAGTGGAATTGCATGTAAAGCATAGGAAAAGAGGCAGAACGTCCACAATGATACACTTGGCCAAAAAGGGCGTATGCGTTTTTTCCTGAATATATTCAGGAAAAAACGCATACGCCCTTTTTGGCCAACCAAGCAAGCTTGCAAAGGAAATCTGCACTACAATGAAGTCTCACCGCCCCCCGGTCAAAAGGGCCATCTGAAAAAAGTGTAAAATCCAGAAAGGCAGGACAGGCCATGGAGAACTGGGAGCCTTGTTATGCTGATGGGCGGGATGCAAATTGCCAACAGCCACTCTGGAGAAGTGTATGATGTTTCCTGAAACATCTAAAAAACAAAGCAACAGAGCCTAGGGCACTTCCACTTATGGTCCTGTAGCTTAGGGAAATTATAATCAAAAAGACACAGCCACCCCAAAGTTTGGGACGGCTGTGTTTACAAGAACCTCGTTGACAGTACAAGTTCAATATCAAAGAAAGCGAAAAATGGATAAAGTTGTGGTACTTACGTACAATGCAGTATCACTCAGCAATGAAATCTATGTCATCAGTCCCGTAGCAGCATAATGAGTGGATTCAGGTACGATGATTCTAAGTGAAATAAGTCACACAGAAAAAGAAACATCATAAGATGTCACTAATACACGGAATTTAAACTTGGGTACACAGGAACTGAATTTCTAAACAGAACAGGGTCTCAAATGTAGAAAACCAACTTATGCTTGCTTAAGGGGAAAGGTGAGTTGGGGTGCTGCATAAAACCAGAGATTGAAATTAGCACAGATACCGCTCCATAAGCCAAATATGTAATAGACAAGAGCTACTCCTTGCTCAACGAAGTGGACTCAACACCCCATATTAAACGCCTAAGAATATACCTGACTAGTAAGAATCTTAAAACCTATGGATTTATATGTCTCCGAAAGAGAATCAAGCGTGTGTACAGTGGCATAAACGCAGCAGTGATAGGATTGGTGAGGTTCGGTGAGCAAATGAAGACCCTTTGAAGTCATATTGCATGGTACCCATTCCATGGGTCTCAACTCTCCAGGTTTAAGGGATTCTTCCTTCAGCTAAAACATGCATGTGGAACCCAGAGTACGATCCACCGTGTGATCGGGAAACGTGTTCAAATGTGTCTCAGTTTTCGTCCCCTGGTACTCGGGTGCAACATTCCAGACGCTTTACTAACACTCTCCCCACTTGGAGAGTCAGTGCCTTTAAACTGCTGTTTGGCCCAGTTTGCAATTTCTGCGGAAAATGAACAGGAATAGGGAGAACCAATGAGAGACTAGCTGGAGGTGTCTGGACGGGCAAATTGAACTCTCATTTCCCACCAGGAAGAGGAAGTAACCAAAGGCTCAGCGTGCCATGCCGGAACCACACTAGGGCCTGAAGCAATCCTGCGGTGTTGCGGCCAGCTCACAAGAAAGCCAGTTGAAGAAAGGAGCTCAGGGGCACTGTCATTCACAACCCTGCAGAGTTATAAATGACAGCTATCGTCCAAAAATATATTGAAGTAAGGCTGCCAAGAGGACTTGACAGCGGGGCAGAATTGCAGGAAACCGATTTCAGGAGGTAGACTGGAATTGCATGTAAAGCATAGGAAAAGAGGCAGAACGTCCACAATGATACACTTGGCCAAAAAGGGCGTATGCGTTTTTTCCTGAATATATTCAGGAAAAAACGCATACGCCCTTTTTGGCCAACCAAGCAAGCTTGCAAAGGAAATCTGCACTACAATGAAGTCTCACTGCCCCCCGGTCAAAAGGGCCTTCTGAAAAAAGTGTAAAATCCAGAAAGGCAGGACAGGCCATGGAGAACTGGGAGCCTTGTTATGCTGATGGGCGGGATGCAAATTGCCAACAGCCACTCTGGAGAAGTGTATGATGTTTCCTGAAACATCTAGAAAACAAAGCAACAGAGCCTAGGGCACTTCCACTTATGGTCCTGTAGCTTAGGGAAATTATAATCAAAAAGACACAGCCACCCCAAAGTTTGGGACGGCTGTGTTTACAAGAACCTCGTTGACGCTACAAGTTCAATATCACAGAAAGCGAAAAATGGATAAAGTTGTGGTACTTACGTACAATGCAGTATCACTCAGCAATGAAATCTATGTCATCAGACCCGTAGCAGCATAATGAGTGGATTCAGGTACGATGATTCTAAGTGAAATAAGTCACACAGAAAAAGAAACATCATAAGATGTCACTAATACACGGAATTTAAACTTGGCTACACAGGAACTGAATTTCAAAACAGAACAGGGTCTCAAATGTAGAAAACCAACTTATGCTTGCTTAAGGGGAAAGGTGAGTTGGGGTGCTGCATAAAACCAGAGATTGAAATTAGCACAGATACCGCTCCATAAGCCAAATATGTAATAGACAAGAGCTACTCCTTGCTCAACGAAGTGGACTCAACACCCCATATTAAACGCCTAAGAACATACCTGACTAGTAAGAATCTTAAAACCTATGGATTTATATGTCTCCGAAAGAGAATCCAGCGTGTGTACAGTGGCATAAACACAGCAGTGATAGGATTGGTGAGGTTCGGTGAGCAAATGCAGACCCTTTGAAGTCATATTGCATGGTACCCATTCCATGGGTCTCAACTCTCCAGGTTTAAGGGATTCTTCCTTCAGCTAAAACATGCATGTGGAACCCAGAGTACGATCCACCGTGTGATCGGGAAACGTGTTCAAATGTGTCTCAGTTTTCGTCCCCTGGTACTCGGGTGCAACATTCCAGACGCTTTACTAACACTCTCCCCACTTGGAGAGTCAGTGCCTTTAACCTGCTGTTTGGCCCAGTTTGCAATTTCTGCGGAAAATGAACAGGAATAGGGAGAACCAATGAGAGACTAGCTGGAGGTGTCTGGACGGGCAAATTTAACTCTCATTTCCCACCAGGAAGAGGAATTAACCAAAGGCTCAGCGTGCCATGCCGGAACCACACTAGGGCCTGAAGCAATCCTGCGGTGTTGCGGCCAGCTCACAAGAAAGCCAGTTGAAGAAAGGAGCTCAGGGGCACTGTCATTCACAACCCTGCAGAGTTATAAATGACAGCTATCGTCCAAAAATATATTGAAGTAAGGCTGCCAAGAGGACTTGACAGCGGGGCAGAATTGCAGGAAACCGATTTCAGGAGGTAGACTGGAATTGCATGTAAAGCATAGGAAAAGAGGCAGAACGTCCACAATGATACACTTGGCCAAAAAGGGCGTATGCGTTTTTTCCTGAATATATTCAGGAAAAAACGCATACGCCCTTTTTGGCCAACCAAGCAAGCTTGCAAAGGAAATCTGCACTACAATGAAGTCTCACCGCCCCCCGGTCAAAAGGGCCATCTGAAAAAAGTGTAAAATCCAGAAAGGCAGGACAGGCCATGGAGAACTGGGAGCCTTGTTATGCTGATGGGCGGGATGCAAATTGCCAACAGCCACTCTGGAGAAGTGTATGATGTTTCCTGAAACATCTAAAAAACAAAGCAACAGAGCCTAGGGCACTTCCACTTATGGTCCTGTAGCTTAGGGAAATTATAATCAAAAAGACACAGCCACCCCAAAGTTTGGGACGGCTGTGTTTACAAGAACCTCGTTGACAGTACAAGTTCAATATCACAGAAAGCGAAAAATGGATAAAGTTGTGGTACTTAGGTACAATGCAATATCACTCAGCAATGAAATCTATGTCATCAGACCCGTAGCAGCATAATGAGTGGATTCAGGTACGATGATTCTAAGTGAAATAAGTCACACAGAAAAAGAAACATCATAAGATGTCACTAATACACGGAATTTAAACTTGGCTACACAGGAACTGAATTTCAAAACAGAACAGGGTCTCAAATGTAGAAAACCAACTTATGCTTGCTTAAGGGGAAAGGTGAGTTGGGGTGCTGCATAAAACCAGAGATTGAAATTAGCACAGATACCGCTCCATAAGCCAAATATGTAATAGACAAGAGCTACTCCTTGCTCAACGAAGTGGACTCAACACCCCATATTAAACGCCTAAGAATATACCTGACTAGTAAGAATCTTAAAACCTATGAATTTATATGTCTCCGAAAGAGAATCCAGCGTGTGTACAGTGGCATAAACACAGCAGTGATAGGATTGGTGAGGTTCGGTGAGCAAATGCAGACCCTTTGAAGTCATATTGCATGGTACCCATTCCATGGGTCTCAACTCTCCAGGTTTAAGGGATTCTTCCTTCAGCTAAAACATGCATGTGGAACCCAGAGTACGATCCACCGTGTGATCGGGAAACGTGTTCAAATGTGTCTCAGTTTTCGTCCCCTGGTACTCGGGTGCAACATTCCAGACGCTTTACTAACACTCTCCCCACTTGGAGAGTCAGTGCCTTTAACCTGCTGTTTGGCCCAGTTTGCAATTTCTGCGGAAAATGAACAGGAATAGGGAGAACCAATGAGAGACTAGCTGGAGGTGTCTGGACGGGCAAATTTAACTCTCATTTCCCACCAGGAAGAGGAATTAACCAAAGGCTCAGCGTGCCATGCCGGAACCACACTAGGGCCTGAAGCAATCCTGCGGTGTTGCGGCCAGCTCACAAGAAAGCCAGTTGAAGAAAGGAGCTCAGGGGCACTGTCATTCACAACCCTGCAGAGTTATAAATGACAGCTATCGTCCAAAAATATATTGAAGTAAGGCTGCCAAGAGGACTTGACAGCGGGGCAGAATTGCAGGAAACCGATTTCAGGAGGTAGACTGGAATTGCATGTAAAGCATAGGAAAAGAGGCAGAACGTCCACAATGATACACTTGGCCAAAAAGGGCGTATGCGTTTTTTCCTGAATATATTCAGGAAAAAACGCATACGCCCTTTTTGGCCAACCAAGCAAGCTTGCAAAGGAAATCTGCACTACAATGAAGTCTCACCGCCCCCCGGTCAAAAGGGCCATCTGAAAAAAGTGTAAAATCCAGAAAGGCAGGACAGGCCATGGAGAACTGGGAGCCTTGTTATGCTGATGGGCGGGATGCAAATTGCCAACAGCCACTCTGGAGAAGTGTATGATGTTTCCTGAAACATCTAAAAAACAAAGCAACAGAGCCTAGGGCACTTCCACTTATGGTCCTGTAGCTTAGGGAAATTATAATCAAAAAGACACAGCCACCCCAAAGTTTGGGACGGCTGTGTTTACAAGAACCTCGTTGACAGTACAAGTTCAATATCACAGAAAGCGAAAAATGGATAAAGTTGTGGTACTTAGGTACAATGCAATATCACTCAGCAATGAAATCTATGTCATCAGTCCCGTAGCAGCATAATGAGTGGATTCAGGTATGATGATTCTAAGTGAAATAAGTCACACAGAAAAAGAAACATCATAAGATGTCACTAATACACGGAATTTAAACTTGGCTACACAGGAACTGAATTTCAAAACAGAACAGGGTCTCAAATGTAGAAAACCAACTTATGCTTGCTTAAGGGGAAAGGTGAGTTGGGGTGCTGCATAAAACCAGAGATTGAAATTAGCACAGATACCGCTCCATAAGCCAAATATGTAATAGACAAGAGCTACTCCTTGCTCAACGAAGTGGACTCAACACCCCATATTAAACGCCTAAGAATATACCTGACTAGTAAGAATCTTAAAACCTATGGATTTATATGTCTCCGAAAGAGAATCGAGCGTGTGTACAGTGGCATAAACGCAGCAGTGATAGGATTGGTGAGGTTCGGTGAGCAAATGCAGACCCTTTGAAGTCATATTGCATGGTACGCATTCCATGGGTCTCAACTCTCCAGGTTTAAGGGATTCTTCCTTCACCTAAAACATGCATGTGGAACCCAGAGTACGATCCACCGTGTGATCGGGAAACGTGTTCAAATGTGTCTCAGTTTTCGTCCCCTGGTACTCGGGTGCAACATTCCAGACGCTTTACTAACACTCTCCCCACTTGGAGAGTCAGTGCCTTTAACCTGCTGTTTGGCCCAGTTTGCAATTTCTGCGGAAAATGAACAGGAATAGGGAGAACCAATGAGAGACTAGCTGGAGGTGTCTGGACGGGCAAATTTAACTCTCATTTCCCACCAGGAAGAGGAATTAACCAAAGGCTCAGCGTGCCATGCCGGAACCACACTAGGGCCTGAAGCAATCCTGCGGTGATGCGGCCAGCTCACAAGAGAGCGAGTTGTAGAAAGGAGCTCAGGGGCACTATCATTCACAACCCTGCAGAGTTATAAATGACAGCTATCGTCCAAAAATATATTGAAGTAAGGCTGCCAAGAGGACTTGACAGTGGGGCAGAATTGCAGGAAACCGATTTCAGGAGGTAGACTGGAATTGCATGTAAAGCATAGGAAAAGAGGCAGAACGTCCACAATGATGCACTTGGTCAAAAAGGGCGTATGCGTTTTTTCCTGAATATATTCAGGAAAAAACGCATACGCCCTTTTTGGCCAACCAAGCAAGCTTGCAAAGGAAATCTGCACTACAATGAAGTCTCACCGCCCCCCGGTCAAAAGGGCCATCTGAAAAAAGTGTAAAATCCAGAAAGGCAGGAAGGGCCATGGAGAACTGGGAGACTTGTTATGCTGATGCGCGGGATGCAAATTGCCAACAGCCACTCTGGAGAAGTGTATGATGTTTCCTGAAACATCTAAAAAACAAAGCAACAGAGCCTAGGGCACTTCCACTTATGGTCCTGTAGCTTAGGGAAATTATAATCAAAAAGACACAGCCACCCCAAAGTTTGGGACGGCTGTGTTTACAAGAACCTCGTTGACGGTACAAGTTCAATATCACAGAAAGCGAAAAATGGATAAAGTTGTGGTACTTACGTACAATGCAGTATCACTCAGCAATGAAATCTATGTCATCAGTCCCGTAGCAGCATAATGAGTGTATTCAGGTACGATGATTCTAAGTGAAATAAGTCACACAGAAAAAGATACATCATAAGATGTCACTAATACACGGAATTTAAACTTGGCTACACAGGAACTGAATTTCAAAACAGAACAGGGTCTCAAATGTAGAAAACCAACGTATGCTTGCTTAAGGGGAAAGGTGAGTTGGGGTGCTGCATAAAACCAGAGATTGAAATTAGCACAGATACCGCTCCATAAGCCAAATATGTCATAGACAAGAGCTACTCCTTGCTCAACGAAGTGGACTCAACACCCCATATTAAACGCCTAAGAATATACCTGACTAGTAAGAATCTTAAAACCTATGGATTTATATGTCTCCGAAAGAGAATCAAGCGTGTGTACAGTGGCATAAACGCAGCAGTGATAGGATTGGTGAGGTTCGGTGAGCAAATGCAGACCCTTTGAAGTCATATTGCATGGTACCCATTCCATGGGTCTCAACTCTCCAGGTTTAAGGGATTCTTCCTTCAGCTAAAACATGCATGTGGAACCCAGAGTACGATCCACCGTGTGATCGGGAAACGTGTTCAAATGTGTCTCAGTTTTCGTCCCCTGGTACTCGGGTGCAACATTCCAGACGCTTTACTAACACTCTCCCCACTTGGAGAGTCAGTGCCTTTAACCTGCTGTTTGGCCCAGTTTGCAATTTCTGCGGAAAATGAACAGGAATAGGGAGAACCAATGAGAGACTAGCTGGAGGTGTCTGGACGGGCAAATTTAACTCTCATTTCCCACCAGGAAGAGGAATTAACCAAAGGCTCAGCGTGCCATGCCGGAACCACACTAGGGCCTGAAGCAATCCTGCGGTGTTGCGGCCAGCTCACAAGAAAGCCAGTTGAAGAAAGGAGCTCAGGGGCACTGTCATTCACAACCCTGCAGAGTTATAAATGACAGCTATCGTCCAAAAATATATTGAAGTAAGGCTGCCAAGAGGACTTGACAGCGGGGCAGAATTGCAGGAAACCGATTTCAGGAGGTAGACTGGAATTGCATGTAAAGCATAGGAAAAGAGGCAGAACGTCCACAATGATGCACTTGGCCAAAAAGGGCGTATGCGTTTTTTCCTGAATATATTCAGGAAAAAACGCATACGCCCTTTTTGGCCAACCAAGCAAGCTTGCAAAGGAAATCTGCACTACAATGAAGTCTCACCGCCCCCCGGTCAAAAGGGCCATCTGAAAAAAGTGTAAAATCCAGAAAGGCAGGACAGGCCATGGAGAACTGGGAGCCTTGTTATGCTGATGGGCGGGATGCAAATTGCCAACAGCCACTCTGGAGAAGTGTATGATGTTTCCTGAAACATCTAAAAAACAAAGCAACAGAGCCTAGGGCACTTCCACTTATGGTCCTGTAGCTTAGGGAAATTATAATCAAAAAGACACAGCCACCCCAAAGTTTGGGACGGCTGTGTTTACAAGAACCTCGTTGACAGTACAAGTTCAATATCAAAGAAAGCGAAAAATGGATAAAGTTGTGGTACTTACGTACAATGCAGTATCACTCAGCAATGAAATCTATGTCATCAGTCCCGTAGCAGCATAATGAGTGGATTCAGGTACGATGATTCTAAGTGAAATAAGTCACACAGAAAAAGAAACATCATAAGATGTCACTAATACACGGAATTTAAACTTGGGTACACAGGAACTGAATTTCAAAACAGAACAGGGTCTCAAATGTAGAAAACCAACTTATGCTTGCTTAAGGGGAAAGGTGAGTTGGGGTGCTGCATAAAACCAGAGATTGAAATTAGCACAGATACCGCTCCATAAGCCAAATATGTAATAGACAAGAGCTACTCCTTGCTCAACGAAGTGGACTCAACACCCCATATTAAACGCCTAAGAATATACCTGACTAGTAAGAATCTTAAAACCTATGGATTTATATGTCTCCGAAAGAGAATCAAGCGTGTGTACAGTGGCATAAACGCAGCAGTGATAGGATTGGTGAGGTTCGGTGAGCAAATGCAGACCCTTTGAAGTCATATTGCATGGTACCCATTCCATGGGTCTCAACTCTCCAGGTTTAAGGGATTCTTCCTTCAGCTAAAACATGCATGTGGAACCCAGAGTACGATCCACCGTGTGATCGGGAAACGTGTTCAAATGTGTCTCAGTTTTCGTCCCCTGGTACTCGGGTGCAACATTCCAGACGCTTTACTAACACTCTCCCCACTTGGAGAGTCAGTGCCTTTAACCTGCTGTTTGGCCCAGTTTGCAATTTCTGCGGAAAATGAACAGGAATAGGGAGAACCAATGAGAGACTAGCTGGAGGTGTCTGGACGGGCAAATTTAACTCTCATTTCCCACCAGGAAGAGGAAGTAACCAAAGGCTCAGCGTGCCATGCCGGAACCACACTAGGGCCTGAAGCAATCCTGCGGTGTTGCGGCCAGCTCACAAGAAAGCCAGTTGAAGAAAGGAGCTCAGGGGCACTGTCATTCACAACCCTGCAGAGTTATAAATGACAGCTATCGTCCAAAAATATATTGAAGTAAGGCTGCCAAGAGGACTTGACAGCGGGGCAGAATTGCAGGAAACCGATTTCAGGAGGTAGACTGGAATTGCATGTAAAGCATAGGAAAAGAGGCAGAACGTCCACAATGATACACTTGGCCAAAAAGGGCGTATGCGTTTTTTCCTGAATATATTCAGGAAAAAACGCATACGCCCTTTTTGGCCAACCAAGCAAGCTTGCAAAGGAAATCTGCACTACAATGAAGTCTCACCGCCCCCCGGTCAAAAGGGCCTTCTGAAAAAAGTGTAAAATCCAGAAAGGCAGGACAGGCCATGGAGAACTGGGAGCCTTGTTATGCTGATGGGCGGGATGCAAATTGCCAACAGCCACTCTGGAGAAGTGTATGATGTTTCCTGAAACATCTAGAAAACAAAGCAACAGAGCCTAGGGCACTTCCACTTATGGTCCTATAGCTTAGGGAAATTATAATCAAAAAGACACAGCCACCCCAAAGTTTGGGACGGCTGTGTTTATAAGAACCTCGTTGACGGTACAAGTTCAATATCACAGAAAGCGAAATATGGATAAAGTTGTGGTACTTACGTACAATGCAGTATCACTCAGCAATGAAATCTATGTCATCAGTCCCGTAGCAGCATAATGAGTGGATTCAGGTACGATGATTCTAAGTGAAATAAGTCACACAGAAAAAGAAACATCATAAGATGTCACTAATACACGGAATTTAAACTTGGCTACACAGGAACTGAATTTCAAAACAGAACAGGGTCTCAAATGTAGAAAACCAACTTATGCTTGCTTAAGGGGAAAGGTGAGTTGGGGTGCTGCATAAAACCAGAGATTGAAATTAGCACAGATACCGCTCCATAAGCCAAATATGTCATAGACAAGAGCTACTCCTTGCTCAACGAAGTGGACTCAACACCCCATATTAAACGCCTAAGAATATACCTGACTAGTAAGAATCTTAAAACCTATGGATTTATATGTCTCCGAAAGAGAATCAAGCGTGTGTACAGTGGCATAAACGCAGCAGTGATAGGATTGGTGAGGTTCGGTGAGCAAATGCAGACCCTTTGAAGTCATATTGCATGGTACCCATTCCATGGGTCTCAACTCTCCAGGTTTAAGGGATTCTTCCTTCAGCTAAAACATGCATGTGGAACCCAGAGTACGATCCACCGTGTGATCGGGAAACGTGTTCAAATGTGTCTCAGTTTTCGTCCCCTGGTACTCGGGTGCAACATTCCAGACGCTTTACTAACACTCTCCCCACTTGGAGAGTCAGTGCCTTTAACCTGCTGTTTGGCCCAGTTTGCAATTTCTGCGGAAAATGAACAGGAATAGGGAGAACCAATGAGAGACTAGCTGGAGGTGTCTGGACGGGCAAATTTAACTCTCATTTCCCACCAGGAAGAGGAATTAACCAAAGGCTCAGCGTGCCATGCCGGAACCACACTAGGGCCTGAAGCAATCCTGCGGTGATGCGGCCAGCTCACAAGAGCGCGAGTTGTAGAAAGGAGCTCAGGGGCACTATCATTCACAACCCTGCAGAGTTATAAATGACAGCTATCGTCCAAAAATATATTGAAGTAAGGCTGCCAAGAGGACTTGACAGTGGGGCAGAATTGCAGGAAACCGATTTCAGGAGGTAGACTGGAATTGCATGTAAAGCATAGGAAAAGAGGCAGAACGTCCACAATGATGCACTTGGTCAAAAAGGGCGTATGCGTTTTTTCCTGAATATATTCAGGAAAAAACGCATACGCCCTTTTTGGCCAACCAAGCAAGCTTGCAAAGGAAATCTGCACTACAATGAAGTCTCACCGCCCCCCGGTCAAAAGGGCCATCTGAAAAAAGTGTAAAATCCAGAAAGGCAGGAAGGGCCATGGAGAACTGGGAGCCTTGTTATGCTGATGCGCGGGATGCAAATTGCCAACAGCCACTCTGGAGAAGTGTATGATGTTTCCTGAAACATCTAAAAAACAAAGCAACAGAGCCTAGGGCACTTCCACTTATGGTCCTGTAGCATAGGGAAATTATAATCAAAAAGACACAGCCACCCCAAAGTTTGGGACGGCTGTGTTTACAAGAACCTCGTTGACGGTACAAGTTCAATATCACAGAAAGCGAAAAATGGATAAAGTTGTGGTACTTACGTACAATGCAGTATCACTCAGCAATGAAATCTATGTCATCAGTCCCGTAGCAGCATAATGAGTGGATTCAGGTACGATGATTCTAAGTGAAATAAGTCACACAGAAAAAGATACATCATAAGATGTCACTAATACACGGAATTTAAACTTGGCTACACAGGAACTGAATTTCAAAACAGAACAGGGTCTCAAATGTAGAAAACCAACGTATGCTTGCTTAAGGGGAAAGGTGAGTTGGGGTGCTGCATAAAACCAGAGATTGAAATTAGCACAGATACCGCTCCATAAGCCAAATATGTCATAGACAAGAGCTACTCCTTGCTCAACGAAGTGGACTCAACACCCCATATTAAACGCCTAAGAATATACCTGACTAGTAAGAATCTTAAAACCTATGGATTTATATGTCTCCGAAAGAGAATCAAGCGTGTGTACAGTGGCATAAACGCAGCAGTGATAGGATTGGTGAGGTTCGGTGAGCAAATGCAGACCCTTTGAAGTCATATTGCATGGTACCCATTCCATGGGTCTCAACTCTCCAGGTTTAAGGGATTCTTCCTTCAGCTAAAACATGCATGTGGAACCCAGAGTACGATCCACCGTGTGATCGGGAAACGTGTTCAAATGTGTCTCAGTTTTCGTCCCCTGGTACTCGGGTGCAACATTCCAGACGCTTTACTAACACTCTCCCCACTTGGAGAGTCAGTGCCTTTAACCTGCTGTTTGGCCCAGTTTGCAATTTCTGCGGAAAATGAACAGGAATAGGGAGAACCAATGAGAGACTAGCTGGAGGTGTCTGGACGGGCAAATTTAACTCTCATTTCCCACCAGGAAGAGGAATTAACCAAAGGCTCAGCGTGCCATGCCGGAACCACACTAGGGCCTGAAGCAATCCTGCGGTGTTGCGGCCAGCTCACAAGAAAGCGAGTTGAAGAAAGGAGCTCAGGGGCACTGTCATTCACAACCCTGCAGAGTTATAAATGACAGCTATCGTCCAAAAATATATTGAAGTAAGGCTGCCAAGAGGACTTGACAGCGGGGCAGAATTGCAGGAAACCGATTTCAGGAGGTAGACTGGAATTGCATGTAAAGCATAGGAAAAGAGGCAGAACGTCCACAATGATGCACTTGGCCAAAAAGGGCGTATGCGTTTTTTCCTGAATATATTCAAGAAAAAACGCATACGCCCTTTTTGGCCAACCAAGCAAGCTTGCAAAGGAAATCTGCACTACAATGAAGTCTCACTGCCCCCGGTCAAAAGGGCCATCTGAAAAAAGTGTAAAATCCAGAAAGGCAGGACAGGCCATGGAGAACTGGGAGCCTTGTTATGCTGATGGGCGGGATGCAAATTGCCAACAGCCACTCTGGAGAAGTGTATGATGTTTCCTGAAACATCTAGAAAACAAAGCAACAGAGCCTAGGGGACTTCCACTTATGGTCCTGTAGCTTAGGGAAATTATAATCAAAAAGACACAGCCACCCCAAAGTTTGGGACGGCTGTGTTTACAAGAACCTCGTTGACGGTACAAGTTCAATATCACAGAAAGCGAAAAATGGATAAAGTTGTGGTACTTACGTACAATGCAGTATCACTCAGCAATGAAATCTATGTCATCAGTCCCGTAGCAGCATAATGAGTGGATTCAGGTACGATGATTCTAAGTGAAATAAGTCACACAGAAAAAGAAACATCATAAGATGTCACTAATACATGGAATTTAAACTTGGCTACACAGGAACTGAATTTCAAAACAGAACAGGGTCTCAAATGTAGAAAACCAACTTATGCTTGCTTAAGGGGAAAGGTGAGTTGGGGTGCTGCATAAAACCAGAGATTGAAATTAGCACAGATACCGCTCCATAAGCCAAATATGTCATAGACAAGAGCTACTCCTTGCTCAACGAAGTGGACTCAACACCCCATATTAAACGCCTAAGAATATACATGACTAGTAAGAATCTTAAAACCTATGGATTTATATGTCTCTGAAAGAGAATCGAGCGTGTGTACAGTGGCATAAACGCAGCAGTGATAGGATTGGTGAGGTTCGGTGAGCAAATGCAGACCCTTTGAAGTCATATCGCATGGTACCCATTCCATGGGTCTCAACTCTCCAGGTTTAAGGGATTCTTCCTTCAGCTAAAACATGCATGTGGAACCCAGAGTACGATCCACCGTGTGATCGGGAAACGTGTTCAAATGTGTCTCAGTTTTCGTCCCCTGGTACTCGGGTGCAACATTCCAGACGCTTTACTAACACTCTCCCCACTTGGAGAGTCAGTGCCTTTAACCTGCTGTTTGGCCCAGTTTGCAATTTCTGCGGAAAATGAACAGGAATAGGGAGAACCAATGAGAGACTAGCTGGAGGTGTCTGGACGGGCAAATTTAACTCTCATTTCCCACCAGGAAGAGGAATTAACCAAAGGCTCAGCGTGCCATGCCGGAACCACACTAGGGCCTGAAGCAATCCTGCGGTGTTGCGGCCAGCTCACAAGAAAGCGAGCTGAAGAAAGGAGCTCAGGGGCACTGTCATTCACAACCCTGCAGAGTTATAAATGACAGCTATCGTCCAAAAATATATTGAAGTAAGGCTGCCAAGAGGACTTGACAGCGGGGCAGAATTGCAGGAAACCGATTTCAGGAGGTAGACTGGAATTGCATGTAAAGCATAGGAAAAGAGGCAGAACGTCCACAATGATGCACTTGGCCAAAAAGGGCGTATGCGTTTTTTCCTGAATATATTCAGGAAAAAACGCATACGCCCTTTTTGGCCAACCAAGCAAGCTTGCAAAGGAAATCTGCACTACAATGAAGTCTCACTGCCCCCGGTCAAAAGGGCCATCTGAAAAAAGTGTAAAATCCAGAAAGGCAGGACAGGCCATGGAGAACTGGGAGCCTTGTTATGCTGATGGGCGGGATGCAAATTGCCAACAGCCACTCTGGAGAAGTGTATGATGTTTCCTGAAACATCTAAAAAACAAAGCAACAGAGCCTAGGGGACTTCCACTTATGGTCCTGTAGCTTAGGGAAATTATAATCAAAAAGACACAGCCACCCCAAAGTTTGGGACGGCTGTGTTTACAAGAACCTCGTTGACGGTACAAGTTCAATATCAAAGAAAGCGAAAAATGGATAAAGTTGTGGTACTTACGTACAATGCAGTATCACTCAGCAATGAAATCTATGTCATCAGTCCCGTAGCAGCATAATGAGTGGATTCAGGTACGATGATTCTAAGTGAAATAAGTCACACAGAAAAAGAAACATCATAAGATGTCACTAATACACGGAATTTAAACTTGGCTACACAGGAACTGAATTTCTAAACAGAACAGGGTCTCAAATGTAGAAAACCAACTTATGCTTGCTTAAGGGGAAAGGTGAGTTGGGGTGCTGCATAAAACCAGAGATTGAAATTAGCACAGATACCGCTCCATAAGCCAAATATGTAATAGACAAGAGCTACTCCTTGCTCAACGAAGTGGACTCAACACCCCATATTAAACGCCTAAGAATATACCTGACTAGTAAGAATCTTAAAACCTATGGATTTATATGTCTCCGAAAGAGAATCCAGCGTGTGTACAGTGGCATAAACGCAGCAGTGATAGGATTGGTGAGGTTCGGTGAGCAAATGCAGACCCTTTGAAGTCATATTGCATGGTACCCATTCCATGGGTCTCAACTCTCCAGGTTTAAGGGATTCTTCCTTCAGCTAAAACATGCATGTGGAACCCAGAGTACGATCCACCGTGTGATCGGGAAACGTGTTCAAATGTGTCTCAGTTTTCGTCCCCTGGTACTCGGGTGCAACATTCCAGATGCTTTACTAACACTCTCCCCACTTGGAGAGTCAGTGCCTTTAACCTGCTGTTTGGCCCAGTTTGCAATTTCTGCGGAAAATGAACAGGAATAGGGAGAACCAATGAGAGACTAGCTGGAGGTGTCTGGACGGGCAAATTTAACTCTCATTTCCCACCAGGAAGAGGAATTAACCAAAGGCTCAGCGTGCCATGCCGGAACCACACTAGGGCCTGAAGCAATCCTGCGGTGTTGCGGCCAGCTCACAAGAGAGCGAGTTGAAGAAAGGAGCTCAGGGGCACTGTCATTCACAACCCTGCAGAGTTATAAATGACAGCTATCGTCCAAAAATATATTCAAGTAAGGCTGCCAAGAGGACTAGACAGCGGGGCAGAATTGCAGGAAACCGATTTCAGGAGGTAGACTGGAATTGCATGTAAAGCATAGGAAAAGAGGCAGAACGTCCACAATGATGCACTTGGCCAAAAACGGCGTATGCGTTTTTTCCTGAATATATTCAGGAAAAAACGCATACGCCCTTTTTGGCCAACCAAGCAAGCTTGCAAAGGAAATCTGCACTACAATGAAGTCTCACTGCCCCCCAGTCAAAAGGGCCATCTGAAAAAAGTGTAAAATCCAGAAAGGCAGGACAGGCCATGGAGAACTGGGAGCCTTGTTATGCTGATGGGCGGGATGCAAATTGCCAACAGCCACTCTGGAGAAGAGTATGATGTTTCCTGAAACATCTAAAAAACAAAGCAACAGAGCCTAGGGCACTTCCACTTATGGTCCTGTAGCTTAGGGAAATTATAATCAAAAAGACACAGCCACCCCAAAGTTTGGGATGGCTGTGTTTATAAGAACCTCGTTGACGGTACAAGTTCAATATCACAGAAAGCGAAATATGGATAAAGTTGTGGTACTTACGTACAATGCAGTATCACTCAGCAATGAAATCTATGTCATCAGTCCCGTAGCAGCATAATGAGTGGATTCAGGTACGATGATTCTAAGTGAAATAAGTCACACAGAAAAAGAAACATCATAAGATGTCACTAATACACGGAATTTAAACTTGGCTACACAGGAACTGAATTTCAAAACAGAACAGGGTCTCAAATGTAGAAAACCAACTTATGCTTGCTTAAGGGGAAAGGTGAGTTGGGGTGCTGCATAAAACCAGAGATTGAAATTAGCACAGATACCGCTCCATAAGCCAAATATGTCATAGACAAGAGCTACTCCTTGCTCAACGAAGTGGACTCAACACCCCATATTAAACGCCTAAGAATATACCTGACTAGTAAGAATCTTAAAACCTATGGATTTATATGTCTCCGAAAGAGAATCAAGCGTGTGTACAGTGGCATAAACGCAGCAGTGATAGGATTGGTGAGGTTCGGTGAGCAAATGCAGACCCTTTGAAGTCATATTGCATGGTACCCATTCCATGGGTCTCAACTCTCCAGGTTTAAGGGATTCTTCCTTCACCTAAAACATGCATGTGGAACCCAGAGTACGATCCACCGTGTGATCGGGAAACGTGTTCAAATGTGTCTCAGTTTTCGTCCCCTGGTACTCGGGTGCAACATTCCAGACGCTTTACTAACACTCTCCCCACTTGGAGAGTCAGTGCCTTTAACCTGCTGTTTGGCCCAGTTTGCAATTTCTGCGGAAAATGAACAGGAATAGGGAGAACCAATGAGAGACTAGCTGGAGGTGTCTGGACGGGCAAATTTAACTCTCATTTCCCACCAGGAAGAGGAATTAACCAAAGGCTCAGCGTGCCATGCCGGAACCACACTAGGGCCTGAAGCAATCCTGCGGTGTTGCGGCCAGCTCACAAGAAAGCGAGTTGAAGAAAGGAGCTCAGGGGCACTATCATTCACAACCCTGCAGAGATATAAATGACAGCTATCGTCCAAAAATATATTGAAGTAAGGCTGCCAAGAGGACTTGACAGCGGGGCAGAATTGCAGGAAACCGATTTCAGGAGGTAGACTGGAATTGCATGTAAAGCATAGGAAAAGAGGCAGAACGTCCACAATGATGCACTTGGCCAAAAAGGGCGTATGCGTTTTTTCCTGAATATATTCAGGAAAAAACGCATACGCCCTTTTTGGCCAACCAAGCAAGCTTGCAAAGGAAATCTGCACTACAATGAAGTCTCACTGCCCCCCGGTCAAAAGGGCCATCTGAAAAAAGTGTAAAATCCAGAAAGGCAGGACAGGCCATGGAGAACTGGGAGCCTTGTTATGCTGATGGGCGGGATGCAAATTGCCAACAGCCACTCTGGAGAAGAGTATGATGTTTCCTGAAACATCTAAAAAACAAAGCAACAGAGCCTAGGGCACTTCCACTTATGGTCCTGTAGCTTAGGGAAATTATAATCAAAAAGACACAGCCACCCCAAAGTTTGGGACGGCTGTGTTTATAAGAACCTCGTTGACGGTACAAGTTCAATATCACAGAAAGCGAAAAATGGATAAAGTTGTGGTACTTACGTACAATGCAGTATCACTCAGCAATGAAATCTATGTCATCAGTCCCGTAGCAGCATAATGAGTGGATTCAGGTACGATGATTCTAAGTGAAATAAGTCACACAGAAAAAGAAACATCATAAGATGTCACTAATACACGGAATTTAAACTTGGCTACACAGGAACTGAATTTCTAAACAGAACAGGGTCTCAAATGTAGAAAACCAACTTATGCTTGCTTAAGGGGAAAGGTGAGTTGGGGTGCTGCATAAAACCAGAGATTGAAATTAGCACAGATACCGCTCCATAAGCCAAATATGTCACAGACAAGAGCTACTCCTTGCTCAACGAAGTGGACTCAACACCCCATATTAAACGCCTAAGAATATACCTGACTAGTAAGAATCTTAAAACCTATGGATTTATATGTCTCCGAAAGAGAATCAAGCGTGTGTACAGTGGCATAAACGCAGCAGTGATAGGATTGGTGAGGTTTGGTGAGCAAAGGCAGACCCTTTGAAGTCATATTGCATGGTACCCATTCCATGGGTCTCAACTCTCCAGGTTTAAGGGATTCTTCCTTCAGCTAAAACATGCATGTGGAACCCAGAGTACGATCCACCGTGTGATCGGGAAACGTGTTCAAATGTGTCTCAGTTTTCGTCCCCTGGTACTCGGGTGCAACATTCCAGACGCTTTACTAACACTCTCCCCACTTGGAGAGTCAGTGCCTTTAACCTGCTGTTTGGCCCAGTTTGCAATTTCTGCGGAAAATGAACAGGAATAGGGAGAACCAATGAGAGACTAGCTGGAGGTGTCTGGACGGGCAAATTTAACTCTCATTTCCCACCAGGAAGAGGAATTAACCAAAGGCTCAGCGTGCCATGCCGGAACCACACTAGGGCCTGAAGCAATCCTGCGGTGTTGCGGCCAGCTCACAAGAAAGCCAGTTGAAGAAAGGAGCTCAGGGGCACTGTCATTCACAACCCTGCAGAGTTATAAATGACAGCTATCGTCCAAAAATATATTGAAGTAAGGCTGCCAAGAGGACTTGACAGCGGGGCAGAATTGCAGGAAACCGATTTCAGGAGGTAGACTGGAATTGCATGTAAAGCATAGGAAAAGAGGCAGAACGTCCACAATGATGCACTTGGCCAAAAAGGGCGTATGCGTTTTTTCCTGAATATATTCAGGAAAAAACGCATACGCCCTTTTTGGCCAACCAAGCAAGCTTGCAAAGGAAATCTGCACTACAATGAAGTCTCACCGCCCCCCGGTCAAAAGGGCCATCTGAAAAAAGTGTAAAATCCAGAAAGGCAGGACAGGCCATGGAGAACTGGGAGCCTTGTTATGCTGATGGGCGGGATGCAAATTGCCAACAGCCACTCTGGAGAAGTGTATGATGTTTCCTGAAACATCTAAAAAACAAAGCAACAGAGCCTAGGGCACTTCCACTTATGGTCCTGTAGCTTAGGGAAATTATAATTAAAAAGACACAGCCACCCCAAAGTTTGGGACGGCTGTGTTTACAAGAACCTCGTTGACGGTACAAGTTCAATATCAAAGAAAGCGAAAAATGGATAAAGTTGTGGTACTTACGTACAATGCAGTATCACTCAGCAATGAAATCTATGTCATCAGTCCCGTAGCAGCATAATGAGTGGATTCAGGTACGATGATTCTAAGTGAAATAAGTCACACAGAAAAAGAAACATCATAAGATGTCACTAATACACGGAATTTAAACTTGGGTACACAGGAACTGAATTTCTAAACAGAACAGGGTCTCAAATGTAGAAAACCAACTTATGCTTGCTTAAGGGGAAAGGTGAGTTGGGGTGCTGCATAAAACCAGAGATTGAAATTAGCACAGATACCGCTCCATAAGCCAAATATGTAATAGACAAGAGCTACTCCTTGCTCAACGAAGTGGACTCAACACCCCATATTAAACGCCTAAGAATATACCTGACTAGTAAGAATCTTAAAACCTATGGATTTATATGTCTCCGAAAGAGAATCAAGCGTGTGTACAGTGGCATAAACGCAGCAGTGATAGGATTGGTGAGGTTCGGTGAGCAAATGAAGACCCTTTGAAGTCATATTGCATGGTACCCATTCCATGGGTCTCAACTCTCCAGGTTTAAGGGATTCTTCCTTCAGCTAAAACATGCATGTGGAACCCAGAGTACGATCCACCGTGTGATCGGGAAACGTGTTCAAATGTGTCTCAGTTTTCGTCCCCTGGTACTCGGGTGCAACATTCCAGACGCTTTACTAACACTCTCCCCACTTGGAGAGTCAGTGCCTTTAAACTGCTGTTTGGCCCAGTTTGCAATTTCTGCGGAAAATGAACAGGAATAGGGAGAACCAATGAGAGACTAGCTGGAGGTGTCTGGACGGGCAAATTGAACTCTCATTTCCCACCAGGAAGAGGAAGTAACCAAAGGCTCAGCGTGCCATGCCGGAACCACACTAGGGCCTGAAGCAATCCTGCGGTGTTGCGGCCAGCTCACAAGAAAGCGAGTTGAAGAAAGGAGCTCAGGGGCACTGTCATTCACAACCCTGCAGAGTTATAAATGACAGCTATCGTCCAAAAATATATTGAAGTAAGGCTGCCAAGAGGACTTGACAGCGGGGCAGAATTGCAGGAAACCGATTTCAGGAGGTAGACTGGAATTGCATGTAAAGCATAGGAAAAGAGGCAGAACGTCCACAATGATACACTTGGCCAAAAAGGGCGTATGCGTTTTTTCCTGAATATATTCAGGAAAAAACGCATACGCCCTTTTTGGCCAACCAAGCAAGCTTGCAAAGGAAATCTGCACTACAATGAAGTCTCACTGCCCCCCGGTCAAAAGGGCCTTCTGAAAAAAGTGTAAAATCCAGAAAGGCAGGACAGGCCATGGAGAACTGGGAGCCTTGTTATGCTGATGGGCGGGATGCAAATTGCCAACAGCCACTCTGGAGAAGTGTATGATGTTTCCTGAAACATCTAGAAAACAAAGCAACAGAGCCTAGGGCACTTCCACTTATGGTCCTGTAGCTTAGGGAAATTATAATCAAAAAGACACAGCCACCCCAAAGTTTGGGACGGCTGTGTTTACAAGAACCTCGTTGACGCTACAAGTTCAATATCACAGAAAGCGAAAAATGGATAAAGTTGTGGTACTTACGTACAATGCAGTATCACTCAGCAATGAAATCTATGTCATCAGACCCGTAGCAGCATAATGAGTGGATTCAGGTACGATGATTCTAAGTGAAATAAGTCACACAGAAAAAGAAACATCATAAGATGTCACTAATACACGGAATTTAAACTTGGCTACACAGGAACTGAATTTCAAAACAGAACAGGGTCTCAAATGTAGAAAACCAACTTATGCTTGCTTAAGGGGAAAGGTGAGTTGGGGTGCTGCATAAAACCAGAGATTGAAATTAGCACAGATACCGCTCCATAAGCCAAATATGTAATAGACAAGAGCTACTCCTTGCTCAACGAAGTGGACTCAACACCCCATATTAAACGCCTAAGAACATACCTGACTAGTAAGAATCTTAAAACCTATGGATTTATATGTCTCCGAAAGAGAATCCAGCGTGTGTACAGTGGCATAAACACAGCAGTGATAGGATTGGTGAGGTTCGGTGAGCAAATGCAGACCCTTTGAAGTCATATTGCATGGTACCCATTCCATGGGTCTCAACTCTCCAGGTTTAAGGGATTCTTCCTTCAGCTAAAACATGCATGTGGAACCCAGAGTACGATCCACCGTGTGATCGGGAAACGTGTTCAAATGTGTCTCAGTTTTCGTCCCCTGGTACTCGGGTGCAACATTCCAGACGCTTTACTAACACTCTCCCCACTTGGAGAGTCAGTGCCTTTAACCTGCTGTTTGGCCCAGTTTGCAATTTCTGCGGAAAATGAACAGGAATAGGGAGAACCAATGAGAGACTAGCTGGAGGTGTCTGGACGGGCAAATTTAACTCTCATTTCCCACCAGGAAGAGGAATTAACCAAAGGCTCAGCGTGCCATGCCGGAACCACACTAGGGCCTGAAGCAATCCTGCGGTGTTGCGGCCAGCTCACAAGAAAGCCAGTTGAAGAAAGGAGCTCAGGGGCACTGTCATTCACAACCCTGCAGAGTTATAAATGACAGCTATCGTCCAAAAATATATTGAAGTAAGGCTGCCAAGAGGACTTGACAGCGGGGCAGAATTGCAGGAAACCGATTTCAGGAGGTAGACTGGAATTGCATGTAAAGCATAGGAAAAGAGGCAGAACGTCCACAATGATACACTTGGCCAAAAAGGGCGTATGCGTTTTTTCCTGAATATATTCAGGAAAAAACGCATACGCCCTTTTTGGCCAACCAAGCAAGCTTGCAAAGGAAATCTGCACTACAATGAAGTCTCACCGCCCCCCGGTCAAAAGGGCCATCTGAAAAAAGTGTAAAATCCAGAAAGGCAGGACAGGCCATGGAGAACTGGGAGCCTTGTTATGCTGATGGGCGGGATGCAAATTGCCAACAGCCACTCTGGAGAAGTGTATGATGTTTCCTGAAACATCTAAAAAACAAAGCAACAGAGCCTAGGGCACTTCCACTTATGGTCCTGTAGCTTAGGGAAATTATAATCAAAAAGACACAGCCACCCCAAAGTTTGGGACGGCTGTGTTTACAAGAACCTCGTTGACAGTACAAGTTCAATATCACAGAAAGCGAAAAATGGATAAAGTTGTGGTACTTAGGTACAATGCAATATCACTCAGCAATGAAATCTATGTCATCAGACCCGTAGCAGCATAATGAGTGGATTCAGGTACGATGATTCTAAGTGAAATAAGTCACACAGAAAAAGAAACATCATAAGATGTCACTAATACACGGAATTTAAACTTGGCTACACAGGAACTGAATTTCAAAACAGAACAGGGTCTCAAATGTAGAAAACCAACTTATGCTTGCTTAAGGGGAAAGGTGAGTTGGGGTGCTGCATAAAACCAGAGATTGAAATTAGCACAGATACCGCTCCATAAGCCAAATATGTAATAGACAAGAGCTACTCCTTGCTCAACGAAGTGGACTCAACACCCCATATTAAACGCCTAAGAATATACCTGACTAGTAAGAATCTTAAAACCTATGGATTTATATGTCTCCGAAAGAGAATCCAGCGTGTGTACAGTGGCATAAACACAGCAGTGATAGGATTGGTGAGGTTCGGTGAGCAAATGCAGACCCTTTGAAGTCATATTGCATGGTACCCATTCCATGGGTCTCAACTCTCCAGGTTTAAGGGATTCTTCCTTCAGCTAAAACATGCATGTGGAACCCAGAGTACGATCCACCGTGTGATCGGGAAACGTGTTCAAATGTGTCTCAGTTTTCGTCCCCTGGTACTCGGGTGCAACATTCCAGACGCTTTACTAACACTCTCCCCACTTGGAGAGTCAGTGCCTTTAACCTGCTGTTTGGCCCAGTTTGCAATTTCTGCGGAAAATGAACAGGAATAGGGAGAACCAATGAGAGACTAGCTGGAGGTGTCTGGACGGGCAAATTTAACTCTCATTTCCCACCAGGAAGAGGAATTAACCAAAGGCTCAGCGTGCCATGCCGGAACCACACTAGGGCCTGAAGCAATCCTGCGGTGTTGCGGCCAGCTCACAAGAAAGCCAGTTGAAGAAAGGAGCTCAGGGGCACTGTCATTCACAACCCTGCAGAGTTATAAATGACAGCTATCGTCCAAAAATATATTGAAGTAAGGCTGCCAAGAGGACTTGACAGCGGGGCAGAATTGCAGGAAACCGATTTCAGGAGGTAGACTGGAATTGCATGTAAAGCATAGGAAAAGAGGCAGAACGTCCACAATGATACACTTGGCCAAAAAGGGCGTATGCGTTTTTTCCTGAATATATTCAGGAAAAAACGCATACGCCCTTTTTGGCCAACCAAGCAAGCTTGCAAAGGAAATCTGCACTACAATGAAGTCTCACCGCCCCCCGGTCAAAAGGGCCATCTGAAAAAAGTGTAAAATCCAGAAAGGCAGGACAGGCCATGGAGAACTGGGAGCCTTGTTATGCTGATGGGCGGGATGCAAATTGCCAACAGCCACTCTGGAGAAGTGTATGATGTTTCCTGAAACATCTAAAAAACAAAGCAACAGAGCCTAGGGCACTTCCACTTATGGTCCTGTAGCTTAGGGAAATTATAATCAAAAAGACACAGCCACCCCAAAGTTTGGGACGGCTGTGTTTACAAGAACCTCGTTGACAGTACAAGTTCAATATCACAGAAAGCGAAAAATGGATAAAGTTGTGGTACTTAGGTACAATGCAATATCACTCAGCAATGAAATCTATGTCATCAGTCCCGTAGCAGCATAATGAGTGGATTCAGGTATGATGATTCTAAGTGAAATAAGTCACACAGAAAAAGAAACATCATAAGATGTCACTAATACACGGAATTTAAACTTGGCTACACAGGAACTGAATTTCAAAACAGAACAGGGTCTCAAATGTAGAAAACCAACTTATGCTTGCTTAAGGGGAAAGGTGAGTTGGGGTGCTGCATAAAACCAGAGATTGAAATTAGCACAGATACCGCTCCATAAGCCAAATATGTAATAGACAAGAGCTACTCCTTGCTCAACGAAGTGGACTCAACACCCCATATTAAACGCCTAAGAATATACCTGACTAGTAAGAATCTTAAAACCTATGGATTTATATGTCTCCGAAAGAGAATCGAGCGTGTGTACAGTGGCATAAACGCAGCAGTGATAGGATTGGTGAGGTTCGGTGAGCAAATGCAGACCCTTTGAAGTCATATTGCATGGTACGCATTCCATGGGTCTCAACTCTCCAGGTTTAAGGGATTCTTCCTTCACCTAAAACATGCATGTGGAACCCAGAGTACGATCCACCGTGTGATCGGGAAACGTGTTCAAATGTGTCTCAGTTTTCGTCCCCTGGTACTCGGGTGCAACATTCCAGACGCTTTACTAACACTCTCCCCACTTGGAGAGTCAGTGCCTTTAACCTGCTGTTTGGCCCAGTTTGCAATTTCTGCGGAAAATGAACAGGAATAGGGAGAACCAATGAGAGACTAGCTGGAGGTGTCTGGACGGGCAAATTTAACTCTCATTTCCCACCAGGAAGAGGAATTAACCAAAGGCTCAGCGTGCCATGCCGGAACCACACTAGGGCCTGAAGCAATCCTGCGGTGATGCGGCCAGCTCACAAGAGAGCGAGTTGTAGAAAGGAGCTCAGGGGCACTATCATTCACAACCCTGCAGAGTTATAAATGACAGCTATCGTCCAAAAATATATTGAAGTAAGGCTGCCAAGAGGACTTGACAGTGGGGCAGAATTGCAGGAAACCGATTTCAGGAGGTAGACTGGAATTGCATGTAAAGCATAGGAAAAGAGGCAGAACGTCCACAATGATGCACTTGGTCAAAAAGGGCGTATGCGTTTTTTCCTGAATATATTCAGGAAAAAACGCATACGCCCTTTTTGGCCAACCAAGCAAGCTTGCAAAGGAAATCTGCACTACAATGAAGTCTCACCGCCCCCCGGTCAAAAGGGCCATCTGAAAAAAGTGTAAAATCCAGAAAGGCAGGAAGGGCCATGGAGAACTGGGAGACTTGTTATGCTGATGCGCGGGATGCAAATTGCCAACAGCCACTCTGGAGAAGTGTATGATGTTTCCTGAAACATCTAAAAAACAAAGCAACAGAGCCTAGGGCACTTCCACTTATGGTCCTGTAGCTTAGGGAAATTATAATCAAAAAGACACAGCCACCCCAAAGTTTGGGACGGCTGTGTTTACAAGAACCTCGTTGACGGTACAAGTTCAATATCACAGAAAGCGAAAAATGGATAAAGTTGTGGTACTTACGTACAATGCAGTATCACTCAGCAATGAAATCTATGTCATCAGTCCCGTAGCAGCATAATGAGTGGATTCAGGTACGATGATTCTAAGTGAAATAAGTCACACAGAAAAAGATACATCATAAGATGTCACTAATACACGGAATTTAAACTTGGCTACACAGGAACTGAATTTCAAAACAGAACAGGGTCTCAAATGTAGAAAACCAACGTATGCTTGCTTAAGGGGAAAGGTGAGTTGGGGTGCTGCATAAAACCAGAGATTGAAATTAGCACAGATACCGCTCCATAAGCCAAATATGTCATAGACAAGAGCTACTCCTTGCTCAACGAAGTGGACTCAACACCCCATATTAAACGCCTAAGAATATACCTGACTAGTAAGAATCTTAAAACCTATGGATTTATATGTCTCCGAAAGAGAATCAAGCGTGTGTACAGTGGCATAAACGCAGCAGTGATAGGATTGGTGAGGTTCGGTGAGCAAATGCAGACCCTTTGAAGTCATATTGCATGGTACCCATTCCATGGGTCTCAACTCTCCAGGTTTAAGGGATTCTTCCTTCAGCTAAAACATGCATGTGGAACCCAGAGTACGATCCACCGTGTGATCGGGAAACGTGTTCAAATGTGTCTCAGTTTTCGTCCCCTGGTACTCGGGTGCAACATTCCAGACGCTTTACTAACACTCTCCCCACTTGGAGAGTCAGTGCCTTTAACCTGCTGTTTGGCCCAGTTTGCAATTTCTGCGGAAAATGAACAGGAATAGGGAGAACCAATGAGAGACTAGCTGGAGGTGTCTGGACGGGCAAATTTAACTCTCATTTCCCACCAGGAAGAGGAATTAACCAAAGGCTCAGCGTGCCATGCCGGAACCACACTAGGGCCTGAAGCAATCCTGCGGTGTTGCGGCCAGCTCACAAGAAAGCCAGTTGAAGAAAGGAGCTCAGGGGCACTGTCATTCACAACCCTGCAGAGTTATAAATGACAGCTATCGTCCAAAAATATATTGAAGTAAGGCTGCCAAGAGGACTTGACAGCGGGGCAGAATTGCAGGAAACCGATTTCAGGAGGTAGACTGGAATTGCATGTAAAGCATAGGAAAAGAGGCAGAACGTCCACAATGATGCACTTGGCCAAAAAGGGCGTATGCGTTTTTTCCTGAATATATTCAGGAAAAAACGCATACGCCCTTTTTGGCCAACCAAGCAAGCTTGCAAAGGAAATCTGCACTACAATGAAGTCTCACCGCCCCCCGGTCAAAAGGGCCATCTGAAAAAAGTGTAAAATCCAGAAAGGCAGGACAGGCCATGGAGAACTGGGAGCCTTGTTATGCTGATGGGCGGGATGCAAATTGCCAACAGCCACTCTGGAGAAGTGTATGATGTTTCCTGAAACATCTAAAAAACAAAGCAACAGAGCCTAGGGCACTTCCACTTATGGTCCTGTAGCTTAGGGAAATTATAATCAAAAAGACACAGCCACCCCAAAGTTTGGGACGGCTGTGTTTACAAGAACCTCGTTGACAGTACAAGTTCAATATCAAAGAAAGCGAAAAATGGATAAAGTTGTGGTACTTACGTACAATGCAGTATCACTCAGCAATGAAATCTATGTCATCAGTCCCGTAGCAGCATAATGAGTGGATTCAGGTACGATGATTCTAAGTGAAATAAGTCACACAGAAAAAGAAACATCATAAGATGTCACTAATACACGGAATTTAAACTTGGGTACACAGGAACTGAATTTCAAAACAGAACAGGGTCTCAAATGTAGAAAACCAACTTATGCTTGCTTAAGGGGAAAGGTGAGTTGGGGTGCTGCATAAAACCAGAGATTGAAATTAGCACAGATACCGCTCCATAAGCCAAATATGTAATAGACAAGAGCTACTCCTTGCTCAACGAAGTGGACTCAACACCCCATATTAAACGCCTAAGAATATACCTGACTAGTAAGAATCTTAAAACCTATGGATTTATATGTCTCCGAAAGAGAATCAAGCGTGTGTACAGTGGCATAAACGCAGCAGTGATAGGATTGGTGAGGTTCGGTGAGCAAATGCAGACCCTTTGAAGTCATATTGCATGGTACCCATTCCATGGGTCTCAACTCTCCAGGTTTAAGGGATTCTTCCTTCAGCTAAAACATGCATGTGGAACCCAGAGTACGATCCACCGTGTGATCGGGAAACGTGTTCAAATGTGTCTCAGTTTTCGTCCCCTGGTACTCGGGTGCAACATTCCAGACGCTTTACTAACACTCTCCCCACTTGGAGAGTCAGTGCCTTTAACCTGCTGTTTGGCCCAGTTTGCAATTTCTGCGGAAAATGAACAGGAATAGGGAGAACCAATGAGAGACTAGCTGGAGGTGTCTGGACGGGCAAATTTAACTCTCATTTCCCACCAGGAAGAGGAAGTAACCAAAGGCTCAGCGTGCCATGCCGGAACCACACTAGGGCCTGAAGCAATCCTGCGGTGTTGCGGCCAGCTCACAAGAAAGCCAGTTGAAGAAAGGAGCTCAGGGGCACTGTCATTCACAACCCTGCAGAGTTATAAATGACAGCTATCGTCCAAAAATATATTGAAGTAAGGCTGCCAAGAGGACTTGACAGCGGGGCAGAATTGCAGGAAACCGATTTCAGGAGGTAGACTGGAATTGCATGTAAAGCATAGGAAAAGAGGCAGAACGTCCACAATGATACACTTGGCCAAAAAGGGCGTATGCGTTTTTTCCTGAATATATTCAGGAAAAAACGCATACGCCCTTTTTGGCCAACCAAGCAAGCTTGCAAAGGAAATCTGCACTACAATGAAGTCTCACCGCCCCCCGGTCAAAAGGGCCTTCTGAAAAAAGTGTAAAATCCAGAAAGGCAGGACAGGCCATGGAGAACTGGGAGCCTTGTTATGCTGATGGGCGGGATGCAAATTGCCAACAGCCACTCTGGAGAAGTGTATGATGTTTCCTGAAACATCTAGAAAACAAAGCAACAGAGCCTAGGGCACTTCCACTTATGGTCCTATAGCTTAGGGAAATTATAATCAAAAAGACACAGCCACCCCAAAGTTTGGGACGGCTGTGTTTATAAGAACCTCGTTGACGGTACAAGTTCAATATCACAGAAAGCGAAATATGGATAAAGTTGTGGTACTTACGTACAATGCAGTATCACTCAGCAATGAAATCTATGTCATCAGTCCCGTAGCAGCATAATGAGTGGATTCAGGTACGATGATTCTAAGTGAAATAAGTCACACAGAAAAAGAAACATCATAAGATGTCACTAATACACGGAATTTAAACTTGGCTACACAGGAACTGAATTTCAAAACAGAACAGGGTCTCAAATGTAGAAAACCAACTTATGCTTGCTTAAGGGGAAAGGTGAGTTGGGGTGCTGCATAAAACCAGAGATTGAAATTAGCACAGATACCGCTCCATAAGCCAAATATGTCATAGACAAGAGCTACTCCTTGCTCAACGAAGTGGACTCAACACCCCATATTAAACGCCTAAGAATATACCTGACTAGTAAGAATCTTAAAACCTATGGATTTATATGTCTCCGAAAGAGAATCAAGCGTGTGTACAGTGGCATAAACGCAGCAGTGATAGGATTGGTGAGGTTCGGTGAGCAAATGCAGACCCTTTGAAGTCATATTGCATGGTACCCATTCCATGGGTCTCAACTCTCCAGGTTTAAGGGATTCTTCCTTCAGCTAAAACATGCATGTGGAACCCAGAGTACGATCCACCGTGTGATCGGGAAACGTGTTCAAATGTGTCTCAGTTTTCGTCCCCTGGTACTCGGGTGCAACATTCCAGACGCTTTACTAACACTCTCCCCACTTGGAGAGTCAGTGCCTTTAACCTGCTGTTTGGCCCAGTTTGCAATTTCTGCGGAAAATGAACAGGAATAGGGAGAACCAATGAGAGACTAGCTGGAGGTGTCTGGACGGGCAAATTTAACTCTCATTTCCCACCAGGAAGAGGAATTAACCAAAGGCTCAGCGTGCCATGCCGGAACCACACTAGGGCCTGAAGCAATCCTGCGGTGATGCGGCCAGCTCACAAGAGCGCGAGTTGTAGAAAGGAGCTCAGGGGCACTATCATTCACAACCCTGCAGAGTTATAAATGACAGCTATCGTCCAAAAATATATTGAAGTAAGGCTGCCAAGAGGACTTGACAGTGGGGCAGAATTGCAGGAAACCGATTTCAGGAGGTAGACTGGAATTGCATGTAAAGCATAGGAAAAGAGGCAGAACGTCCACAATGATGCACTTGGTCAAAAAGGGCGTATGCGTTTTTTCCTGAATATATTCAGGAAAAAACGCATACGCCCTTTTTGGCCAACCAAGCAAGCTTGCAAAGGAAATCTGCACTACAATGAAGTCTCACCGCCCCCCGGTCAAAAGGGCCATCTGAAAAAAGTGTAAAATCCAGAAAGGCAGGAAGGGCCATGGAGAACTGGGAGCCTTGTTATGCTGATGCGCGGGATGCAAATTGCCAACAGCCACTCTGGAGAAGTGTATGATGTTTCCTGAAACATCTAAAAAACAAAGCAACAGAGCCTAGGGCACTTCCACTTATGGTCCTGTAGCATAGGGAAATTATAATCAAAAAGACACAGCCACCCCAAAGTTTGGGACGGCTGTGTTTACAAGAACCTCGTTGACGGTACAAGTTCAATATCACAGAAAGCGAAAAATGGATAAAGTTGTGGTACTTACGTACAATGCAGTATCACTCAGCAATGAAATCTATGTCATCAGTCCCGTAGCAGCATAATGAGTGGATTCAGGTACGATGATTCTAAGTGAAATAAGTCACACAGAAAAAGATACATCATAAGATGTCACTAATACACGGAATTTAAACTTGGCTACACAGGAACTGAATTTCAAAACAGAACAGGGTCTCAAATGTAGAAAACCAACGTATGCTTGCTTAAGGGGAAAGGTGAGTTGGGGTGCTGCATAAAACCAGAGATTGAAATTAGCACAGATACCGCTCCATAAGCCAAATATGTCATAGACAAGAGCTACTCCTTGCTCAACGAAGTGGACTCAACACCCCATATTAAACGCCTAAGAATATACCTGACTAGTAAGAATCTTAAAACCTATGGATTTATATGTCTCCGAAAGAGAATCAAGCGTGTGTACAGTGGCATAAACGCAGCAGTGATAGGATTGGTGAGGTTCGGTGAGCAAATGCAGACCCTTTGAAGTCATATTGCATGGTACCCATTCCATGGGTCTCAACTCTCCAGGTTTAAGGGATTCTTCCTTCAGCTAAAACATGCATGTGGAACCCAGAGTACGATCCACCGTGTGATCGGGAAACGTGTTCAAATGTGTCTCAGTTTTCGTCCCCTGGTACTCGGGTGCAACATTCCAGACGCTTTACTAACACTCTCCCCACTTGGAGAGTCAGTGCCTTTAACCTGCTGTTTGGCCCAGTTTGCAATTTCTGCGGAAAATGAACAGGAATAGGGAGAACCAATGAGAGACTAGCTGGAGGTGTCTGGACGGGCAAATTTAACTCTCATTTCCCACCAGGAAGAGGAATTAACCAAAGGCTCAGCGTGCCATGCCGGAACCACACTAGGGCCTGAAGCAATCCTGCGGTGTTGCGGCCAGCTCACAAGAAAGCGAGTTGAAGAAAGGAGCTCAGGGGCACTGTCATTCACAACCCTGCAGAGTTATAAATGACAGCTATCGTCCAAAAATATATTGAAGTAAGGCTGCCAAGAGGACTTGACAGCGGGGCAGAATTGCAGGAAACCGATTTCAGGAGGTAGACTGGAATTGCATGTAAAGCATAGGAAAAGAGGCAGAACGTCCACAATGATGCACTTGGCCAAAAAGGGCGTATGCGTTTTTTCCTGAATATATTCAAGAAAAAACGCATACGCCCTTTTTGGCCAACCAAGCAAGCTTGCAAAGGAAATCTGCACTACAATGAAGTCTCACTGCCCCCGGTCAAAAGGGCCATCTGAAAAAAGTGTAAAATCCAGAAAGGCAGGACAGGCCATGGAGAACTGGGAGCCTTGTTATGCTGATGGGCGGGATGCAAATTGCCAACAGCCACTCTGGAGAAGTGTATGATGTTTCCTGAAACATCTAGAAAACAAAGCAACAGAGCCTAGGGGACTTCCACTTATGGTCCTGTAGCTTAGGGAAATTATAATCAAAAAGACACAGCCACCCCAAAGTTTGGGACGGCTGTGTTTACAAGAACCTCGTTGACGGTACAAGTTCAATATCACAGAAAGCGAAAAATGGATAAAGTTGTGGTACTTACGTACAATGCAGTATCACTCAGCAATGAAATCTATGTCATCAGTCCCGTAGCAGCATAATGAGTGGATTCAGGTACGATGATTCTAAGTGAAATAAGTCACACAGAAAAAGAAACATCATAAGATGTCACTAATACATGGAATTTAAACTTGGCTACACAGGAACTGAATTTCAAAACAGAACAGGGTCTCAAATGTAGAAAACCAACTTATGCTTGCTTAAGGGGAAAGGTGAGTTGGGGTGCTGCATAAAACCAGAGATTGAAATTAGCACAGATACCGCTCCATAAGCCAAATATGTCATAGACAAGAGCTACTCCTTGCTCAACGAAGTGGACTCAACACCCCATATTAAACGCCTAAGAATATACATGACTAGTAAGAATCTTAAAACCTATGGATTTATATGTCTCCGAAAGAGAATCGAGCGTGTGTACAGTGGCATAAACGCAGCAGTGATAGGATTGGTGAGGTTCGGTGAGCAAATGCAGACCCTTTGAAGTCATATCGCATGGTACCCATTCCATGGGTCTCAACTCTCCAGGTTTAAGGGATTCTTCCTTCAGCTAAAACATGCATGTGGAACCCAGAGTACGATCCACCGTGTGATCGGGAAACGTGTTCAAATGTGTCTCAGTTTTCGTCCCCTGGTACTCGGGTGCAACATTCCAGACGCTTTACTAACACTCTCCCCACTTGGAGAGTCAGTGCCTTTAACCTGCTGTTTGGCCCAGTTTGCAATTTCTGCGGAAAATGAACAGGAATAGGGAGAACCAATGAGAGACTAGCTGGAGGTGTCTGGACGGGCAAATTTAACTCTCATTTCCCACCAGGAAGAGGAATTAACCAAAGGCTCAGCGTGCCATGCCGGAACCACACTAGGGCCTGAAGCAATCCTGCGGTGTTGCGGCCAGCTCACAAGAAAGCGAGCTGAAGAAAGGAGCTCAGGGGCACTGTCATTCACAACCCTGCAGAGTTATAAATGACAGCTATCGTCCAAAAATATATTGAAGTAAGGCTGCCAAGAGGACTTGACAGCGGGGCAGAATTGCAGGAAACCGATTTCAGGAGGTAGACTGGAATTGCATGTAAAGCATAGGAAAAGAGGCAGAACGTCCACAATGATGCACTTGGCCAAAAAGGGCGTATGCGTTTTTTCCTGAATATATTCAGGAAAAAACGCATACGCCCTTTTTGGCCAACCAAGCAAGCTTGCAAAGGAAATCTGCACTACAATGAAGTCTCACTGCCCCCGGTCAAAAGGGCCATCTGAAAAAAGTGTAAAATCCAGAAAGGCAGGACAGGCCATGGAGAACTGGGAGCCTTGTTATGCTGATGGGCGGGATGCAAATTGCCAACAGCCACTCTGGAGAAGTGTATGATGTTTCCTGAAACATCTAAAAAACAAAGCAACAGAGCCTAGGGGACTTCCACTTATGGTCCTGTAGCTTAGGGAAATTATAATCAAAAAGACACAGCCACCCCAAAGTTTGGGACGGCTGTGTTTACAAGAACCTCGTTGACGGTACAAGTTCAATATCAAAGAAAGCGAAAAATGGATAAAGTTGTGGTACTTACGTACAATGCAGTATCACTCAGCAATGAAATCTATGTCATCAGTCCCGTAGCAGCATAATGAGTGGATTCAGGTACGATGATTCTAAGTGAAATAAGTCACACAGAAAAAGAAACATCATAAGATGTCACTAATACACGGAATTTAAACTTGGCTACACAGGAACTGAATTTCTAAACAGAACAGGGTCTCAAATGTAGAAAACCAACTTATGCTTGCTTAAGGGGAAAGGTGAGTTGGGGTGCTGCATAAAACCAGAGATTGAAATTAGCACAGATACCGCTCCATAAGCCAAATATGTAATAGACAAGAGCTACTCCTTGCTCAACGAAGTGGACTCAACACCCCATATTAAACGCCTAAGAATATACCTGACTAGTAAGAATCTTAAAACCTATGGATTTATATGTCTCCGAAAGAGAATCCAGCGTGTGTACAGTGGCATAAACGCAGCAGTGATAGGATTGGTGAGGTTCGGTGAGCAAATGCAGACCCTTTGAAGTCATATTGCATGGTACCCATTCCATGGGTCTCAACTCTCCAGGTTTAAGGGATTCTTCCTTCAGCTAAAACATGCATGTGGAACCCAGAGTACGATCCACCGTGTGATCGGGAAACGTGTTCAAATGTGTCTCAGTTTTCGTCCCCTGGTACTCGGGTGCAACATTCCAGATGCTTTACTAACACTCTCCCCACTTGGAGAGTCAGTGCCTTTAACCTGCTGTTTGGCCCAGTTTGCAATTTCTGCGGAAAATGAACAGGAATAGGGAGAACCAATGAGAGACTAGCTGGAGGTGTCTGGACGGGCAAATTTAACTCTCATTTCCCACCAGGAAGAGGAATTAACCAAAGGCTCAGCGTGCCATGCCGGAACCACACTAGGGCCTGAAGCAATCCTGCGGTGTTGCGGCCAGCTCACAAGAGAGCGAGTTGAAGAAAGGAGCTCAGGGGCACTGTCATTCACAACCCTGCAGAGTTATAAATGACAGCTATCGTCCAAAAATATATTCAAGTAAGGCTGCCAAGAGGACTAGACAGCGGGGCAGAATTGCAGGAAACCGATTTCAGGAGGTAGACTGGAATTGCATGTAAAGCATAGGAAAAGAGGCAGAACGTCCACAATGATGCACTTGGCCAAAAACGGCGTATGCGTTTTTTCCTGAATATATTCAGGAAAAAACGCATACGCCCTTTTTGGCCAACCAAGCAAGCTTGCAAAGGAAATCTGCACTACAATGAAGTCTCACTGCCCCCCAGTCAAAAGGGCCATCTGAAAAAAGTGTAAAATCCAGAAAGGCAGGACAGGCCATGGAGAACTGGGAGCCTTGTTATGCTGATGGGCGGGATGCAAATTGCCAACAGCCACTCTGGAGAAGAGTATGATGTTTCCTGAAACATCTAAAAAACAAAGCAACAGAGCCTAGGGCACTTCCACTTATGGTCCTGTAGCTTAGGGAAATTATAATCAAAAAGACACAGCCACCCCAAAGTTTGGGATGGCTGTGTTTATAAGAACCTCGTTGACGGTACAAGTTCAATATCACAGAAAGCGAAATATGGATAAAGTTGTGGTACTTACGTACAATGCAGTATCACTCAGCAATGAAATCTATGTCATCAGTCCCGTAGCAGCATAATGAGTGGATTCAGGTACGATGATTCTAAGTGAAATAAGTCACACAGAAAAAGAAACATCATAAGATGTCACTAATACACGGAATTTAAACTTGGCTACACAGGAACTGAATTTCAAAACAGAACAGGGTCTCAAATGTAGAAAACCAACTTATGCTTGCTTAAGGGGAAAGGTGAGTTGGGGTGCTGCATAAAACCAGAGATTGAAATTAGCACAGATACCGCTCCATAAGCCAAATATGTCATAGACAAGAGCTACTCCTTGCTCAACGAAGTGGACTCAACACCCCATATTAAACGCCTAAGAATATACCTGACTAGTAAGAATCTTAAAACCTATGGATTTATATGTCTCCGAAAGAGAATCAAGCGTGTGTACAGTGGCATAAACGCAGCAGTGATAGGATTGGTGAGGTTCGGTGAGCAAATGCAGACCCTTTGAAGTCATATTGCATGGTACCCATTCCATGGGTCTCAACTCTCCAGGTTTAAGGGATTCTTCCTTCAGCTAAAACATGCATGTGGAACCCAGAGTACGATCCACCGTGTGATCGGGAAACGTGTTCAAATGTGTCTCAGTTTTCGTCCCCTGGTACTCGGGTGCAACATTCCAGACGCTTTACTAACACTCTCCCCACTTGGAGAGTCAGTGCCTTTAACCTGCTGTTTGGCCCAGTTTGCAATTTCTGCGGAAAATGAACAGGAATAGGGAGAACCAATGAGAGACTAGCTGGAGGTGTCTGGACGGGCAAATTTAACTCTCATTTCCCACCAGGAAGAGGAATTAACCAAAGGCTCAGCGTGCCATGCCGGAACCACACTAGGGCCTGAAGCAATCCTGCGGTGTTGCGGCCAGCTCACAAGAAAGCGAGTTGAAGAAAGGAGCTCAGGGGCACTATCATTCACAACCCTGCAGAGATATAAATGACAGCTATCGTCCAAAAATATATTGAAGTAAGGCTGCCAAGAGGACTTGACAGCGGGGCAGAATTGCAGGAAACCGATTTCAGGAGGTAGACTGGAATTGCATGTAAAGCATAGGAAAAGAGGCAGAACGTCCACAATGATGCACTTGGCCAAAAAGGGCGTATGCGTTTTTTCCTGAATATATTCAGGAAAAAACGCATACGCCCTTTTTGGCCAACCAAGCAAGCTTGCAAAGGAAATCTGCACTACAATGAAGTCTCACTGCCCCCCGGTCAAAAGGGCCATCTGAAAAAAGTGTAAAATCCAGAAAGGCAGGACAGGCCATGGAGAACTGGGAGCCTTGTTATGCTGATGGGCGGGATGCAAATTGCCAACAGCCACTCTGGAGAAGAGTATGATGTTTCCTGAAACATCTAAAAAACAAAGCAACAGAGCCTAGGGCACTTCCACTTATGGTCCTGTAGCTTAGGGAAATTATAATCAAAAAGACACAGCCACCCCAAAGTTTGGGACGGCTGTGTTTATAAGAACCTCGTTGACGGTACAAGTTCAATATCACAGAAAGCGAAAAATGGATAAAGTTGTGGTACTTACGTACAATGCAGTATCACTCAGCAATGAAATCTATGTCATCAGTCCCGTAGCAGCATAATGAGTGGATTCAGGTACGATGATTCTAAGTGAAATAAGTCACACAGAAAAAGAAACATCATAAGATGTCACTAATACACGGAATTTAAACTTGGCTACACAGGAACTGAATTTCTAAACAGAACAGGGTCTCAAATGTAGAAAACCAACTTATGCTTGCTTAAGGGGAAAGGTGAGTTGGGGTGCTGCATAAAACCAGAGATTGAAATTAGCACAGATACCGCTCCATAAGCCAAATATGTAATAGACAAGAGCGACTCCTTGCTCAACGAAGTGGACTCAACACCCCATATTAAACGCCTAAGAATATACCTGACTAGTAAGAATCTTAAAACCTATGGATTTATATGTCTCCGAAAGAGAATCGAGCGTGTGTACAGTGGCATAAACGCAGCAGTGATAGGATTGGTGAGGTTCGGTGAGCAAATGCAGACCCTTTGAAGTCATATTGCATGGTACGCATTCCATGGGTCTCAACTCTCCAGGTTTAAGGGATTCTTCCTTCACCTAAAACATGCATGTGGAACCCAGAGTACGATCCACCGTGTGATCGGGAAACGTGTTCAAATGTGTCTCAGTTTTCGTCCCCTGGTACTCGGGTGCAACATTCCAGACGCTTTACTAACACTCTCCCCACTTGGAGAGTCAGTGCCTTTAACCTGCTGTTTGGCCCAGTTTGCAATTTCTGCGGAAAATGAACAGGAATAGGGAGAACCAATGAGAGACTAGCTGGAGGTGTCTGGACGGGCAAATTTAACTCTCATTTCCCACCAGGAAGAGGAATTAACCAAAGGCTCAGCGTGCCATGCCGGAACCACACTAGGGCCTGAAGCAATCCTGCGGTGATGCGGCCAGCTCACAAGAGAGCGAGTTGTAGAAAGGAGCTCAGGGGCACTATCATTCACAACCCTGCAGAGTTATAAATGACAGCTATCGTCCAAAAATATATTGAAGTAAGGCTGCCAAGAGGACTTGACAGTGGGGCAGAATTGCAGGAAACCGATTTCAGGAGGTAGACTGGAATTGCATGTAAAGCATAGGAAAAGAGGCAGAACGTCCACAATGATGCACTTGGTCAAAAAGGGCGTATGCGTTTTTTCCTGAATATATTCAGGAAAAAACGCATACGCCCTTTTTGGCCAACCAAGCAAGCTTGCAAAGGAAATCTGCACTACAATGAAGTCTCACCGCCCCCCGGTCAAAAGGGCCATCTGAAAAAAGTGTAAAATCCAGAAAGGCAGGAAGGGCCATGGAGAACTGGGAGCCTTGTTATGCTGATGCGCGGGATGCAAATTGCCAACAGCCACTCTGGAGAAGTGTATGATGTTTCCTGAAACATCTAAAAAACAAAGCAACAGAGCCTAGGGCACTTCCACTTATGGTCCTGTAGCTTAGGGAAATTATAATCAAAAAGACACAGCCACCCCAAAGTTTGGGACGGCTGTGTTTACAAGAACCTCGTTGACGGTACAAGTTCAATATCACAGAAAGCGAAAAATGGATAAAGTTGTGGTACTTACGTACAATGCAGTATCACTCAGCAATGAAATCTATGTCATCAGTCCCGTAGCAGCATAATGAGTGGATTCAGGTACGATGATTCTAAGTGAAATAAGTCACACAGAAAAAGATACATCATAAGATGTCACTAATACACGGAATTTAAACTTGGCTACACAGGAACTGAATTTCAAAACAGAACAGGGTCTCAAATGTAGAAAACCAACGTATGCTTGCTTAAGGGGAAAGGTGAGTTGGGGTGCTGCATAAAACCAGAGATTGAAATTAGCACAGATACCGCTCCATAAGCCAAATATGTCATAGACAAGAGCTACTCCTTGCTCAACGAAGTGGACTCAACACCCCATATTAAACGCCTAAGAATATACCTGACTAGTAAGAATCTTAAAACCTATGGATTTATATGTCTCCGAAAGAGAATCAAGCGTGTGTACAGTGGCATAAACGCAGCAGTGATAGGATTGGTGAGGTTCGGTGAGCAAATGCAGACCCTTTGAAGTCATATTGCATGGTACCCATTCCATGGGTCTCAACTCTCCAGGTTTAAGGGATTCTTCCTTCAGCTAAAACATGCATGTGGAACCCAGAGTACGATCCACCGTGTGATCGGGAAACGTGTTCAAATGTGTCTCAGTTTTCGTCCCCTGGTACTCGGGTGCAACATTCCAGACGCTTTACTAACACTCTCCCCACTTGGAGAGTCAGTGCCTTTAACCTGCTGTTTGGCCCAGTTTGCAATTTCTGCGGAAAATGAACAGGAATAGGGAGAACCAATGAGAGACTAGCTGGAGGTGTCTGGACGGGCAAATTTAACTCTCATTTCCCACCAGGAAGAGGAATTAACCAAAGGCTCAGCGTGCCATGCCGGAACCACACTAGGGCCTGAAGCAATCCTGCGGTGTTGCGGCCAGCTCACAAGAAAGCGAGTTGAAGAAAGGAGCTCAGGGGCACTGTCATTCACAACCCTGCAGAGTTATAAATGACAGCTATCGTCCAAAAATATATTGAAGTAAGGCTGCCAAGAGGACTTGACAGCGGGGCAGAATTGCAGGAAACCGATTTCAGGAGGTAGACTGGAATTGCATGTAAAGCATAGGAAAAGAGGCAGAACGTCCACAATGATGCACTTGGCCAAAAAGGGCGTATGCGTTTTTTCCTGAATATATTCAAGAAAAAACGCATACGCCCTATTTGGCCAACCAAGCAAGCTTGCAAAGGAAATCTGCACTACAATGAAGTCTCACTGCCCCCGGTCAAAAGGGCCATCTGAAAAAAGTGTAAAATCCAGAAAGGCAGGACAGGCCATGGAGAACTGGGAGCCTTGTTATGCTGATGGGCGGGATGCAAATTGCCAACAGCCACTCTGGAGAAGTGTATGATGTTTCCTGAAACATCTAGAAAACAAAGCAACAGAGCCTAGGGCACTTCCACTTATGGTCCTGTAGCTTAGGGAAATTATAATCAAAAAGACACAGCCACCCCAAAGTTTGGGACGGCTGTGTTTACAAGAACCTCGTTGACGGTACAAGTTCAATATCACAGAAAGCGAAAAATGGATAAAGTTGTGGTACTTACGTACAATGCAGTATCACTCAGCAATGAAATCTATGTCATCAGTCCCGTAGCAGCATAATGAGTGGATTCAGGTACGATGATTCTAAGTGAAATAAGTCACACAGAAAAAGAAACATCATAAGATGTCACTAATACATGGAATTTAAACTTGGCTACACAGGAACTGAATTTCAAAACAGAACAGGGTCTCAAATGTAGAAAACCAACTTATGCTTGCTTAAGGGGAAAGGTGAGTTGGGGTGCTGCATAAAACCAGAGATTGAAATTAGCACAGATACCGCTCCATAAGCCAAATATGTCATAGACAAGAGCTACTCCTTGCTCAACGAAGTGGACTCAACACCCCATATTAAACGCCTAAGAATATACCTGACTAGTAAGAATCTTAAAACCTATGGATTTATATGTCTCCGAAAGAGAATCAAGCGTGTGTACAGTGGCATAAACGCAGCAGTGATAGGATTGGTGAGGTTCGGTGAGCAAATGCAGACCCTTTGAAGTCATATTGCATGGTACCCATTCCATGGGTCTCAACTCTCCAGGTTTAAGGGATTCTTCCTTCAGCTAAAACATGCATGTGGAACCCAGAGTACGATCCACCGTGTGATCGGGAAACGTGTTCAAATGTGTCTCAGTTTTCGTCCCCTGGTACTCGGGTGCAACATTCCAGACGCTTTACTAACACTCTCCCCACTTGGAGAGTCAGTGCCTTTAACCTGCTGTTTGGCCCAGTTTGCAATTTCTGCGGAAAATGAACAGGAATAGGGAGAACCAATGAGAGACTAGCTGGAGGTGTCTGGACGGGCAAATTGAACTCTCATTTCCCACCAGGAAGAGGAATTAACCAAAGGCTCAGCGTGCCATGCCGGAACCACACTAGGGCCTGAAGCAATCCTGCGGTGTTGCGGCCAGCTCACAAGAAAGCGAGTTGAAGAAAGGAGCTCAGGGGCACTGTCATTCACAACCCTGCAGAGTTATAAATGACAGCTATCGTCCAAAAATATATTGAAGTAAGGCTGCCAAGAGGACTTGACAGCGGGGCAGAATTGCAGGAAACCGATTTCAGGAGGTAGACTGGAATTGCATGTAAAGCATAGGAAAAGAGGCAGAACGTCCACAATGATGCACTTGGCCAAAAAAGGCGTATGCGTTTTTTCCTGAATATATTCAGGAAAAAACGCATACGCCCTTTTTGGCCAACCAAAATAGCTTGCAAAGGAAATCTGCACTACAATGAAGTCTCACTGCCCCCGGTCAAAAGGGCCATCTGAAAAAAGTGTAAAATCCAGAAAGGCAGGACAGGCCATGGAGAACTGGGAGCCTTGTTATGCTGATGGGCGGGATGCAAATTGCCAACAGCCACTCTGGAGAAGTGTATGATGTTTCCTGAAACATCTAGAAAACAAAGTAACAGAGCCTAGGGGACTTCCACTTATGGTCCTGTAGCTTAGGGAAATTATAATCAAAAAGACACAGCCACCCCAAAGTTTGGGACGGCTGTGTTTACAAGAACCTTGTTGACGGTACAAGTTCAATATCACAGAAAGCGAAAAATGGATAAAGTTGTGGTACTTACGTACAATGCAGTATCACTCAGCAATGAAATCTATGTCATCAGTCCCGTAGCAGCATAATGAGTGGATTCAGGTACGATGATTCTAAGTGAAATAAGTCACACAGAAAAAGAAACATCATAAGATGTCACTAATACACGGAATTTAAACTTGGCTACACAGGAACTGAATTTCTAAACAGAACAGGGTCTCAAATGTAGAAAACCAACGTATGCTTGCTTAAGGGGAAAGGTGAGTTGGGGTGCTGCATAAAACCAGAGATTGAAATTAGCACAGATACCGCTCCATAAGCCAAATATGTAATAGACAAGAGCTACTCCTTGCTCAACGAAGTGGACTCAACACCCCATATTAAACGCCTAAGAATATACATGACTAGTAAGAATCTTAAAACCTATGGATTTATATGTCTCCGAAAGAGAATCGAGCGTGTGTACAGTGGCATAAACGCAGCAGTGATAGGATTGGTGAGGTTCGGTGAGCAAATGCAGACCCTTTGAAGTCATATCGCATGGTACCCTTTCCATGGGTCTCAACTCTCCAGGTTTAAGGGATTCTTCCTTCAGCTAAAACATGCATGTGGAACCCAGAGTACGATCCACCGTGTGATCGGGAAACGTGTTCAAATGTGTCTCAGTTTTCGTCCCCTGGTACTCGGGTGCAACATTCCAGATGCTTTACTAACACTCTCCCCACTTGGAGAGTCAGTGCCTTTAACCTGCTGTTTGGCCCAGTTTGCAATTTCTGCGGAAAATGAACAGGAATAGGGAGAACCCATGAGAGACTAGCTGGAGGTGTCTGGACGGGCAAATTTAACTCTCATTTCCCACCAGGAAGAGGAAGTAACCAAAGGCTCAGCGTGCCATGCCGGAACCACACTAGGGCCTGAAGCAATCCTGCGGTGTTGCGACCAGCTCACAAGAAAGCGAGCTAAAGAAAGGAGCTCAGGGGCACTATCATTCACAACCCTGCAGAGTTATAAATGACAGCTATCGTCCAAAAATATATTGAAGTAAGGCTGCCAAGAGGACTTGACAGCGGGGCAGAATTGCAGGAAACCGATTTCAGGAGGTAGACTGGAATTGCATGTAAAGCATAGGAAAAGAGGCAGAACGTCCACAATGATGCACTTGGCCAAAAAGGGCGTATGCGTTTTTTCCTGAATATATTCAGGAAAAAACGCATACGCCCTTTTTGGCCAACCAAGCAAGCTTGCAAAGGAAATCTGCACTACAATGAAGTCTCACTGCCCCCCGGTCAAAAGGGCCATCTGAAAAAAGTGTAAAATCCAGAAAGGCAGGACAGGCCATGGAGAACTGGGAGCCTTGTTATGCTGATGGGCGGGATGCAAATTGCCAACAGCCACTCTGGAGAAGTGTATGATGTTTCCTGAAACATCTAGAAAACAAAGCAACAGAGCCTAGGGCACTTCCACTTATGGTCCTGTAGCTTAGGGAAATTATAATCAAAAAGACACAGCCACCCCAAAGTTTGGGATGGCTGTGTTTACAAGAACCTCGTTTACGGTACAAGTTCAATATAACAGAAAGCGAAAAATGGATAAAGTTGTGGTACTTACGTACAATGCAGTATCACTCAGCAATGAAATCTATGTCATCAGTCCCGTAGCAGCATAATGAGTGGATTCAGGTACGATGATTCTAAGTGAAATAAGTCACACAGAAAAAGAAACATCATAAGATGTCACTAATACACGGAATTTAAACTTGGCTACACAGGAACTGAATTTCAAAACAGAACAGGGTCTCAAATGTAGAAAACCAACTTATGCTTGCTTAAGGGGAAAGGTGAGTTGGGGTGCTGCATAAAACCAGAGATTGAAATTAGCACAGATACCGCTCCATAAGCCAAATATGTCATAGACAAGAGCTACTCCTTGCTCAACGAAGTGAACTCAACACCCCATATTAAACGCCTAAGAATATACCTGACTAGTAAGAATCTTAAAACCTATGGATTTATATGTCTCCGAAAGAGAATCAAGCGTGTGTACAGTGGCATAAACGCAGCAGTGATAGGATTGGTGAGGTTCGGTGAGCAAATGCAGACCCTTTGAAGTCATATTGCATGGTACCCATTCCATGGGTCTCAACTCTCCAGGTTTAAGGGATTCTTCCTTCAGCTAAAACATGCATGTGGAACCCAGATTACGATCCACCGTGTGATCGGGAAACGTGTTCAAATGTGTCTCAGTTTTCGTCCCCTGGTACTCGGGTGCAACATTCCAGACGCTTTACTAACACTCTCCCCACTTGGAGAGTCAGTGCCTTTAACCTGCTGTTTGGCCCAGTTTGCAATTTCTGCGGAAAATGAACAGGAATAGGGAGAACCAATGAGAGACTAGCTGGAGGTGTCTGGACGGGCAAATTTAACTCTCATTTCCCACCAGGAAGAGGATTAACCAAAGGCTCAGCGTGCCATGCCGGAACCACACTAGGGCCTGAAGCAATCCTGCGGTGTTGCGGCCAGCTCACAAGAAAGCGAGTTGAAGAAAGGAGCTCAGGGGCACTGTCATTCACAACCCTGCAGAGTTATAAATGACAGCGATCGTCCAAAAATATATTGAAGTAAGGCTGCCAAGAGGACTTGACAGCAGGGCAGAATTGCAGGAAACCGATTTCAGGAGGTAGACTGGAATTGCATGTAAAGCATAGGAAAAGAGGCAGAACGGCCACAATGATGCACTTGGCCAAAAAGGGCGTATGCGTTTTCTCCTGAATATATTCAGGAAAAAACGCATACGCCCTTTTTGGCCAACCAAGCAAGCTTGCAAAGGAAATCTGCACTACAATGAAGTCTCACTGCCCCCCGGTCAAAAGGGCCATCTGAAAAAAGTGTAAAATCCAGAAAGGCAGGACAGGCCATGGAGAACTGGGAGCCTTGTTATGCTGATGGGTGGGATGCAAATTGCCAACAGCCACTCTGGAGAAGTGTATGATGTTTCCTGAAACATCTAGAAAACAAAGCAACAGAGCCTAGGGCACTTCCACTTATGGTCTTGTAGCTTAGGGATATTATAATCAAAAAGACACAGCCACCCCAAAGTTTGGGACGGCTGTGTTTACAAGAACCTCGTTGACGGTACAAGTTCAATATCACAGAAAGCGAAAAATGGATAAAGTTTTGGTACTTACGTACAATGCAATATCACTCAGCAATGAAATCTATCTCATCAGTCCCGTAGCAGCATAATGAGTGGATTCAGGTACGATGATTCTAAGTGAAATAAGTCACACAGAAAAAGAAACATCATAAGATGTCACTAATACACGGAATTTAAACTTGGCTACACAGGAACTGAATTTCAAAACAGAACAGGGTCTCAAATGTAGAAAACCAACTTATGCTTGCTTAAGGGGAAAGGTGAGTTGGGGTGCTGCATAAAACCAGAGATTGAAATTAGCACAGATACCGCTCCATAAGCCAAATATGTAATAGACAAGAGCTACTTCTTACTCAACGAAGTGGACTCAGCACCCCATATTAAACGCCTAAGAATATACCTGACTAGTAAGAATCTTAAAACCTATGGATTTATATGTCTCCGAAAGAGAATCAAGCGTGTGTACAGTGGCATAAATGCAGCAGTGATAGGATTGGTGAGGTTCGGTGAGCAAATGCAGACCCTTTGAAGTCATATTGCATGGTACCCATTCCATGGGTCTCAACTCTCCAGGTTTAAGGGATTCTTCCTTCAGCTAAAACATGCATGTGGAACCCAGAGTACGATCCACCGTGTGATCGGGAAACGTGTTCAAATGTGTCTCAGTTTTCGTCCCCTGGTACTCGGGTGCAACATTCCAGACGCTTTACTAACACTCTCCCCACTTGGAGAGTCAGTGCCTTTAACCTGCTGTTTGACCCAGTTTGCAATTTCTGCGGAAAATGAACAGGAATAGGGAGAACCAATGAGAGACTAGCTGGAGGTGTCTGGACGGGCAAATTTAACTCTCATTTCCCATCAGGAAGAGGAATTAACCAAAGGCTCAGCGTGCCATGCCGGAACCACACTAGGGCCTGAAGCAATCCTGCGGTGTTGTGGCCAGCTCACAAGAAAGCTAGTTGAAGAAAGGAGCTCAGGGGCACTGTCATTCACAACCCTGCAGAGTTATAAATGACAGCTATCGTCCAAATATATATTGAAGTAAGGCTGCCAAGAGGACTTGACAGCGGGGCAGAATTGCAGGAAACCGATTTCAGGAGGTAGACTGGAATTGCATGTAAAGCATAGGAAAAGAGGCAGAACGTCCACAATGATGCACTTGGCCAAAAAGGGCGTATGCGTTTTTTCCTGAATATATTCAGGAAAAAACGCATACGCCCTTTTTGGCCAACCAAGCAAGCTTGCAAAGGAAATCTGCACTACAATGAAGTCTCACTGCCCCCCGGTCAAAAGGGCCATCTGAAAAAAGTGTAAAATCCAGAAAGGCAGGACAGGCCATGGAGAACTGGGAGCCTTGTTATGCTGATGGGCGGGATGCAAATTGCCAACAGCCACTCTGGAGAAGTGTATGATGTTTCCTGAAACATCTAGAAAACAAAGCAACAGAGCCTAGGGCACTTCCACTTATGGTCCTATAGCTTAGGGAAATTATAATCAAAAAGACACAGCCACCCCAAAGTTTGGGACGGCTGTGTTTACAAGAACCTCGTTGATGGTACAAGTTCAATATCACAGAAAGTGAAAAATGGATAAAGTTGTGGTACTTACGTACAATGCAGTATCACTCAGCAATGAAATCTATGTCATCAGTCCCGTAGCAGCATAATGAGTGGATTCAGGTACGATGATTCTAAGTGAAATAAGTCACACAGAAAAAGAAACATCATAAGATGTCACTAATACACGGAATTTAAACTTGGCTACACAGGAACTGAATTTCTAAACAGAACAGGGTCTCAAATGTAGAAAACCAACTTATGCTTGCTTAAGGGGAAAGGTGAGTTGGGGTGCTGCATAAAACCAGAGATTGAAATTAGCACAGATACCGCTCCATAAGCCAAATATGTCATAGACAAGAGCTACTCCTTGCTCAACGAAGTGGACTCAACACCCCATATTAAACGCCTAAGAATATACCTGACTAGTAAGAATCTTAAAACCTATGGATTTATATGTCTCCGAAAGAGAATCGAGCGTGTGTACAGTGGCATAAACGCAGCAGTGATAGGATTGGTGAGGTTCGGTGAGCAAATGCAGACCCTTTGAAGTCATATTGCATGGTACGCATTCCATGGGTCTCAACTCTCCAGGTTTAAGGGATTCTTCCTTCAGCTAAAACATGCATGTGGAACCCAGAGTACGATCCACCGTGTGATCGGGAAACGTGTTCAAATGTGTCTCAGTTTTCGTCCCCTGGTACTCGGGTGCAACATTCCAGACGCTTTACTAACACTCTCCCCACTTGGAGAGTCAGTGCCTTTAACCTGCTGTTTGGCCCAGTTTGCAATTTCTGCGGAAAATGAACAGGAATAGGGAGAACCAATGAGAGACTAGCTGGAGGTGTCTGGACGGGCAAATTTAACTCTCATTTCCCACCAGGAAGAGGAATTAACCAAAGGCTCAGCGTGCCATGCCGGAACCACACTAGGGCCTGAAGCAATCCTGCGGTGTTGCGGCCAGCTCACAAGAGAGCGAGTTGAAGAAAGGAGCTCAGGGGCACTATCATTCACAACCCTGCAGAGTTATAAATGACAGCTATCGTCCAAAAATATATTGAAGTAAGGCTGCCAAGAGGACTTGACAGCGGGGCAGAATTGCAGGAAACCGATTTCAGGAGGTAGACTGGAATTGCATGTAAAGCATAGGAAAAGAGGCAGAACATCCACAATGATGCAGTTGGTCAAAAAGGGCGTATGCGTTTTTTCCTGAATATATTCAGGAAAAAACGCATACGCCCTTTTTGGCCAACCAAGCAAGCTTGCAAAGGAAATCTGCACTACAATGAAGTCTCACCGCCCCCCGGTCAAAAGGGCCATCTGAAAAAAGTGTAAAATCCAGAAAGGCAGGACAGGCCATGGAGAACTGGGAGCCTTGTTATGCTGATGGGCAGGATGCAAATTGCCAACAGCCACTCTGGAGAAGTGTATGATGTTTCCTGAAACATCTAAAAAACAAAGCAACAGAGCCTAGGGCACTTCCACTTATGGTCCTATAGCTTAGGGAAATTATAATCAAAAAGACACGGCCACCCCAAAGTTTGGGATGGCTGTGTTTACAAGAACCTCATTTACGGTACAAGTTCAATATAACAGAAAGCGAAAAATGGATAAAGTTGTGGTACTTACGTACAATGCAGTATCACTCAGCAATGAAATCTATGTCATCAGTCCCGTAGCAGCATAATGAGTGGATTCAGGTACGATGATTCTAAGTGAAATAAGTCACACAGAAAAAGAAACATCATAAGATGTCACTAATACACGGAATTTAAACTTGGCTACACAGGAACTGAATTTCAAAACAGAACAGGGTCTCAAATGTAGAAAACCAACTTATGCTTGCTTAAGGGGAAAGGTGAGTTGGGGTGCTGCATAAAACCAGAGATTGAAATTAGCACAGATACCGCTCCATAAGCCAAATATGTCATAGACAAGAGCTTCTCCTTGCTCAACGAAGTGGACTCAGCACCCCATATTAAACGCCTAAGAATATACCTGACTAGTAAGAATCTTAAAACCTATGGATTTATATGTCTCCGAAAGAGAATCAAGCGTGTGTACAGTGGCATAAACGCAGCAGTGATAGGATTGGTGAGGTTCGGTGAGCAAATGCAGACCCTTTGAAGTCATATTGCATGGTACCCATTCCATGGGTCTCAACTCTCCAGGTTTAAGGGATTCTTCCTTCAGCTAAAACATGCATGTGGAACCCAGAGTACGATCCACCTTGTGATCGGGAAACGTGTTCAAATGTGTCTCAGTTTTCGTCCCCTGGTACTCGGGTGCAACATTCCAGATGCTTTACTAACACTCTCCCCACTTGGAGAGTCAGTGCCTTTAACCTGCTGTTTGGCCCAGTTTGCAATTTCTGCGGAAAATGAACAGGAATAGGGAGAACCCATGAGAGACTAGCTGGAGGTGTCTGGACGGGCAAATTTAACTCTCATTTCCCACCAGGAAGAGGAAGTAACCAAAGGCTCAGCGTGCCATGCCGGAACCACACTAGGGCCTGAAGCAATCCTGCGGTGTTGCGGCCAGCTCACAAGAAAGCGAGTTGAAGAAAGGAGCTCAGGGGCACTGTCATTCACAACCCTGCAGAGTTATAAATGACAGCTATCGTCCAAAAATATATTGAAGTAAGGCTGCCAAGAGGACTTGACAGCGGGGCAGAATTGCAGGAAACCGATTTCAGGAGGTAGACTGGAATTGCATGTAAAGCATAGGAAAAGAGGCAGAACGTCCACAATGATGCACTTGGCCAAAAAGGGCGTATGCGTTTTTTCCTGAATATATTCAGGAAAAAACGCATACGCCCTTTTTGGCCAACCAAGCAAGCTTGCAAAGGAAATCTGCACTACAATGAAGTCTCACTGCCCCCCGGTCAAAAGGGCCATCTGAAAAAAGTGTAAAATCCAGAAAGGCAGGACAGGCCATGGAGAACTGGGAGCCTTGTTATGCTGATGGGCGGGATGCAAATTGCCAACAGCCACTCTGGAGAAGTGTATGATGTTTCCTGAAACATCTAGAAAACAAAGCAACAGAGCCTAGGGCACTTCCACTTATGGTCCTGTAGCTTAGGGAAATTATAATCAAAAAGACACAGCCACCCCAAAGTTTGGGATGGCTGTGTTTACAAGAACCTCGTTTACGGTACAAGTTCAATATAACAGAAAGCGAAAAATGGATAAAGTTGTGGTACTTACGTACAATGCAGTATCACTCAGCAATGAAATGTATGTCATCAGTCCCGTAGCAGCATAATGAGTGGATTCAGGTACGATGATTCTAAGTGAAATAAGTCACACAGAAAAAGAAACATCATAAGATGTCACTAATACACGGAATTTAAACTTGGCTACACAGGAACTGAATTTCAAAACAGAACAGGGTCTCAAATGTAGAAAACCAACTTATGCTTGCTTAAGGGGAAAGGTGAGTTGGGGTGCTGCATAAAACCAGAGATTGAAATTAGCACAGATACCGCTCCATAAGCCAAATATGTCATAGACAAGAGCTACTCCTTGCTCAACGAAGGGAACTCAACACCCCATATTAAACGCCTAAGAATATACCTGACTAGTAAGAATCTTAAAACCTATGGATTTATATGTCTCCGAAAGAGAATCAAGCGTGTGTACAGTGGCATAAACGCAGCAGTGATAGGATTGGTGAGGTTCGGTGAGCAAATGCAGACCCTTTGAAGTCATATTGCATGGTACCCATTCCATGGGTCTCAACTCTCCAGGTTTAAGGGATTCTTCCTTCAGCTAAAACATGCATGTGGAACCCAGAGTACGATCCACCGTGTGATCGGGAAACGTGTTCAAATGTGTCTCAGTTTTCGTCCCCTGGTACTCGGGTGCAACATTCCAGACGCTTTACTAACACTCTCCCCACTTGGAGAGTCAGTGCCTTTAACCTGCTGTTTGGCCCAGTTTGCAATTTCTGCGGAAAATGAACAGGAATAGGGAGAACCAATGAGAGACTAGCTGGAGGTGTCTGGACGGGCAAATTTAACTCTCATTTCCCACCAGGAAGAGGAAGTAACCAAAGGCTCGGCGTGCCATGCCGGAACCACACTAGGGCCTGAAGCAATCCTGCGGTGTTGCGGCCAGCTCACAAGAAAGCGAGTTGAAGAAAGGAGCTCAGGGGCACTGTCATTCACAACCCTGCAGAGTTATAAATGACAGCTATCGTCCAAAAATATATTGAAGTAAGGCTGCCAAGAGGACTTGACAGCGGGGCAGAATTGCAGGAAACCGATTTCAGGAGGTAGACTGGAATTGCATGTAAAGCATAGGAAAAGAGGCAGAACGTCCACAATGATGCACTTGGCCAAAAAGGGCGTATGCGTTTTTTCCTGAATATATTCAGGAAAAAACGCATACGCCCTTTTTGGCCAACCAAGCAAGCTTGCAAAGGAAATCTGCACTACAATGAAGTCTCACCGCCCCCCGGTCAAAAGGGCCATCTGAAAAAAGTGTAAAATCCAGAAAGGCAGGACAGGCCATGGAGAACTGGGAGCCTTGTTATGCTGATGGGCGGGATGCAAATTGCCAACAGCCACTCTGGAGAAGTGTATGATGTTTCCTGAAACATTTAAAAAACAAAGCAACAGAGCCTAGGGCACTTCCACTTATGGTCCTGTAGCTTAGGGAAATTATAATCAAAAAGACACAGCCACCCCAAAGTTTGGGACGGCTGTGTTTACAAGAACCTCGTTGACAGTACAAGTTCAATATCAAAGAAAGCGAAAAATGGATAAAGTTGTGGTACTTACGTACAATGCAGTATCACTCAGCAATGAAATCTATGTCATCAGTCCCGTAGCAGCATAATGAGTGGATTCAGGTACGATGATTCTAAGTGAAATAAGTCACACAGAAAAAGAAACATCATAAGATGTCACTAATACACGGAATTTAAACTTGGCTACACAGGAACTGAATTTCAAAACAGAACAGGGTCTCAAATGTAGAAAACCAACTTATGCTTGCTTAAGGGGAAAGGTGAGTTGGGGTGCTGCATAAAACCAGAGATTGAAATTAGCACAGATACCGCTCCATAAGCCAAATATGTAATAGACAAGAGCTACTCCTTGCTCAACGAAGTGGACTCAACACCCCATATTAAACGCCTAAGAATATACCTGACTAGTAAGAATCTTAAAACCTATGGATTTATATGTCTCCGAAAGAGAATCAAGCGTGTGTACAGTGGCATAAACGCAGCAGTGATAGGATTGGTGAGGTTCGGTGAGCAAATGCAGACCCTTTGAAGTCATATTGCATGGTACCCATTCCATGGGTCTCAACTCTCCAGGTTTAAGGGATTCTTCCTTCAGCTAAAACATGCATGTGGAACCCAGAGTACGATCCACCGTGTGATCGGGAAACGTGTTCAAATGTGTCTCAGTTTTCGTCCCCTGGTACTCGGGTGCAACATTCCAGACGCTTTACTAACACTCTCCCCACTTGGAGAGTCAGTGCCTTTAACCTGCTGTTTGGCCCAGTTTGCAATTTCTGCGGAAAATGAACAGGAATAGGGAGAACCAATGAGAGACTAGCTGGAGGTGTCTGGACGGGCAAATTTAACTCTCATTTCCCACCAGGAAGAGGAATTAACCAAAGGCTCAGCGTGCCATGCCGGAACCACACTAGGGCCTGAAGCAATCCTGCGGTGTTGCGGCCAGCTCACAAGAGAGCGAGTTGAAGAAAGGAGCTCAGGGGCACTGTCATTCACAACCCTGCAGAGTTATAAATGACAGCTATCGTCCAAAAATATATTCAAGTAAGGCTGCCAAGAGGACTAGACAGCGGGGCAGAATTGCAGGAAACCGATTTCAGGAGGTAGACTGGAATTGCATGTAAAGCATAGGAAAAGAGGCAGAACGTCCACAATGATGCACTTGGCCAAAAACTGCGTATGCGTTTTTTCCTGAATATATTCAGGAAAAAACGCATACGCCCTTTTTGGCCAACCAAGCAAGCTTGCAAAGGAAATCTGCACTACAATGAAGTCTCACTGCCCCCCAGTCAAAAGGGCCATCTGAAAAAAGTGTAAAATCCAGAAAGGCAGGACAGGCCATGGAGAACTGGGAGCCTTGTTATGCTGATGGGCGGGATGCAAATTGCCAACAGCCACTCTGGAGAAGAGTATGATGTTTCCTGAAACATCTAAAAAACAAAGCAACAGAGCCTAGGGCACTTCCACTTATGGTCCTGTAGCTTAGGGAAATTATAATCAAAAAGACACAGCCACCCCAAAGTTTGGGATGGCTGTGTTTATAAGAACCTCGTTGACGGTACAAGTTCAATATCACAGAAAGCGAAATATGGATAAAGTTGTGGTACTTACGTACAATGCAGTATCACTCAGCAATGAAATCTATGTCATCAGTCCCGTAGCAGCATAATGAGTGGATTCAGGTACGATGATTCTAAGTGAAATAAGTCACACAGAAAAAGAAACATCATAAGATGTCACTAATACACGGAATTTAAACTTGGCTACACAGGAACTGAATTTCAAAACAGAACAGGGTCTCAAATGTAGAAAACCAACTTATGCTTGCTTAAGGGGAAAGGTGAGTTGGGGTGCTGCATAAAACCAGAGATTGAAATTAGCACAGATACCGCTCCATAAGCCAAATATGTCATAGACAAGAGCTACTCCTTGCTCAACGAAGTGGACTCAACACCCCATATTAAACGCCTAAGAATATACCTGACTAGTAAGAATCTTAAAACCTATGGATTTATATGTCTCCGAAAGAGAATCAAGCGTGTGTACAGTGGCATAAACGCAGCAGTGATAGGATTGGTGAGGTTTGGTGAGCAAATGCAGACCCTTTGAAGTCATATTGCATGGTACCCATTCCATGGGTCTCAACTCTCCAGGTTTAAGGGATTCTTCCTTCACCTAAAACATGCATGTGGAACCCAGAGTACGATCCACCGTGTGATCGGGAAACGTGTTCAAATGTGTCTCAGTTTTCGTCCCCTGGTACTCGGGTGCAACATTCCAGACGCTTTACTAACACTCTCCCCACTTGGAGAGTCAGTGCCTTTAACCTGCTGTTTGGCCCAGTTTGCAATTTCTGCGGAAAATGAACAGGAATAGGGAGAACCAATGAGAGACTAGCTGGAGGTGTCTGGACGGGCAAATTTAACTCTCATTTCCCACCAGGAAGAGGAATTAACCAAAGGCTCAGCGTGCCATGCCGGAACCACACTAGGGCCTGAAGCAATCCTGCGGTGTTGCGGCCAGCTCACAAGAAAGCGAGTTGAAGAAAGGAGCTCAGGGGCACTATCATTCACAACCCTGCAGAGTTATAAATGACAGCTATCGTCCAAAAATATATTGAAGTAAGGCTGCCAAGAGGACTTGACAGCGGGGCAGAATTGCAGGAAACCGATTTCAGGAGGTAGACTGGAATTGCATGTAAAGCATAGGAAAAGAGGCAGAACGTCCACAATGATGCACTTGGCCAAAAAGGGCGTATGCGTTTTTTCCTGAATATATTCAGGAAAAAAACGCATACGCCCTTTTTGGCCAACCAAGCAAGCTTGCAAAGGAAATCTGCACTACAATGAAGTCTCACTGCCCCCCGGTCAAAAGGGCCATCTGAAAAAAGTGTAAAATCCAGAAAGGCAGGACAGGCCATGGAGAACTGGGAGCCTTGTTATGCTGATGGGCGGGATGCAAATTGCCAACAGCCACTCTGGAGAAGTGTATGATGTTTCCTGAAACATCTAGAAAACAAAGCAACAGAGCCTAGGGCACTTCCACTTATGGTCCTGTAGCTTAGGGAAATTATAATCAAAAAGACACAGCCACCCCAAAGTTTGGGACGGCTGTGTTTACAAGAACCTCGTTGACGGTACAAGTTCAATATCACAGAAAGCGAAAAATGGATAAAGTTGTGGTACTTACGTACAATGCAGTATCACTCAGCAATGAAATCTATGTCATCAGTCCCGTAGCAGCATAATGAGTGGATTCAGGTACGATGATTCTAAGTGAAATAAGTCACACAGAAAAAGAAACATCATAAGATGTCACTAATACATGGAATTTAAACTTGGCTACACAGGAACTGAATTTCAAAACAGAACAGGGTCTCAAATGTAGAAAACCAACTTATGCTTGCTTAAGGGGAAAGGTGAGTTGGGGTGCTGCATAAAACCAGAGATTGAAATTAGCACAGATACCGCTCCATAAGCCAAATATGTCATAGACAAGAGCTACTCCTTGCTCAACGAAGTGGACTCAACACCCCATATTAAACGCCTAAGAATATACCTGACTAGTAAGAATCTTAAAACCTATGGATTTATATGTCTCCGAAAGAGAATCAAGCGTGTGTACAGTGGCATAAACGCAGCAGTGATAGGATTGGTGAGGTTCGGTGAGCAAATGCAGACCCTTTGAAGTCATATTGCATGGTACCCATTCCATGGGTCTCAACTCTCCAGGTTTAAGGGATTCTTCCTTCAGCTAAAACATGCATGTGGAACCCAGAGTACGATCCACCGTGTGATCGGGAAACGTGTTCAAATGTGTCTCAGTTTTCGTCCCCTGGTACTCGGGTGCAACATTCCAGACGCTTTACTAACACTCTCCCCACTTGGAGAGTCAGTGCCTTTAACCTGCTGTTTGGCCCAGTTTGCAATTTCTGCGGAAAATGAACAGGAATAGGGAGAACCAATGAGAGACTAGCTGGAGGTGTCTGGACGGGCAAATTGAACTCTCATTTCCCACCAGGAAGAGGAATTAACCAAAGGCTCAGCGTGCCATGCCGGAACCACACTAGGGCCTGAAGCAATCCTGCGGTGTTGCGGCCAGCTCACAAGAAAGCGAGTTGAAGAAAGGAGCTCAGGGGCACTGTCATTCACAACCCTGCAGAGTTATAAATGACAGCTATCGTCCAAAAATATATTGAAGTAAGGCTGCCAAGAGGACTTGACAGCGGGGCAGAATTGCAGGAAACCGATTTCAGGAGGTAGACTGGAATTGCATGTAAAGCATAGGAAAAGAGGCAGAACGTCCACAATGATGCACTTGGCCAAAAAAGGCGTATGCGTTTTTTCCTGAATATATTCAGGAAAAAACGCATACGCCCTTTTTGGCCAACCAAAATAGCTTGCAAAGGAAATCTGCACTACAATGAAGTCTCACTGCCCCCGGTCAAAAGGGCCATCTGAAAAAAGTGTAAAATCCAGAAAGGCAGGACAGGCCATGGAGAACTGGGAGCCTTGTTATGCTGATGGGCGGGATGCAAATTGCCAATAGCCACTCTGGAGAAGTATATGATGTTTCCTGAAACATCTAAAAAACAAAGCAACAGAGCCTAGGGGACTTCCACTTATGGTCCTGTAGCTTAGGGAAATTATAATCAAAAAGACACAGCCACCCCAAAGTTTGGGACGGCTGTGTTTACAAGAACCTCGTTGACGGTACAAGTTCAATATCAAAGAAAGCGAAAAATGGATAAAGTTGTGGTACTTACGTACAATGCAGTATCACTCAGCAATGAAATCTATGTCATCAGTCCCGTAGCAGCATAATGAGTGGATTCAGGTACGATGATTCTAAGTGAAATAAGTCACACAGAAAAAGAAACATCATAAGATGTCACTAATACACGGAATTTAAACTTGGCTACACAGGAACTGAATTTCAAAACAGAACAGGGTCTCAAATGTAGAAAACCAACGTATGCTTGCTTAAGGGGAAAGGTGAGTTGGGGTGCTGCATAAAACCAGAGATTGAAATTAGCACAGATACCGCTCCATAAGCCAAATATGTAATAGACAAGAGCTACTTCTTACTCAACGAAGTGGACTCAGCACCCCATATTAAACGCCTAAGAATATACCTGACTAGTAAGAATCTTAAAACCTATGGATTTATATGTCTCCGAAAGAGAATCAAGCGTGTGTACAGTGGCATAAATGCAGCAGTGATAGGATTGGTGAGGTTCGGTGAGCAAATGCAGACCCTTTGAAGTCATATTGCATGGTACCCATTCCATGGGTCTCAACTCTCCAGGTTTAAGGGATTCTTCCTTCAGCTAAAACATGCATGTGGAACCCAGAGTACGATCCACCGTGTGATCGGGAAACGTGTTCAAATGTGTCTCAGTTTTCGTCCCCTGGTACTCGGGTGCAACATTCCAGACGCTTTACTAACACTCTCCCCACTTGGAGAGTCAGTGCCTTTAACCTGCTGTTTGACCCAGTTTGCAATTTCTGCGGAAAATGAACAGGAATAGGGAGAACCAATGAGAGACTAGCTGGAGGTGTCTGGACGGGCAAATTTAACTCTCATTTCCCACCAGGAAGAGGAATTAACCAAAGGCTCAGCGTGCCATGCCGGAACCACACTAGGGCCTGAAGCAATCCTGCGGTGTTGTGGCCAGCTCACAAGAAAGCTAGTTGAAGAAAGGAGCTCAGGGGCACTGTCATTCACAACCCTGCAGAGTTATAAATGACAGCTATCGTCCAAATATATATTGAAGTAAGGCTGCCAAGAGGACTTGACAGCGGGGCAGAATTGCAGGAAACCGATTTCAGGAGGTAGACTGGAATTGCATGTAAAGCATAGGAAAAGAGGCAGAACGTCCACAATGATGCACTTGGCCAAAAAGGGCGTATGCGTTTTTTCCTGAATATATTCAGGAAAAAACGCATACGCCCTTTTTGGCCAACCAAGCAAGCTTGCAAAGGAAATCTGCACTACAATGAAGTCTCACTGCCCCCCGGTCAAAAGGGCCATCTGAAAAAAGTGTAAAATCCAGAAAGGCAGGACAGGCCATGGAGAACTGGGAGCCTTGTTATGCTGATGGGCGGGATGCAAATTGCCAACAGCCACTCTGGAGAAGTGTATGATGTTTCCTGAAACATCTAGAAAACAAAGCAACAGAGCCTACGGCACTTCCACTTATGGTCCTATAGCTTACGGAAATTATAATCAAAAAGACACAGCCACCCCAAAGTTTGGGACGGCTGTGTTTACAAGAACCTCGTTGATGGTACAAGTTCAATATCACAGAAAGTGAAAAATGGATAAAGTTGTGGTACTTACGTACAATGCAGTATCACTCAGCAATGAAATCTATGTCATCAGTCCCGTAGCAGCATAATGAGTGGATTCAGGTACGATGATTCTAAGTGAAATAAGTCACACAGAAAAAGAAACATCATAAGATGTCACTAATACACGGAATTTAAACTTGGCTACACAGGAACTGAATTTCTAAACAGAACAGGGTCTCAAATGTAGAAAACCAACTTATGCTTGCTTAAGGGGAAAGGTGAGTTGGGGTGCTGCATAAAACCAGAGATTGAAATTAGCACAGATACCGCTCCATAAGCCAAATATGTCATAGACAAGAGCTACTCCTTGCTCAACGAAGTGGACTCAACACCCCATATTAAACGCCTAAGAATATACCTGACTAGTAAGAATCTTAAAACCTATGGATTTATATGTCTCCGAAAGAGAATCGAGCGTGTGTACAGTGGCATAAACGCAGCAGTGATAGGATTGGTGAGGTTCGGTGAGCAAATGCAGACCCTTTGAAGTCATATTGCATGGTACGCATTCCATGGGTCTCAACTCTCCAGGTTTAAGGGATTCTTCCTTCAGCTAAAACATGCATGTGGAACCCAGAGTACGATCCACCGTGTGATCGGGAAACGTGTTCAAATGTGTCTCAGTTTTCGTCCCCTGGTACTCGGGTGCAACATTCCAGACGCTTTACTAACACTCTCCCCACTTGGAGAGTCAGTGCCTTTAACCTGCTGTTTGGCCCAGTTTGCAATTTCTGCGGAAAATGAACAGGAATAGGGAGAACCAATGAGAGACTAGCTGGAGGTGTCTGGACGGGCAAATTTAACTCTCATTTCCCACCAGGAAGAGGAATTAACCAAAGGCTCAGCGTGCCATGCCGGAACCACACTAGGGCCTGAAGCAATCCTGCGGTGTTGCGGCCAGCTCACAAGAGAGCGAGTTGAAGAAAGGAGCTCAGGGGCACTATCATTCACAACCCTGCAGAGTTATAAATGACAGCTATCGTCCAAAAATATATTGAAGTAAGGCTGCCAAGAGGACTTGACAGCGGGGCAGAATTGCAGGAAACCGATTTCAGGAGGTAGACTGGAATTGCATGTAAAGCATAGGAAAAGAGGCAGAACATCCACAATGATGCACTTGGTCAAAAAGGGCGTATGCGTTTTTTCCTGAATATATTCAGGAAAAAACGCATACGCCCTTTTTGGCCAACCAAGCAAGCTTGCAAAGGAAATCTGCACTACAATGAAGTCTCACCGCCCCCCGGTCAAAAGGGCCATCTGAAAAAAGTGTAAAATCCAGAAAGGCAGGACAGGCCATGGAGAACTGGGAGCCTTGTTATGCTGATGGGCAGGATGCAAATTGCCAACAGCCACTCTGGAGAAGTGTATGATGTTTCCTGAAACATCTAAAAAACAAAGCAACAGAGCCTAGGGCACTTCCACTTATGGTCCTATAGCTTAGGGAAATTATAATCAAAAAGACACGGCCACCCCAAAGTTTGGGATGGCTGTGTTTACAAGAACCTCATTTACGGTACAAGTTCAATATAACAGAAAGCGAAAAATGGATAAAGTTGTGGTACTTACGTACAATGCAGTATCACTCAGCAATGAAATCTATGTCATCAGTCCCGTAGCAGCATAATGAGTGGATTCAGGTACGATGATTCTAAGTGAAATAAGTCACACAGAAAAAGAAACATCATAAGATGTCACTAATACACGGAATTTAAACTTGGCTACACAGGAACTGAATTTCAAAACAGAACAGGGTCTCAAATGTAGAAAACCAACTTATGCTTGCTTAAGGGGAAAGGTGAGTTGGGGTGCTGCATAAAACCAGAGATTGAAATTAGCACAGATACCGCTCCATAAGCCAAATATGTAATAGACAAGAGCTTCTCCTTGCTCAACGAAGTGGACTCAGCACCCCATATTAAACGCCTAAGAATATACCTGACTAGTAAGAATCTTAAAACCTATGGATTTATATGTCTCCGAAAGAGAATCAAGCGTGTGTACAGTGGCATAAACGCAGCAGTGATAGGATTGGTGAGGTTCGGTGAGCAAATGCAGACCCTTTGAAGTCATATTGCATGGTACCCATTCCATGGGTCTCAACTCTCCAGGTTTAAGGGATTCTTCCTTCAGCTAAAACATGCATGTGGAACCCAGATTACGATCCACCATGTGATCGGGAAACGTGTTCAAATGTGTCTCAGTTTTCGTCCCCTGGTACTCGGGTGCAACATTCCAGACGCTTTACTAACACTCTCCCCACTTGGAGAGTCAGTGCCTTTAACCTGCTGTTTGGCCCAGTTTGCAATTTCTGCGGAAAATGAACAGGAATAGGGAGAACCAATGAGAGACTAGCTGGAGGTGTCTGGACGGGCAAATTTAACTCTCATTTCCCACCAGGAAGAGGAATTAACCAAAGGCTCAGCGTGCCATGCCGGAACCACACTAGGGCCTGAAGCAATCCTGCGGTGTTGCGGCCAGCTCACAAGAAAGCGAGTTGAAGAAAGGAGCTCAGGGGCACTGTCATTCACAACCCTGCAGAGTTATAAATGACAGCGATCGTCCAAAAATATATTGAAGAAAGGCTGCCAAGAGGACTTGACAGCAGGGCAGAATTGCAGGAAACCGATTTCAGGAGGTAGACTGGAATTGCATGTAAAGCATAGGAAAAGAGGCAGAACGTCCACAATGATGCACTTGGCCAAAAAGGGCGTATGCGTTTTTTCCTGAATATATTCAGGAAAAAACGCATACGCCCTTTTTGGCCAACCAAGCAAGCTTGCAAAGGAAATCTGCACTACAATGAAGTCTCACTGCCCCCAGTCAAAAGGGCCATCTGAAAAAAGTGTAAAATCCAGAAAGGCAGGACAGGCCATGGAGAACTGGGAGCCTTGTTATGCTGATGGGCGGGATGCAAATTGCCAACAGCCACTCTGGAGAAGTGTATGATGTTTCCTGAAACATCTAGAAAACAAAGCAACAGAGCCTAGGGCACTTCCACTTATGGTCCTATAGCTTAGGGAAATTATAATCAAAAAGACACAGCCACCCCAAAGTTTGGGACGGCTGTGTTTACAAGAACCTCGTTGACGGTACAAGTTCAATATCACAGAAAGCGAAAAATGGATAAAGTTGTGGTACTTACGTACAATGCAGTATCACTCAGCAATGAAATGTATGTCATCAGTCCCGTAGCAGCATAATGAGTGGATTCAGGTACGATGATTCTAAGTGAAATAAGTCACACAGAAAAAGAAACATCATAAGATGTCACTAATACACGGAATTTAAACTTGGCTACACAGGAACTGAATTTCAAAACAGAACAGGGTCTCAAATGTAGAAAACCAACTTATGCTTGCTTAAGGGGAAAGGTGAGTTGGGGTGCTGCATAAAACCAGAGATTGAAATTAGCACAGATACCGCTCCATAAGCCAAATATGTCATAGACAAGAGCTACTCCTTGCTCAACGAAGTGGACACAACACCCCATATTAAACGCCTAAGAATATACCTGACTAGTAAGAATCTTAAAACCTATGGATTTATATGTCTCCGAAAGAGAATCAAGCGTGTGTACAGTGGCATAAACGCAGCAGTGATAGGATTGGTGAGGTTTGGTGAGCAAATGCAGACCCTTTGAAGTCATATTGCATGGTACCCATTCCATGGGTCTCAACTCTCCAGGTTTAAGGGATTCTTCCTTCAGCTAAAACATGCATGTGGAACCCAGAGTACGATCCACCGTGTGATCGGGAAACGTGTTCAAATGTGTCTCAGTTTTCGTCCCCTGGTACTCGGGTGCAACATTCCAGACGCTTTACTAACACTCTCCCCACTTGGAGAGTCAGTGCCTTTAACCTGCTGTTTGGCCCAGTTTGCAATTTCTGCGGAAAATGAACAGGAATAGGGAGAACCAATGAGAGACTAGCTGGAGGTGTCTGGACGGGCAAATTTAACTCTCATTTCCCACCAGGAAGAGGAAGTAACCAAAGGCTCAGCGTGCCATGCCGGAACCACACTAGGGCCTGAAGCAATCCTGCGGTGTTGCGGCCAGCTCACAAGAAAGCCAGTTGAAGAAAGGAGCTCAGGGGCACTGTCATTCACAACCCTGCAGAGTTATAAATGACAGCTATCGTCCAAAAATATATTGAAGTAAGGCTGCCAAGAGGACTTGACAGCGGGGCAGAATTGCAGGAAACCGATTTCAGGAGGTAGACTGGAATTGCATGTAAAGCATAGGAAAAGAGGCAGAACGTCCACAATGATGCACTTGGCCAAAAAGGGCGTATGCGTTTTTTCCTGAATATATTCAGGAAAAAACGCATACGCCCTTTTTGGCCAACCAAGCAAGCTTGCAAAGGAAATCTGCACTACAATGAAGTCTCACCGCCCCCCGGTCAAAAGGGCCATCTGAAAAAAGTGTAAAATCCAGAAAGGCAGGACAGGCCATGGAGAACTGGGAGCCTTGTTATGCTGATGGGCGGGATGCAAATTGCCAACAGCCACTCTGGAGAAGTGTATGATGTTTCCTGAAACATCTAAAAAACAAAGCAACAGAGCCTAGGGCACTTCCACTTATGGTCCTGTAGCTTAGGGAAATTATAATCAAAAAGACACAGCCACCCCAAAGTTTGGGACGGCTGTGTTTACAAGAACCTCGTTGACAGTACAAGTTCAATATCAAAGAAAGCGAAAAATGGATAAAGTTGTGGTACTTACGTACAATGCAGTATCACTCAGCAATGAAATCTATGTCATCAGTCCCGTAGCAGCATAATGAGTGGATTCAGGTACGATGATTCTAAGTGAAATAAGTCACACAGAAAAAGAAACATCATAAGATGTCACTAATACACGGAATTTAAACTTGGGTACACAGGAACTGAATTTCAAAACAGAACAGGGTCTCAAATGTAGAAAACCAACTTATGCTTGCTTAAGGGGAAAGGTGAGTTGGGGTGCTGCATAAAACCAGAGATTGAAATTAGCACAGATACCGCTCCATAAGCCAAATATGTAATAGACAAGAGCTACTCCTTGCTCAACGAAGTGGACTCAACACCCCATATTAAACGCCTAAGAATATACCTGACTAGTAAGAATCTTAAAACCTATGGATTTATATGTCTCCGAAAGAGAATCAAGCGTGTGTACAGTGGCATAAACGCAGCAGTGATAGGATTGGTGAGGTTCGGTGAGCAAATGCAGACCCTTTGAAGTCATATTGCATGGTACCCATTCCATGGGTCTCAACTCTCCAGGTTTAAGGGATTCTTCCTTCAGCTAAAACATGCATGTGGAACCCAGAGTACGATCCACCGTGTGATCGGGAAACGTGTTCAAATGTGTCTCAGTTTTCGTCCCCTGGTACTCGGGTGCAACATTCCAGACGCTTTACTAACACTCTCCCCACTTGGAGAGTCAGTGCCTTTAACCTGCTGTTTGGCCCAGTTTGCAATTTCTGCGGAAAATGAACAGGAATAGGGAGAACCAATGAGAGACTAGCTGGAGGTGTCTGGACGGGCAAATTTAACTCTCATTTCCCACCAGGAAGAGGAAGTAACCAAAGGCTCAGCGTGCCATGCCGGAACCACACTAGGGCCTGAAGCAATCCTGCGGTGTTGCGGCCAGCTCACAAGAAAGCCAGTTGAAGAAAGGAGCTCAGGGGCACTGTCATTCACAACCCTGCAGAGTTATAAATGACAGCTATCGTCCAAAAATATATTGAAGTAAGGCTGCCAAGAGGACTTGACAGCGGGGCAGAATTGCAGGAAACCGATTTCAGGAGGTAGACTGGAATTGCATGTAAAGCATAGGAAAAGAGGCAGAACGTCCACAATGATGCACTTGGCCAAAAAGGGCGTATGCGTTTTTTCCTGTATATTCAGGAAAAAACGCATACGCCCTTTTTGGCCAACCAAAATAGCTTGCAAAGGAAATCTGCACTACAATGAAGTCTCACCGCCCCCCGGTCAAAAGGGCCATCTGAAAAAAGTGTAAAATCCAGAAAGGCAGGACAGGCCATGGAGAACTGGGAGCCTTGTTATGCTGATGGGCGGGATGCAAATTGCCAACAGCCACTCTGGAGAAGTGTATGATGTTTCCTGAAACATCTAAAAAACAAAGCAACAGAGCCTAGGGCACTTCCACTTATGGTCCTGTAGCTTAGGGAAATTATAATCAAAAAGACACAGCCACCCCAAAGTTTGGGACGGCTGTGTTTACAAGAACCTCGTTGACGGTACAAGTTCAATATCACAGAAAGCGAAAAATGGATAAAGTTGTGGTACTTAGGTACAATGCAATATCACTCAGCAATGAAATCTATGTCATCAGTCCCGTAGCAGCATAATGAGTGGATTCAGGTACGATGATTCTAAGTGAAATAAGTCACACAGAAAAAGAAACATCATAAGATGTCACTAATACACGGAATTTAAACTTGGCTACACAGGAACTGAATTTCAAAACAGAACAGGGTCTCAAATGTAGAAAACCAACTTATGCTTGCTTAAGGGGAAAGGTGAGTTGGGGTGCTGCATAAAACCAGAGATTGAAATTAGCACAGATACCGCTCCATAAGCCAAATATGTAATAGACAAGAGCTACTCCTTGCTCAACGAAGTGGACTCAACACCCCATATTAAACGCCTAAGAATATACCTGACTAGTAGGAATCTTAAAACCTATGGATTTATATGTCTCCGAAAGAGAATCAAGCATGTGTACAGTGGCATAAACGCAGCAGTGATAGGATTGGTGAGGTTCGGTGAGCAAATGCAGACCCTTTGAAGTCATATTGCATGGTACCCATTCCATGGGTCTCAACTCTCCAGGTTTAAGGGATTCTTCCTTCAGCTAAAACATGCATGTGGAACCCAGAGTACGATCCACCGTGTGATCGGGAAACGTGTTCAAATGTGTCTCAGTTTTCGTCCCCTGATACTCGGGTGCAACATTCCAGACGCTTTACTAACACTCTCCCCACTTGGAGAGTCAGTGCCTTTAACCTGCTGTTTGGCCCAGTTTGCAATTTCTGCGGAAAATGAACAGGAATAGGGAGAACCAATGAGAGACTAGCTGGAGGTGTCTGGACGGGCAAATTTAACTCTCATTTCCCACCAGGAAGAGGAATTAACCAAAGGCTCAGCGCCATACCGGAACCACACTAGGGCCTGAAGCAATCCTGCGGTGTTGCGGCCAACTCACAAGAAAGCGAGTTGAAGAAAGGAGCTCAGGGGCACTGTCATTCACAACCCTGCAGAGTTATAAATGACAGCTATCGTCCAAAAATATATTGAAGTAAGGCTGCCAAGAGGACTTGACAGCGGGGCAGAATTGCAGGATACTGATTTCAGGAGGTAGACTGGAATTGCATGTAAAGCATAGGAAAAGAGGCAGAACGTCCACAATGATGCACTTGGCCAAAAAGGGCGTATGCGTTTTTTCCTGAATATATTCAGGAAAAAACGCATACGCCCTTTTTGGCCAACCAAGCAAGCTTGCAAAGGAAATCTGCACTACAATGAAGTCTCACTGCTCCCCGGTCAAAAGGGCCATCTGAAAAAAGTGTAAAATCCAGAAAGGCAGGACAGGCCATGGAGAACTGGGAGCCTTGTTATGCTGATGGGCGGGATGCAAATTGCCAACAGCCACTCTGGAGAAGTGTATGATGTTTCCTGAAACATCTAGAAAACAAAGCAACAGAGCCTAGGGCACTTCCACTTATGGTCCTATAGCTTAGGGAAATTATAATCAAAAAGACACAGCCACCCCAAAGTTTGGGACGGCTGTGTTTACAAGAACCTCGTTGATGGTACAAGTTCAATATCACAGAAAGTGAAAAATGGATAAAGTTGTGGTACTTACGTACAATGCAGTATCACTCAGCAATGAAATCTATGTCATCAGTCCCGTAGCAGCATAATGAGTGGATTCAGGTACGATGATTCTAAGTGAAATAAGTCACACAGAAAAAGAAACATCATAAGATGTCACTAATACACGGAATTTAAACTTGGCTACACAGGAACTGAATTTCAAAACAGAACAGGGTCTCAAATGTAGAAAACCAACTTATGCTTGCTTAAGGGGAAAGGTGAGTTGGGGTGCTGCATAAAACCAGAGATTGAAATTAGCACAGATACCGCTCCATAAGCCAAATATGTCATAGACAAGAGCTACTCCTTGCTCAACGAAGTGGACTCAACACCCCATATTAAACGCCTAAGAATATACCTGACTAGTAAGAATCTTAAAACCTATGGATTTATATGTCTCCGAAAGAGAATCGAGCGTGTGTACAGTGGCATAAACGCAGCAGTGATAGGATTGGTGAGGTTCGGTGAGCAAATGCAGACCCTTTGAAGTCATATTGCATGGTACCCATTCCATGGGTCTCAACTCTCCAGGTTTAAGGGATTCTTCCTTCAGCTAAAACATGCATGTGGAACCCAGAGTACGATCCACCGTGTGATCGGGAAACGTGTTCAAATGTGTCTCAGTTTTCGTCCCCTGGTACTCGGGTGCAACATTCCAGACGCTTTACTAACACTCTCCCCACTTGGAGAGTCAGTGCCTTTAACCTGCTGTTTGGCCCAGTTTGCAATTTCTGCGGAAAATGAACAGGAATAGGGAGAACCAATGAGAGACTAGCTGGAGGTGTCTGGACGGGCAAATTTAACTCTCATTTCCCACCAGGAAGAGGAATTAACCAAAGGCTCAGCGTGCCATGCCGGAACCACACTAGGGCCTGAAGCAATCCTGCGGTGTTGCGGCCAGCTCACAAGAAAGCGAGTTGAAGAAAGGAGCTCAGGGGCACTGTCATTCACAACCCTGCAGAGTTATAAATGACAGCTATCGTCCAAAAATATATTGAACTAAGGCTGCCAAGAGGACTTGACAGCGGGGCAGAATTGCAGGAAACCGATTTCAGGAGGTAGACTGGAATTGCATGTAAAGCATAGGAAAAGAGGCAGAACGTCCACAATGATGCACTTGGCCTAAAAGTGCGTATGCGGTTTTTCCTGAGGAAAACCGCATACGCCCTTTTTGGCCAACCAAGCAAGCTTGCAAAGGAAATCTGCACTACAATGAAGTCTCACTGCCCCCCGGTCAAAAGGGCCATCTGAAAAAAGTGTAAAATCCAGAAAGGCAGAACAGGCCATGGAGAACTGGGAGCCTTGTTATGCTGATGGGCGGGATGCAAATTGCCAACAGCCACTCTGGAGAAGTGTATGATGTTTCCTGAAACATCTAGAAAACAAAGCAACAGAGCCTAGGGCACTTCCACTTATGGTCCTATAGCTTAGGGAAATTATAATCAAAAAGACACAGCCACCCCAAAGTTTGGGACGGCTGTGTTTACAAGAACCTCGTTGACGGTACAAGTTCAATATCACAGAAAGCGAAAAATGGATAAAGTTGTGGTACTTACGTACAATGCAGTATCACTCAGCAATGAAATCTATGTCATCAGTCCCGTAGCAGCATAATGAGTGGATTCAGGTACGATGATTCTAAGTGAAATAAGTCACACAGAAAAAGAAACATCATAAGATGTCACTAATACACGGAATTTAAACTTGGCTACACAGGAACTGAATTTCAAAACAGAACAGGGTCTCAAATGTAGAAAACCAACTTATGCTTGCTTAAGGGGAAAGGTGAGTTGGGGTGCTGCATAAAACCAGAGATTGAAATTAGCACAGATACTGCTCCATAAGCCAAATATGTAATAGACAAGAGCTACTCCTTGCTCAACGAAGTGGACTCAACACCCCATATTAAACGCCTAAGAATATACCTGACTAGTAAGAATCTTAAAACCTATGGATTTATATGTCTCCGAAAGAGAATCGAGCGTGTGTACAGTGGCATAAACGCAGCAGTGATAGGATTGGTGAGGTTCGGTGAGCAAATGCAGACCCTTTGAAGTCATATTGCATGGTACCCATTCCATGGGTCTCAACTCTCCAGGTTTAAGGGATTCTTCCTTCAGCTAAAACATGCATGTGGAACCCAGAGTACGATCCACCGTGTGATCGGGAAACGTGTTCAAATGTGTCTCAGTTTTCGTCCCCTGGTACTCGGGTGCAACATTCCAGACGCTTTACTAACACTCTCCCCACTTGGAGAGTCAGTGCCTTTAACCTGCTGTTTGGCCCAGTTTGCAATTTCTGCGGAAAATGAACAGGAATAGGGAGAACCAATGAGAGACTAGCTGGAGGTGTCTGGACGGGCAAATTTAACTCTCATTTCCCACCAGGAAGAGGAATTAACCAAAGGCTCAGCGTGCCATGCCGGAACCACACTAGGGCCTGAAGCAATCCTGCGGTGTTGCGGCCAGCTCACAAGAAAGCCAGTTGAAGAAAGGAGCTCAGGGGCACTGTCATTCACAACCCTGCAGAGTTATAAATGACAGCTATCGTCCAAAAATATATTGAAGTAAGGCTGCCAAGAGGACTTGACAGCGGGGCAGAATTGCAGGAAACCGATTTCAGGAGGTAGACTGGAATTGCATGTAAAGCATAGGAAAAGAGGCAGAACGTCCACAATGATGCACTTGGCCAAAAAGGGCGTATGCGTTTTTTCCTGAATATATTCAGGAAAAAACGCATACGCCCTTTTTGGCCAACCAAGCAAGCTTGCAAAGGAAATCTGCACTACAATGAAGTCTCACTGCCCCCCGGTCAAAAGGGCCATCTGAAAAAAGTGTAAAATCCAGAAAGGCAGGACAGGCCATGGAGAACTGGGAGCCTTGTTATGCTGATGGGCGGGATGCAAATTGCCAACAGCCACTCTGGAGAAGTGTATGATGTTTCCTGAAACATCTAGAAAACAAAGCAACAGAGCCTAGGGCACTTCCACTTATGGTCCTATAGCTTAGGGAAATTATAATCAAAAAGACACAGCCACCCCAAAGTTTGGGACGGCTGTGTTTACAAGAACCTCATTTACGGTACAAGTTCAATATCACAGAAAGCAAAAAATGGATAAAGTTGTGGTACTTAGGTACAATGCAATATCACTCAGCAATGAAATCTATGTCATCAGTCCCGTAGCAGCATAATGAGTGGATTCAGGTACGATGATTCTAAGTGAAATAAGTCACACAGAAAAAGAAACATCATAAGATGTCACTAATACACGGAATTTAAACTTGGCTACACAGGAACTGAATTTCAAAACAGAACAGGGTCTCAAATGTAGAAAACCAACTTATGCTTGCTTAAGGGGAAAGGTGAGTTGGGGTGCTGCATAAAACCAGAGATTGAAATTAGCACAGATACCGCTCCATAAGCCAAATATGTCATAGACAAGAGCTACTCCTTGCTCAACGAAGTGGACTCAGCACCCCATATTAAACGCCTAAGAATATACCTGACTAGTAAGAATCTTAAAACCTATGGATTTATATGTCTCCGAAAGAGAATCAAGCGTGTGTACAGTGGCATAAACGCAGCAGTGATAAGATTGGTGAGGTTCGGTGAGCAAATGCAGACCCTTTGAAGTCATATTGCATGGTACCCATTCCATGGGTCTCAACTCTCCAGGTTTAAGGGATTCTTCCTTCAGCTAAAACATGCATGTGGAACCCAGAGTACGATCCACCGTGTGATCGGGAAACGTGTTCAAATGTGTCTCAGTTTTCGTCCCCTGGTACTCGGGTGCAACATTCCAGACGCTTTACTAACACTCTCCCCACTTGGAGAGTCAGTGCCTTTAACCTGCTGTTTGGCCCAGTTTGCAATTTCTGCGGAAAATGAACAGGAATAGGGAGAACCAATGAGAGACTAGCTGGAGGTGTCTGGACGGGCAAATTTAACTCTCATTTCCCACCAGGAAGAGGAATTAACCAAAGGCTCAGCGTGCCATGCCGGAACCACACTAGGGCCTGAAGCAATCCTGCGGTGTTGCGGCCAGCTCACAACAAAGCGAGTTGAAGAAAGGAGCTCAGGGGCACTGTCATTCACAACCCTGCAGAGTTATAAATGACAGCTATCGTCCAAAAATATATTGAAGTAAGGCTGCCAAGAGGACTTGACAGCGGGGCAGAATTGCAGGAAACCGATTTCAGGAGGTAGACTGGAATTGCATGTAAAGCATAGGAAAAGAGGCAGAACGTCCACAATGATGCACTTGGCCAAAAAGGGCGTATGCGTTTTTTCCTGAATATATTCAGGAAAAAACGCATACGCCCTTTTTGGCCAACCAAGCAAGCTTGCAAAGGAAATATGCACTACAATGATGTCTCACTGCCCCCCGTCAAAAGGGCCATCTGAAAAAAGTGTAAAATCCAGAAAGGCAGGACAGGCCATGGAGAACTGGGAGCCTTGTTATGCTGATGGGCGGGATGCAAATTGCCAACAGCCACTCTGGAGAAGTGTATGATGTTTCCTGAAACATCTAAAAAACAAAGCAACAGAGCCTAGGGCACTTCCACTTATGGTCCTGTAGCTTAGGGAAATTATAATCAAAAAGACACAGCCACCCCAAAGTTTGGGACGGCTGTGTTTACAAGAACCTCGTTGACGGTACAAGTTCAATATCACAGAAAGCGAAAAATGGATAAAGTTGTGGTACTTACGTACAATGCAGTATCACTCAGCAATGAAATCTATGTCATCAGTCCCGTAGCAGCATAATGAGTGGATTCAGGTACGATGATTCTAAGTGAAATAAGTCACACAGAAAAAGAAACATCATAAGATGTCACTAATACACGGAATTTAAACTTGGCTACACAGGAACTGAATTTCAAAACAGAACAGGGTCTCAAATGTAGAAAACCAACTTATGCTTGCTTAAGGGGAAAGGTGAGTTGGGGTGCTGCATAAAACCAGAGATTGAAATTAGCACAGATACCGCTCCATAAGCCAAATATGTCATAGACAAGAGCTACTCCTTGCTCAACGAAGTGGACTCAACACCCCATATTAAACGCCTAAGAATATACCTGACTAGTAAGAATCTTAAAACCTATGGATTTATATGTCTCCGAAAGAGAATCAAGTGTGTGTACAGTGGCATAAACGCAGCAGTGATAGGATTGGTGAGGTTCGGTAAGCAAATGCAGACCCTTTGAAGTCATATTGCATGGTACCCATTCCATGGGTCTCAACTCTCCAGGTTTAAGGGATTCTTCCTTCAGCTAAAACATGCATGTGGAACCCAGAGTACGATCCACCGTGTGATCAGGAAACGTGTTCAAATGTGTCTCAGTTTTCATCCCCTGGTACTCGGGTGCAACATTCCAGACGCTTTACTAACACTCTCCCCACTTGGAGAGTCAGTGCCTTTAACCTGCTGTTTGGCCCAGTTTGCAATTTCTGCGGAAAATGAACAGGAATAGGGAGAACCAATGAGAGACTAGCTGGAAGTGTCTGGACGGGCAAATTGAACTCTCATTTCCCACCAGGAAGAGGAAGTAACCAAAGGCTCGGCGTGCCATGCCGGAACCACACTAGGGCCTGAAGCAATCCTGCGGTGTTGTGGCCAGCTCACAAGAAAGCGAGTTGAAGAAAGGAGCTCAGGGGCACTGTCATTCACAACCCTGCAGAGTTATAAATGACAGCTATCGTCCAAAAATATATTGAAGTAAGGCTGCCAAGAGGACTTGACAGCGGGGCAGAATTGCAGGAAACCGATTTCAGGAGGTAGACTGGAATTGCATGTAAAGCATAGGAAAAGAGGCAGAACGTCCACAATGATGCACTTGGCCAAAAAGGGCGTATGCGTTTTTTCCTGAATATATTCAGGAAAAAACGCATACGCCCTTTTTGGCCAACCAAGCAAGCTTGCAAAGGAAATCTGCACTACAATGAAGTCTCACTGCCCCCCGGTCAAAAGGGTCATCTGAAAAAAGTGTAAAATCCAGAAAGGCAGGACAGGCCATGGAGAACTGGGAGCCTTGTTATGCTGATGGGCGGGATGCAAATTGCCAACAGCCACTCTGGAGAAGTGTATGATGTTTCCTGAAACATCTAGAAAACAAAGCAACAGAGCCTAGGGCACTTCCACTTATGGTCCTATAGCTTAGGGAAATTATAATCAAAAAGACACAGCCACCCCAAAGTTTGGGACGGCTGTGTTTACAAGAACCTCGTTGACGGTACAAGTTCAATATCACAGAAAGCGAAAAATGGATAAAGTTGTGGTACTTACGTACAATGCAGTATCACTCAGCAATGAAATCTATGTCATCAGTCCCGTAGCAGCATAATGAGTGGATTCAGGTACGATGATTCTAAGTGAAATAAGTCACACAGAAAAAGAAACATCATAAGATGTCACTAATACACGGAATTTAAACTTGGCTACACAGGAACTGAATTTCAAAACAGAACAGGGTCTCAAATGTAGAAAACCAACTTATGCTTGCTTAAGGGGAAAGGTGAGTTGGGGTGCTGCATAAAACCAGAGATTGAAATTAGCACAGATACCGCTCCATAAGCCAAATATGTAATAGACAACAGCTACTCCTTGCTCAACGAAGTGGACACAACACCCCATATTAAACGCCTAAGAATATACCTGACTAGTAGGAATCTTAAAACCTATGGATTTATATGTCTCCGAAAGAGAATCAAGCATGTGTACAGTGGCATAAACGCAGCAGTGATAGGATTGGTGAGGTTCGGTGAGCAAATGCAGACCCTTTGAAGTCATATTGCATGGTACCCATTCCATGGGTCTCAACTCTCCAGGTTTAAGGGATTCTTCCTTCAGCTAAAACATGCATGTGGAACCCAGAGTACGATCCACCGTGTGATCGGGAAACGTGTTCAAATGTGTCTCAGTTTTCGTCCCCTGGTACTCGGGTGCAACATTCCAGACGCTTTACTAACACTCTCCCCACTTGGAGAGTCAGTGCCTTTAACCTGCTGTTTGGCCCAGTTTGCAATTTCTGCGGAAAATGAACAGGAATAGGGAGAACCAATGAGAGACTAGCTGGAGGTGTCTGGACGGGCAAATTGAACTCTCATTTCCCACCAGGAAGAGGAATTAACCAAAGGCTCAGCGTGCCATGCCAGAACCACACTAGGGCCTGAAGCAATCCTGCGGTGTTGTGGCCAGCTCACAAGAAAGCGAGTTGAAGAAAGGAGCTCAGGGGCACTGTCATTCACAACCCTGCAGAGTTATAAATGACAGCTATCGTCCAAAAATATATTGAAGTAAGGCTGCCAAGAGGACTTGACAGCGGGGCAGAATTGCAGGAAACCGATTTCAGGAGGTAGACTGGAATTGCATGTAAAGCATAGGAAAAGAGGCAGAACGTCCACAATGATGCACTTGGCCAAAAAGGGCGTATGCGTTTTTTCCTGAATATATTCAGGAAAAAACGCATACGCCCTTTTTGGCCAACCAAGCAAGCTTGCAAAGGAAATCTGCACTACAATGAAGTCTCACTGCCCCCAGGTCAAAAGGGCCATCTGAAAAAAGTGTAAAATCCAGAAAGGCAGGACAGGCCATGGAGAACTGGGAGCCTTGTTATGCTGATGGGCGGGATGCAAATTGCCAACAGCCACTCTGGAGAAGTGTATGATGTTTCCTGAAACATCTAGAAAACACAGCAACAGAGCCTAGGGCACTTCCACTTATGGTCCTGTAGCTTAGGGAAATTATAATCAAAAAGACACAGCCACCCCAAAGTTTGGGACGGCTGTGTTTACAAGAACCTCGTTGACGGTACAAGTTCAATATCACGGAAAGCGAAAAATGGATAAAGTTGTGGTACTTACGTACAATGCAGTATCACTCAGCAATGAAATCTATGTCATCAGTCCCGTAGCAGCATAATGAGTGGATTCAGGTACGATGATTCTAAGTGAAATAAGTCACACAGAAAAAGAAACATCATAAGATGTCACTAATACACGGAATTTAAACTTGGCTACACAGGAACTGAATTTCAAAACAGAACAGGGTCTCAAATGTAGAAAACCAACTTATGCTTGCTTAAGGGGAAAGGTGAGTTGGGGTGCTGCATAAAACCAGAGATTGAAATTAGCACAGATACCGCTCCATAAGCCAAATATGTCATAGACAAGAGCTACTCCTTGCTCAACGAAGTGGACACAACACCCCATATTAAACGCCTAAGAATATACCTGACTAGTAGGAATCTTAAAACCTATGGATTTATATGTCTCCGAAAGAGAATCAAGCGTGTGTACAGTGGCATAAACGCAGCAGTGATAGGATTGGTGAGGTTCGGTGAGCAAATGCAGACCCTTTGAAGTCATATTGCATGGTACCCATTCCATGGGTCTCAACTCTCCAGGTTTAAGGGATTCTTCCTTCAGCTAAAACATGCATGTGGAACCCAGAGTACGATCCACCGTGTGATCAGGAAACGTGTTCAAATGTGTCTCAGTTTTCGTCCCCTGGTACTCGGGTGCAACATTCCAGACGCTTCACTAACACTCTCCCCACTTGGAGAGTCAGTGCCTTTAACCTGCTGTTTGGCCCAGTTTGCAATTTCTGCGGAAAATGAACAGGAATAGGGAGAACCAATGAGAGACTAGCTGGAGGTGTCTGGACGGGCAAATTTAACTCTCATTTCCCACCAGGAAGAGGAATTAACCAAAGGCTCAGCGTGCCATGCCGGAACCACACTAGGGCCTGAAGCAATCCTGCGGTGTTGCGGCCAGCTCACAAGAAAGCGAGTTGAAGAAAGGAGCTCAGGGGCACTGTCATTCACAACCCTGCAGAGTTATAAATGACAGCTATCGTCCATAAATATATTGAAGTAAGGCTGCCAAGAGGACTTGACAGCGGGGCAGAATTGCAGGAAACCGATTTCAGGAGGTAGACTGGAATTGCATGTAAAGCATAGGAAAAGAGGCAGAACGTCCACAATGATGCACTTGGCCAAAAAGGGCGTATGCGTTTTTTCCTGAATATATTCAGGAAAAAACGCATACGCCCTTTTTGGCCAACCAAGCAAGCTTGCAAAGGAAATCTGCACTACAATGAAGTCTCACTGCCCCCCGGTCAAAAGGGCCTTCTGAATAAAGTGTAAAATCCAGAAAGGCAGGACAGGCCATGGAGAACTGGGAGCCTTGTTATGCTGATGGGCGGGATGCAAATTGCCAACAGCCACTCTGGAGAAGTGTATGATGTTTCCTGAAACATCTAGAAAACAAAGCAACAGAGCCTAGGGCACTTCCACTTATGGTCCTGTAGCTTAGGGAAATTATAATCAAAAAGACACAGCCACCCCAAAGTTTGGGACGGCTGTGTTTACAAGAACCTCGTTGACGGTACAAGTTCAATATCACAGAAAGCGAAAAATGGATAAAGTTGTGGTACTTACGTACAATGCAGTATCACTCAGCAATGAAATCTATGTCATCAGTCCCGTAGCAGCATAATGAGTGGATTCAGGTACGATGATTCTAAGTGAAATAAGTCACACAGAAAAAGAAACATCATAAGATGTCACTAATACACGGAATTTAAACTTGGCTACACAGGAACTGAATTTCAAAACAGAACAGGGTCTCAAATGCAGAAAACCAACTTATGCTTGCTTAAGGGGAAAGGTGAGTTGGGGTGCTGCATAAAACCAGAGATTGAAATTAGCACAGATACCGCTCCATAAGCCAAATATGTCATAGACAAGAGCTACTCCTTGCTCAACGAAGTGGACTCAACACCCCATATTAAACGCCTAAGAATATACCTGACTAGTAAGAATCTTAAAACCTATGGATTTATATGTCTCCGAAAGAGAATCAAGTGTGTGTACAGTGGCATAAACGCAGCAGTGATAGGATTGGTGAGGTTCGGTGAGCAAATGCAGACCCTTTGAAGTCATATTGCATGGTACCCATTCCATGGGTCTCAACTCTCCAGGTTTAAGGGATTCTTCCTTCAGCTAAAACATGCATGTGGAACCCAGAGTACGATCCACCGTGTGATCAGGAAACGTGTTCAAATGTGTCTCAGTTTTCGTCCCCTGGTACTCGGGTGCAACATTCCAGACGCTTTACTAACACTCTCCCCACTTGGAGAGTCAGTGCCTTTAACCTGCTGTTTGGCCCAGTTTGCAATTTCTGCGGAAAATGAACAGGAATAGGGAGAACCAATGAGAGACTAGCTGGAGGTGTCTGGACGGGCAAATTTAACTCTCATTTCCCACCAGGAAGAGGAAGTAACCAAAGGCTCGGCGTGCCATGCCGGAACCACACTAGGGCCTGAAGCAATCCTGCGGTGTTGCGGCCAGCTCACAAGAAAGCGAGTTGAAGAAAGGAGCTCAGGGGCACTGTCATTCACAACCCTGCAGAGTTATAAATGACAGCTATCGTCCAAAAATATATTGAAGTAAGGCTGCCAAGAGGACTTGACAGCGGGGCAGAATTGCAGGAAACCGATTTCAGGAGGTAGACTGGAATTGCATGTAAAGCATAGGAAAAGAGGCAGAACGTCCACAATGATGCACTTGGCCAAAAAGGGCGTATGCGTTTTTTCCTGAATATATTCAGGAAAAAACGCATACGCCCTTTTTGGCCAACCAAGCAAGCTTGCAAAGGAAATCTGCACTACAATGAAGTCTCACTGCCCCCCGGTCAAAACGGCCATCTGAAAAAAGTGTAAAATCCAGAAAGGCAGGACAGGCCATGGAGAACTGGGAGCCTTGTTATGCTGATGGGCGGGATGCAAATTGCCAACAGCCACTCTGGAGAAGTGTATGATGTTTCCTGAAACATCTAGAAAACAAAGCAACAGAGCCTAGGGCACTTCCACTTATGGTCCTGTAGCTTAGGGAAATTATAATCAAAAAGACACAGCCACCCCAAAGTTTGGGACGGCTGTGTTTACAAGAACCTCGTTGACGGTACAAGTTCAATATCACAGAAAGCGAAAAATGGATAAAGTTGTGGTACTTACGTACAATGCAGTATCACTCAGCAATGAAATCTATGTCATCAGTCCCGTAGCAGCATAATGAGTGGATTCAGGTACGATGATTCTAAGTGAAATAAGTCACACAGAAAAAGAAACATCATAAGATGTCACTAATACACGGAATTTAAACTTGGCTACACAGGAACTGAATTTCAAAACAGAACAGGGTCTCAAATGTAGAAAACCAACTTATGCTTGCTTAAGGGGAAAGGTGAGTTGGGGTGCTGCATAAAACCAGAGATTGAAATTAGCACAGATACCGCTCCATAAGCCAAATATGTAATAGACAAGAGCTACTCCTTGCTCAACGAAGTGGACTCAACACCCCATATTAAACGCCTAAGAATATACCTGACTAGTAAGAATCTTAAAACCTATGGATTTATATGTCTCCGAAAGAGAATCAAGTGTGTGTACAGTGGCATAAACGCAGCAGTGATAGGACTGGTGAGGTTCGGTGAGCAAATGCAGACCCTTTGAAGTCATATTGCATGGTACCCATTCCATGGGTCTCAACTCTCCAGGTTTAAGGGATTCTTCCTTCAGCTAAAACATGCATGTGGAACCCAGAGTACGATCCACCGTGTGATCAGGAAACGTGTTCAAATGTGTCTCAGTTTTCGTCCCCTGGTACTCGGGTGCAACATTCCAGACGCTTTACTAACACTCTCCCCACTTGGAGAGTCAGTGCCTTTAACCTGCTGTTTGGCCCAGTTTGCAATTTCTGCGGAAAATGAACAGGAATAGGGAGAACCAATGAGAGACTAGCTGGAGGTGTCTGGACGGGCAAATTTAACTCTCATTTCCCACCAGGAAGAGGAAGTAACCAAAGGCTCGGCGTGCCATGCCGGAACCACACTAGGGCCTGAAGCAATCCTGCGGTGTTGCGGCCAGCTCACAAGAAAGCGAGTTGAAGAAAGGAGCTCAGGGGCACTGTCATTCACAACCCTGCAGAGTTATAAATGACAGCTATCGTCCAAAAATATATTGAAGTAAGGCTGCCAAGAGGACTTGACAGCGGGGCAGAATTGCAGGAAACCGATTTCAGGAGGTAGACTGGAATTGCATGTAAAGCATAGGAAAAGAGGCAGAACGTCCACAATGATGCACTTGGCCAAAAAGGGCGTATGCGTTTTTTCCTGAATATATTCAGGAAAAAACGCATACGCCCTTTTTGGCCAACCAAGCAAGCTTGCAAAGGAAATCTGCACTACAATGAAGTCTCACTGCCCCCCGGTCAAAAGGGCCATCTGAAAAAAGTGTAAAATCCAGAAAGGCAGGACAGGCCATGGAGAACTGGGAGCCTTGTTATGCTGATGGGCGGGATGCAAATTGCCAACAGCCACTCTGGAGAAGTGTATGATGTTTCCTGAAACATCTAGAAAACAAAGCAACAGAGCCTAGGGCACTTCCACTTATGGTCGTATAGCTTAGGGAAATTATAATCAAAAAGACACAGCCACCCCAAAGTTTGGGACAGCTGTTTTTACAAGAACCTCGTTGACGGTACAAGTTCAATATCACAGAAAGCGAAAAATGGATAAAGTTGTGGTACTTACGTACAATGCAATATCACTCAGCAATGAAATCTATGTCATCAGTCCCGTAGCAGCATAATGAGTGGATTCAGGTACGATGATTCTAAGTGAAATAAGTCACACAGAAAAAGAAACATCATAAGATGTCACTAATACACGGAATTTAAACTTGGCTACACAGGAACTGAATTTCAAAACAGAACAGGGTCTCAAATGTAGAAAACCAACTTATGCTTGCTTAAGGGGAAAGGTGAGTTGGGGTGCTGCATAAAACCAGAGATTGAAATTAGCACAGATACCGCTCCATAAGCCAAATATGTCATAGACAAGAGCTACTCCTTGCTCAACGAAGTGGACACAACACCCCATATTAAACGCCTAAGAATATACCTGACTAGTAGGAATCTTAAAACCTATGGATTTATATGTCTCCGAAAGAGAATCAAGCGTGTGTACAGTGGCATAAACGCAGCAGTGATAGGATTGGTGAGGTTCGGTGAGCAAATGCAGACCCTTTGAAGTCATATTGCATGGTACCCATTCCATGGGTCTCAACTCTCCAGGTTTAAGGGATTCTTCCTTCAGCTAAAACATGCATGTGGAACCCAGAGTACGATCCACCGTGTGATCGGGAAACGTGTTCAAATGTGTCTCAGTTTTCGTCCCCTGGTACTCGGGTGAAACATTCCAGACGCTTCACTAACACTCTCCCCACTTGGAGAGTCAGTGCCTTTAACCTGCTGTTTGGCCCAGTTTGCAATTTCTGCGGAAAATGAACAGGAATAGGGAGAACCAATGAGAGACTAGCTGGAGGTGTCTGGACGGGCAAATTTAACTCTCATTTCCCACCAGGAAGAGGAATTAACCAAAGGCTCAGCGTGCCATGCCGGAACCACACTAGGGCCTGAAGCAATCCTGCGGTGTTGCGGCCAGCTCACAAGAAAGCGAGTTGAAGAAAGGAGCTCAGGGGCACTGTCATTCACAACCCTGCAGAGTTATAAATGACAGCTATCGTCCAAAAATATATTGAAGTAAGGCTGCCAAGAGGACTTGACAGCGGGGCAGAATTGCAGGAAACCGATTTCAGGAGGTAGACTGGAATTGCATGTAAAGCATAGGAAAAGAGGCAGAACGTCCACAATGATGCACTTGGCCAAAAAGGGCGTATGCGTTTTTTCCTGAATATATTCAGGAAAAAACGCATACGCCCTTTTTGGCCAACCAAGCAAGCTTGCAAAGGAAATCTGCACTACAATGAAGTCTCACTGCCCCCAGGTCAAAAGGGCCATCTGAAAAAAGTGTAAAATCCAGAAAGGCAGGACAGGCCATGGAGAACTGGGAGCCTTGTTATGCTGATGGGCGGGATGCAAATTGCCAACAGCCACTCTGGAGAAGTGTATGATGTTTCCTGAAACATCTAGAAAACACAGCAACAGAGCCTAGGGCACTTCCACTTATGGTCCTGTAGCTTAGGGAAATTATAATCAAAAAGACACAGCCACCCCAAAGTTTGGGACGGCTGTGTTTACAAGAACCTCGTTGACGGTACAAGTTCAATATCACGGAAAGCGAAAAATGGATAAAGTTGTGGTACTTACGTACAATGCAGTATCACTCAGCAATGAAATCTATGTCATCAGTCCCGTAGCAGCATAATGAGTGGATTCAGGTACGATGATTCTAAGTGAAATAAGTCACACAGAAAAAGAAACATCATAAGATGTCACTAATACACGGAATTTAAACTTGGCTACACAGGAACTGAATTTCAAAACAGAACAGGGTCTCAAATGTAGAAAACCAACTTATGCTTGCTTAAGGGGAAAGGTGAGTTGGGGTGCTGCATAAAACCAGAGATTGAAATTAGCACAGATACCGCTCCATAAGCCAAATATGTCATAGACAAGAGCTACTCCTTGCTCAACGAAGTGGACTCAACACCCCATATTAAACGCCTAAGAATATACCTGACTAGTAAGAATCTTAAAACCTATGGATTTATATGTCTCCGAAAGAGAATCAAGCGTGTGTACAGTGGCATAAACGCAGCAGTGATAGGATTGGTGAGGTTCGGTGAGCAAATGCAGACCCTTTGAAGTCATATTGCATGGTACCCATTCCATGGGTCTCAACTCTCCAGGTTTAAGGGATTCTTCCTTCAGCTAAAACATGCATGTGGAACCCAGAGTACGATCCACCATGTGATCGGGAAACGTGTTCAAATGTGTCTCAGTTTTCGTCCCCTGGTACTCGGGTGCAACATTCCAGACGCTTTACTAACACTCTCCCCACTTGGAGAGTCAGTGCCTTTAACCTGCTGTTTGGCCCAGTTTGCAATTTCTGTGGAAAATGAACAGGAATAGGGAGAACCAATGAGAGACTAGCTGGAGGTGTCTGGACGGGCAAATTTAACTCTCATTTCCCACCAGGAAGAGGAATTAACCAAAGGCTCAGCGTGCCAAGCCGGAACCACACTAGGGCCTGAAGCAATCCTGCGGTGTTGCGGCCAGCTCACAAGAAAGCGAGTTGAAGAAAGGAGCTCAGGGGCACTGTCATTCACAACCCTGCAGAGTTATAAATGACAGCTATCGTCCATAAATATATTGAAGTAAGGCTGCCAAGAGGACTTGACAGCGGGGCAGAATTGCAGGAAACCGATTTCAGGAGGTAGACTGGAATTGCATGTAAAGCATAGGAATAGAGGCAGAACGTCCACAATGATACACTTGGCCAAAAAGGGCGTATGCGTTTTTTCCTGAATATATTCAGGAAAAAACGCATACGCCCTTTTTGGCCAACCAAGCAAGCTTGCAAAGGAAATCTGCACTACAATGAAGTCTCACTGCCCCCCGGTCAAAAGGGCCTTCTGAATAAAGTGTAAAATCCAGAAAGGCAGGACAGGCCATGGAGAACTGGGAGCCTTGTTATGCTGATGGGCGGGATGCAAATTGCCAACAGCCACTCTGGAGAAGTGTATGATGTTTCCTGAAACATCTAGAAAACAAAGCAACAGAGCCTAGGGCACTTCCACTTATGGTCCTGTAGCTTAGGGAAATTATAATCAAAAAGACACAGCCACCCCAAAGTTTGGGACGGCTGTGTTTACAAGAACCTCGTTGACGGTACAAGTTCAATATCACAGAAAGCGAAAAATGGATAAAGTTGTGGTACTTACGTACAATGCAGTATCACGCAAGCAATGAAATCTATGTCATCAGTCCCGTAGCAGCATAATGAGTGGATTCAGGTACGATGATTCTAAGTGAAATAAGTCACACAGAAAAAGAAACATCATAAGATGTCACTAATACACGGAATTTAAACTTGGCTACACAGGAACTGAATTTCAAAACAGAACAGGGTCTCAAATGCAGAAAACCAACTTATGCTTGCTTAAGGGGAAAGGTGAGTTGGGGTGCTGCATAAAACCAGAGATTGAAATTAGCACAGATACCGCTCCATAAGCCAAATATGTCATAGACAAGAGCTACTCCTTGCTCAACGAAGTGGACTCAACACCCCATATTAAACGCCTAAGAATATACCTGACTAGTAAGAATCTTAAAACCTATGGATTTATATGTCTCCGAAAGAGAATCAAGTGTGTGTACAGTGGCATAAACGCAGCAGTGATAGGATTGGTGAGGTTCGGTGAGCAAATGCAGACCCTTTGAAGTCATATTGCATGGTACCCATTCCATGGGTCTCAACTCTCCAGGTTTAAGGGATTCTTCCTTCAGCTAAAACATGCATGTGGAACCCAGAGTACGATCCACCGTGTGATCAGGAAACGTGTTCAAATGTGTCTCAGTTTTCGTCCCCTGGTACTCGGGTGCAACATTCCAGACGCTTTACTAACACTCTCCCCACTTGGAGAGTCAGTGCCTTTAACCTGCTGTTTGGCCCAGTTTGCAATTTCTGCGGAAAATGAACAGGAATAGGGAGAACCAATGAGAGACTAGCTGGAGGTGTCTGGACGGGCAAATTTAACTCTCATTTCCCACCAGGAAGAGGAAGTAACCAAAGGCTCGGCGTGCCATGCCGGAACCACACTAGGGCCTGAAGCAATCCTGCGGTGTTGCGGCCAGCTCACAAGAAAGCGAGTTGAAGAAAGGAGCTCAGGGGCACTGTCATTCACAACCCTGCAGAGTTATAAATGACAGCTATCGTCCAAAAATATATTGAAGTAAGGCTGCCAAGAGGACTTGACAGCGGGGCAGAATTGCAGGAAACCGATTTCAGGAGGTAGACTGGAATTGCATGTAAAGCATAGGAAAAGAGGCAGAACGTCCACAATGATGCACTTGGCCAAAAAGGGCGTATGCGTTTTTTCCTGAATATATTCAGGAAAAAACGCATACGCCCTTTTTGGCCAACCAAGCAAGCTTGCAAAGGAAATCTGCACTACAATGAAGTCTCACTGCCCCCCGGTCAAAAGGGCCATCTGAAAAAAGTGTAAAATCCAGAAAGGCAGGACAGGCCATGGAGAACTGGGAGCCTTGTTATGCTGATGGGCGGGATGCAAATTGCCAACAGCCACTCTGGAGAAGTGTATGATGTTTCCTGAAACATCTAGAAAACAAAGCAACAGAGCCTAGGGCACTTCCACTTATGGTCGTATAGCTTAGGGAAATTATAATCAAAAAGACACAGCCACCCCAAAGTTTGGGACGGCTGTGTTTACAAGAACCTCGTTGACGGTACAAGTTCAATATCACAGAAAGCGAAAAATGGATAAAGTTGTGGTACTTAGGTACAATGCAATATCACTCAGCAATGAAATCTATGTCATCAGTCCCGTAGCAGCATAATGAGTGGATTCAGGTACGATGATTCTAAGTGAAATAAGTCACACATAAAAAGAAACATCATAAGATGTCACTAATACACGGAATTTAAACTTGGCTACACAGGAACTGAATTTCAAAACAGAACAGGGTCTCAAATGTAGAAAACCAACTTATGCTTGCTTAAGGGGAAAGGTGAGTTGGGGTGCTGCATAAAACCAGAGATTGAAATTAGCACAGATACCGCTCCATAAGCCAAATATGTCATAGACAAGAGCTACTCCTTGCTCAACGAAGTGGACTCAACACCCCATATTAAACGCCTAAGAATATACCTGACTAGTAAGAATCTTAAAAACTATGGATTTATATGTCTCCGAAAGAGAATCAAGCGTGTGTACAGTGGCATAAACGCAGCAGTGATAGGATTGGTGAGGTTCGGTGAGCAAATGCAGACCCTTTGAAGTCATATTGCATGGTACCCATTCCATGGGTCTCAACTCTCCAGGTTTAAGGGATTCTTCCTTCAGCTAAAACATGCATGTGGAACCCAGAGTACGATCCACCGTGTGATCGGGAAACGTGTTCAAATGTGTCTCAGTTTTCGTCCCCTGGTACTCGGGTGCAACATTCCAGACGCTTTACTAACACTCTCCCCACTTGGAGAGTCAGTGCCTTTAACCTGCTGTTTGGCCCAGTTTGCAATTTCTGCGGAAAATGAACAGGAATAGGGAGAACCAATGAGAGACTAGCTGGAGGTGTCTGGACGGGCAAATTTAACTCTCATTTCCCACCAGGAAGAGGAATTAACCAAAGGCTCAGCGTGCCATACCGGAACCACACTAGGGCCTGACGCAATCCTGCGGTGTTGTGGCCAGCTCACAAGAAAGCGAGTTGAAGAAAGGAGCTCAGGGGCACTGTCAATCACAACCCTGCAGAGTTATAAATGACAGCTATCGTCCAAAAATATATTGAAGTAAGGCTGCCAAGAGGACTTGACAGCGGGGCAGAATTGGAGGAAACCGATTTCAGGAGGTAGACTGGAATTGCATGTAAAGCATAGGAAAAGAGGCAGAACGTCCACAATGATGCACTTGGCCAAAAAGGGCGTATGCGTTTTTTCCTGAATATATTCAGGAAAAAACGCATACGCCCTTTTTGGCCAACCAAGCAAGCTTGCAAAGGAAATCTGCACTACAATGAAGTCTCACTGCCCCCCGGTCAAAAGGGCCATCTGAAAAAAGTGTAAAATCCAGAAAGGCAGGACAGGCCATGGAGAACTGGGAGCCTTGTTATGCTGATGGGCGGGATGCAAATTGCCAACAGCCACTCTGGAGAAGTGTATGATGTTTCCTGAAACATCTAGAAAACAAAGCAACAGAGCCTAGGGCACTTCCACTTATGGTCCTATAGCTTAGGGAAATTATAATCAAAAAGACACAGCCACCCCAAAGTTTGGGACAGCTGTGTTTACAAGAAGCTCGTTTACGGTACAAGTTCAATATCACAGAAAGCGAAAAATGGATAAAGTTGTGGTACTTAGGTACAATGCAATATCACTCAGCAATGAAATCTATGTCATCAGTCCCGTAGCAGCATAATGAGTGGATTCAGGTACGATGATTCTAAGTGAAATAAGTCACACAGAAAAAGAAACATCATAAGATGTCACTAATACACGGAATTTAAACTGGGCTACACAGGAACTGAATTTCAAAACAGAACAGGGTCTCAAATGTAGAAAACCAACTTATGCTTGCTTAAGGGGAAAGGTGAGTTGGGGTGCTGCATAAAACCAGAGATTGAAATTAGCACAGATACCACTCCATAAGCCAAATATGTAATAGACAAGAGCTACTCCTTGCTCAACAAAGTGGACTCAACACCCCATATTAAACGCCTAAGAATATACCTGACTAGTAAGAATCTTAAAACCTATGGATTTATATGTCTCCGAAAGAGAATCGAGCGTGTGTACAGTGGCATAAACGCAGCAGTGATAGGATTGGTGAGGTTCGGTGAGCAAATGCAGACCCTTTGAAGTCATATTGCATGGTACCCATTCCATGGGTCTCAACTCTCCAGGTTTAAGGGATTCTTCCTTCAGCTAAAACATGCATGTGGAACCCAGAGTACGATCCACCGTGTGATCAGGAAACGTGTTCAAATGTGTCTCAGTTTTCGTGCCCTGGTACTCGGGTGCAACATTCCAGACGCTTTACTAACACTCTCCCCACTTGGAGAGTCAGTGCCTTTGACCTCCTGTTTGGCCCAGTTTGCAATTTCTGTGGAAGATGAACTGGAATAAGGAGAACCCATGAGAGACTAGCTGGAGGTGTCTGGACGGGCAAATTTAACTCTCCTTTCCCACCAGGAAGAGGAATTAACCAAAGGCTCAGCGTGCCATGCCGGAACCACACTAGGGCCTGAAGCAATCCTGCGGTGTTGCGGCCAGCTCACAAGAAAGCGAGTTGAAGAAAGGAGCTCAGGGGCACTGTCATTCACAACCCTGCAGAGTTATAAATGACAGCTATCGTCCAAAAATATATTGAAGTAAGGCTGCCAAGAGGACTTGACAGCGGGGCAGAATTGCAGGAAACCGATTTCAGGAGGTAGACTGGAATTGCATGTAAAGCATAGGAAAAGAGGCAGAACGTCCACAATGATGCACTTGGCCAAAAAGGGCGTATGCGTTTTTTCCTGAATATATTCAGGAAAAAACGCATACGCCCTTTTTGGCCAACCAAGCAAGCTTGCAAAGGAAATCTGCACTACAATGAAGTCTCACTGCCCCCAGGTCAAAAGGGCCATCTGAAAAAAGTGTAAAATCCAGAAAGGCAGGACAGGCCATGGAGAACTGGGAGCCTTGTTATGCTGATGGGCGGGATGCAAATTGCCAACAGCCACTCTGGAGAAGTGTATGATGTTTCCTGAAACATCTAGAAAACACAGCAACAGAGCCTAGGGCACTTCCACTTATGGTCCTGTAGCTTAGGGAAATTATAATCAAAAAGACACAGCCACCCCAAAGTTTGGGACGGCTGTGTTTACAAGAACCTCGTTGACGGTACAAGTTCAATATCACGGAAAGCGAAAAATGGATAAAGTTGTGGTACTTACGTACAATGCAGTATCACTCAGCAATGAAATCTATGTCATCAGTCCCGTAGCAGCATAATGAGTGGATTCAGGTACGATGATTCTAAGTGAAATAAGTCACACAGAAAAAGAAACATCATAAGATGTCACTAATACACGGAATTTAAACTTGGCTACACAGGAACTGAATTTCAAAACAGAACAGGGTCTCAAATGTAGAAAACCAACTTATGCTTGCTTAAGGGGAAAGGTGAGTTGGGGTGCTGCATAAAACCAGAGATTGAAATTAGCACAGATACCGCTCCATAAGCCAAATATGTCATAGACAAGAGCTACTCCTTGCTCAACGAAGTGGACTCAACACCCCATATTAAACGCCTAAGAATATACCTGACTAGTAAGAATCTTAAAACCTATGGATTTATATGTCTCCGAAAGAGAATCAAGCGTGTGTACAGTGGCATAAACGCAGCAGTGATAGGATTGGTGAGGTTCGGTGAGCAAATGCAGACCCTTTGAAGTCATATTGCATGGTACCCATTCCATGGGTCTCAACTCTCCAGGTTTAAGGGATTCTTCCTTCAGCTAAAACATGCATGTGGAACCCAGAGTACGATCCACCATGTGATCGGGAAACGTGTTCAAATGTGTCTCAGTTTTCGTCCCCTGGTACTCGGGTGCAACATTCCAGACGCTTTACTAACACTCTCCCCACTTGGAGAGTCAGTGCCTTTAACCTGCTGTTTGGCCCAGTTTGCAATTTCTGTGGAAAATGAACAGGAATAGGGAGAACCAATGAGAGACTAGCTGGAGGTGTCTGGACGGGCAAATTTAACTCTCATTTCCCACCAGGAAGAGGAATTAACCAAAGGCTCAGCGTGCCAAGCCGGAACCACACTAGGGCCTGAAGCAATCCTGCGGTGTTGCGGCCAGCTCACAAGAAAGCGAGTTGAAGAAAGGAGCTCAGGGGCACTGTCATTCACAACCCTGCAGAGTTATAAATGACAGCTATCGTCCATAAATATATTGAAGTAAGGCTGCCAAGAGGACTTGACAGCGGGGCAGAATTGCAGGAAACCGATTTCAGGAGGTAGACTGGAATTGCATGTAAAGCATAGGAATAGAGGCAGAACGTCCACAATGATACACTTGGCCAAAAAGGGCGTATGCGTTTTTTCCTGAATATATTCAGGAAAAAACGCATACGCCCTTTTTGGCCAACCAAGCAAGCTTGCAAAGGAAATCTGCACTACAATGAAGTCTCACTGCCCCCCGGTCAAAAGGGCCTTCTGAATAAAGTGTAAAATCCAGAAAGGCAGGACAGGCCATGGAGAACTGGGAGCCTTGTTATGCTGATGGGCGGGATGCAAATTGCCAACAGCCACTCTGGAGAAGTGTATGATGTTTCCTGAAACATCTAGAAAACAAAGCAACAGAGCCTAGGGCACTTCCACTTATGGTCCTGTAGCTTAGGGAAATTATAATCAAAAAGACACAGCCACCCCAAAGTTTGGGACGGCTGTGTTTACAAGAACCTCGTTGACGGTACAAGTTCAATATCACAGAAAGCGAAAAATGGATAAAGTTGTGGTACTTACGTACAATGCAGTATCACGCAAGCAATGAAATCTATGTCATCAGTCCCGTAGCAGCATAATGAGTGGATTCAGGTACGATGATTCTAAGTGAAATAAGTCACACAGAAAAAGAAACATCATAAGATGTCACTAATACACGGAATTTAAACTTGGCTACACAGGAACTGAATTTCAAAACAGAACAGGGTCTCAAATGCAGAAAACCAACTTATGCTTGCTTAAGGGGAAAGGTGAGTTGGGGTGCTGCATAAAACCAGAGATTGAAATTAGCACAGATACCGCTCCATAAGCCAAATATGTCATAGACAAGAGCTACTCCTTGCTCAACGAAGTGGACTCAACACCCCATATTAAACGCCTAAGAATATACCTGACTAGTAAGAATCTTAAAACCTATGGATTTATATGTCTCCGAAAGAGAATCAAGTGTGTGTACAGTGGCATAAACGCAGCAGTGATAGGATTGGTGAGGTTCGGTGAGCAAATGCAGACCCTTTGAAGTCATATTGCATGGTACCCATTCCATGGGTCTCAACTCTCCAGGTTTAAGGGATTCTTCCTTCAGCTAAAACATGCATGTGGAACCCAGAGTACGATCCACCGTGTGATCAGGAAACGTGTTCAAATGTGTCTCAGTTTTCGTCCCCTGGTACTCGGGTGCAACATTCCAGACGCTTTACTAACACTCTCCCCACTTGGAGAGTCAGTGCCTTTAACCTGCTGTTTGGCCCAGTTTGCAATTTCTGCGGAAAATGAACAGGAATAGGGAGAACCAATGAGAGACTAGCTGGAGGTGTCTGGACGGGCAAATTTAACTCTCATTTCCCACCAGGAAGAGGAAGTAACCAAAGGCTCGGCGTGCCATGCCGGAACCACACTAGGGCCTGAAGCAATCCTGCGGTGTTGCGGCCAGCTCACAAGAAAGTGAGTTGAAGAAAGGAGCTCAGGGGCACTGTCATTCACAACCCTGCAGAGTTATAAATGACAGCTATCGTCCAAAAATATATTGAAGTAAGGCTGCCAAGAGGACTTGACAGCGGGGCAGAATTGCAGGAAACCGATTTCAGGAGGTAGACTGGAATTGCATGTAAAGCATAGGAAAAGAGGCAGAACGTCCACAATGATGCACTTGGCCAAAAAGGGCGTATGCGTTTTTTCCTGAATATATTCAGGAAAAAACGCATACGCCCTTTTTGGCCAACCAAGCAAGCTTGCAAAGGAAATCTGCACTACAATGAAGTCTCACTGCCCCCCGGTCAAAAGGGCCATCTGAAAAAAGTGTAAAATCCAGAAAGGCAGGACAGGCCATGGAGAACTGGGAGCCTTGTTATGCTGATGGGCGGGATGCAAATTGCCAACAGCCACTCTGGAGAAGTGTATGATGTTTCCTGAAACATCTAGAAAACAAAGCAACAGAGCCTAGGGCACTTCCACTTATGGTCGTATAGCTTAGGGAAATTATAATCAAAAAGACACAGCCACCCCAAACTTTGGGACGGCTGTGTTTACAAGAACCTCGTTGACGGTACAAGTTCAATATCACAGAAAGCGAAAAATGGATAAAGTTGTGGTACTTAGGTACAATGCAATATCACTCAGCAATGAAATCTATGTCATCAGTCCCGTAGCAGCATAATGAGTGGATTCAGGTACGATGATTCTAAGTGAAATAAGTCACACATAAAAAGAAACATCATAAGATGTCACTAATACACGGAATTTAAACTTGGCTACACAGGAACTGAATTTCAAAACAGAACAGGGTCTCAAATGTAGAAAACCAACTTATGCTTGCTTAAGGGGAAAGGTGAGTTGGGGTGCTGCATAAAACCAGAGATTGAAATTAGCACAGATACCGCTCCATAAGCCAAATATGTCATAGACAAGAGCTACTCCTTGCTCAACGAAGTGGACTCAACACCCCATATTAAACGCCTAAGAATATACCTGACTAGTAAGAATCTTAAAAACTATGGATTTATATGTCTCCGAAAGAGAATCAAGCGTGTGTACAGTGGCATAAACGCAGCAGTGATAGGATTGGTGAGGTTCGGTGAGCAAATGCAGACCCTTTGAAGTCATATTGCATGGTACCCATTCCATGGGTCTCAACTCTCCAGGTTTAAGGGATTCTTCCTTCAGCTAAAACATGCATGTGGAACCCAGAGTACGATCCACCGTGTGATCGGGAAACGTGTTCAAATGTGTCTCAGTTTTCGTCCCCTGGTACTCGGGTGCAACATTCCAGACGCTTTACTAACACTCTCCCCACTTGGAGAGTCAGTGCCTTTAACCTGCTGTTTGGCCCAGTTTGCAATTTCTGCGGAAAATGAACAGGAATAGGGAGAACCAATGAGAGACTAGCTGGAGGTGTCTGGACGGGCAAATTTAACTCTCATTTCCCACCAGGAAGAGGAATTAACCAAAGGCTCAGCGTGCCATACCGGAACCACACTAGGGCCTGACGCAATCCTGCGGTGTTGTGGCCAGCTCACAAGAAAGCGAGTTGAAGAAAGGAGCTCAGGGGCACTGTCAATCACAACCCTGCAGAGTTATAAATGACAGCTATCGTCCAAAAATATATTGAAGTAAGGCTGCCAAGAGGACTTGACAGCGGGGCAGAATTGGAGGAAACCGATTTCAGGAGGTAGACTGGAATTGCATGTAAAGCATAGGAAAAGAGGCAGAACGTCCACAATGATGCACTTGGCCAAAAAGGGCGTATGCGTTTTTTCCTGAATATATTCAGGAAAAAACGCATACGCCCTTTTTGGCCAACCAAGCAAGCTTGCAAAGGAAATCTGCACTACAATGAAGTCTCACTGCCCCCCGGTCAAAAGGGCCATCTGAAAAAAGTGTAAAATCCAGAAAGGCAGGACAGGCCATGGAGAACTGGGAGCCTTGTTATGCTGATGGGCGGGATGCAAATTGCCAACAGCCACTCTGGAGAAGTGTATGATGTTTCCTGAAACATCTAGAAAACAAAGCAACAGAGCCTAGGGCACTTCCACTTATGGTCCTATAGCTTAGGGAAATTATAATCAAAAAGACACAGCCACCCCAAAGTTTGGGACAGCTGTGTTTACAAGAAGCTCGTTTACGGTACAAGTTCAATATCACAGAAAGCGAAAAATGGATAAAGTTGTGGTACTTAGGTACAATGCAATATCACTCAGCAATGAAATCTATGTCATCAGTCCCGTAGCAGCATAATGAGTGGATTCAGGTACGATGATTCTAAGTGAAATAAGTCACACAGAAAAAGAAACATCATAAGATGTCACTAATACACGGAATTTAAACTGGGCTACACAGGAACTGAATTTCAAAACAGAACAGGGTCTCAAATGTAGAAAACCAACTTATGCTTGCTTAAGGGGAAAGGTGAGTTGGGGTGCTGCATAAAACCAGAGATTGAAATTAGCACAGATACCACTCCATAAGCCAAATATGTAATAGACAAGAGCTACTCCTTGCTCAACAAAGTGGACTCAACACCCCATATTAAACGCCTAAGAATATACCTGACTAGTAAGAATCTTAAAACCTATGGATTTATATGTCTCCGAAAGAGAATCGAGCGTGTGTACAGTGGCATAAACGCAGCAGTGATAGGATTGGTGAGGTTCGGTGAGCAAATGCAGACCCTTTGAAGTCATATTTCATGGTACCCATTCCATGGGTCTCAACTCTCCAGGTTTAAGGGATTCTTCCTTCAGCTAAAACATGCATGTGGAACCCAGAGTACGATCCACCGTGTGATCAGGAAACGTGTTCAAATGTGTCTCAGTTTTCGTGCCCTGGTACTCGGGTGCAACATTCCAGACGCTTTACTAACACTCTCCACACTTGGAGAGTCAGTGCCTTTGACCTCCTGTTTGGCCCAGTTTGCAATTTCTGTGGAAGATGAACTGGAATAAGGAGAACCCATGAGAGACTAGCTGGAGGTGTCTGGACGGGCAAATTTAACTCTCCTTTCCCACCAGGAAGAGGAATTAACCAAAGGCTCAGCGTGCCATGCCGGAACCACACTAGGGCCTGAAGCAATCCTGCGGTGTTGCGGCCAGCTCACAAGAAAGCGAGTTGAAGAAAGGAGCTCAGGGGCACTGTCATTCACAACCCTGCAGAGTTATAAATGACAGCTATCGTCCAAAAATATATTGAAGTAAGGCTGCCAAGAGGACTTGACAGCGGGGCAGAATTGCAGGAAACCGATTTCAGGAGGTAGACTGGAATTGCATGTAAAGCATAGGAAAAGAGGCAGAACGTCCACAATGATGCACTTGGCCAAAAAGGGCGTATGCGTTTTTTCCTGAATATATTCAGGAAAAAACGCATACGCCCTTTTTGGCCAACCAAGCAAGCTTGCAAAGGAAATCTGCACTACAATGAAGTCTCACTGCCCCCAGGTCAAAAGGGCCATCTGAAAAAAGTGTAAAATCCAGAAAGGCAGGACAGGCCATGGAGAACTGGGAGCCTTGTTATGCTGATGGGCGGGATGCAAATTGCCAACAGCCACTCTGGAGAAGTGTATGATGTTTCCTGAAACATCTAGAAAACACAGCAACAGAGCCTAGGGCACTTCCACTTATGGTCCTGTAGCTTAGGGAAATTATAATCAAAAAGACACAGCCACCCCAAAGTTTGGGACGGCTGTGTTTACAAGAACCTCGTTGACGGTACAAGTTCAATATCACGGAAAGCGAAAAATGGATAAAGTTGTGGTACTTACGTACAATGCAGTATCACTCAGCAATGAAATCTATGTCATCAGTCCCGTAGCAGCATAATGAGTGGATTCAGGTACGATGATTCTAAGTGAAATAAGTCACACAGAAAAAGAAACATCATAAGATGTCACTAATACACGGAATTTAAACTTGGCTACACAGGAACTGAATTTCAAAACAGAACAGGGTCTCAAATGCAGAAAACCAACTTATGCTTGCTTAAGGGGAAAGGTGAGTTGGGGTGCTGCATAAAACCAGAGATTGAAATTAGCACAGATACCGCTCCATAAGCCAAATATGTCATAGACAAGAGCTACTCCTTGCTCAACGAAGTGGACTCAACACCCCATATTAAACGCCTAAGAATATACCTGACTAGTAAGAATCTTAAAACCTATGGATTTATATGTCTCCGAAAGAGAATCAAGTGTGTGTACAGTGGCATAAACGCAGCAGTGATAGGATTGGTGAGGTTCGGTGAGCAAATGCAGACCCTTTGAAGTCATATTGCATGGTACCCATTCCATGGGTCTCAACTCTCCAGGTTTAAGGGATTCTTCCTTCAGCTAAAACATGCATGTGGAACCCAGAGTACGATCCACCGTGTGATCAGGAAACGTGTTCAAATGTGTCTCAGTTTTCGTCCCCTGGTACTCGGGTGCAACATTCCAGACGCTTTACTAACACTCTCCCCACTTGGAGAGTCAGTGCCTTTAACCTGCTGTTTGGCCCAGTTTGCAATTTCTGCGGAAAATGAACAGGAATAGGGAGAACCAATGAGAGACTAGCTGGAGGTGTCTGGACGGGCAAATTTAACTCTCATTTCCCACCAGGAAGAGGAAGTAACCAAAGGCTCGGCGTGCCATGCCGGAACCACACTAGGGCCTGAAGCAATCCTGCGGTGTTGCGGCCAGCTCACAAGAAAGCGAGTTGAAGAAAGGAGCTCAGGGGCACTGTCATTCACAACCCTGCAGAGTTATAAATGACAGCTATCGTCCAAAAATATATTGAAGTAAGGCTGCCAAGAGGACTTGACAGCGGGGCAGAATTGCAGGAAACCGATTTCAGGAGGTAGACTGGAATTGCATGTAAAGCATAGGAAAAGAGGCAGAACGTCCACAATGATGCACTTGGCCAAAAAGGGCGTATGCGTTTTTTCCTGAATATATTCAGGAAAAAACGCATACGCCCTTTTTGGCCAACCAAGCAAGCTTGCAAAGGAAATCTGCACTACAATGAAGTCTCACTGCCCCCCGGTCAAAAGGGCCATCTGAAAAAAGTGTAAAATCCAGAAAGGCAGGACAGGCCATGGAGAACTGGGAGCCTTGTTATGCTGATGGGCGGGATGCAAATTGCCAACAGCCACTCTGGAGAAGTGTATGATGTTTCCTGAAACATCTAGAAAACAAAGCAACAGAGCCTAGGGCACTTCCACTTATGGTCCTATAGCTTAGGGAAATTATAATCAAAAAGACACAGCCACCCCAAAGTTTGGGACGGCTGTGTTTACAAGAACCTCGTTGACGGTACAAGTTCAATATCACAGAAAGCGAAAAATGGATAAAGTTGTGGTACTTAGGTACAATGCAATATCACTCAGCAATGAAATCTATGTCATCAGTCCCGTAGCAGCATAATGAGTGGATTCAGGTACGATGATTCTAAGTGAAATAAGTCACACAGAAAAAGAAACATCATAAGATGTCACTAATACACGGAATTTAAACTTGGCTACACAGGAACTGAATTTCAAAACAGAACAGGGTCTCAAATGTAGAAAACCAACTTATGCTTGCTTAAGGGGAAAGGTGAGTTGGGGTGCTGCATGAAACCAGAGATTGAAATTAGCACAGATACCGCTCCATAAGCCAAATATGTAATAGACAAGAGCTACTCCTTGCTCAACGAAGTGGACTCAGCACCCCATATTAAACGCCTAAGAATATACCTGACTAGTAAGAATCTTAAAAACTATGGATTTATATGTCTCCGAAAGAGAATCAAGCGTGTGTACAGTGGCATAAACGCAGCAGTGATAGGATTGGTGAGGTTCGGTGAGCAAATGCAGACCCTTTGAAGTCATATTGCATGGTACCCATTCCATGGGTCTCAACTCTCCAGGTTTAAGGGATTCTTCCTTCAGCTAAAACATGCATGTGGAACCCAGAGTACGATCCACCGTGTGATCGGGAAACGTGTTCAAATGTGTCTCAGTTTTCGTCCCCTGGTACTCGGGTGCAACATTCCAGACGCTTTACTAACACTCTCCCCACTTGGAGAGTCAGTGCCTTTAACCTGCTGTTTGGCCCAGTTTGCAATTTCTGCGGAAAATGAACAGGAATAGGGAGAACCAATGAGAGACTAGCTGGAGGTGTCTGGACGGGCAAATTTAACTCTCATTTCCCACCAGGAAGAGGAATTAACCAAAGGCTCAGCGTGCCATACCGGAACCACACTAGGGCCTGACGCAATCCTGCGGTGTTGTGGCCAGCTCACAAGAAAGCGAGTTGAAGAAAGGAGCTCAGGGGCACTGTCATTCACAACCCTGCAGAGTTATAAATGACAGCTATCGTCCAAAAATATATTGAAGTAAGGCTGCCAAGAGGACTTGACAGCGGGGCAGAATTGGAGGAAACCGATTTCAGGAGGTAGACTGGAATTGCATGTAAAGCATAGGAAAAGAGGCAGAACGTCCACAATGATGCACTTGGCCAAAAAGGGCGTATGCGTTTTTTCCTGAATATATTCAGGAAAAAACGCATACGCCCTTTTTGGCCAACCAAGCAAGCTTGCAAAGGAAATCTGCACTACAATGAAGTCTCACTGCCCCCCGGTCAAAAGGGCCATCTGAAAAAAGTGTAAAATCCAGAAAGGCAGGACAGGCCATGGAGAACTGGGAGCCTTGTTATGCTGATGGGCGGGATGCAAATTGCCAACAGCCACTCTGGAGAAGTGTATGATGTTTCCTGAAACATCTAGAAAACAAAGCAACAGAGCCTAGGGCACTTCCACTTATGGTCCTATAGCTTAGGGAAATTATAATCAAAAAGACACAGCCACCCCAAAGTTTGGGACGGCTGTGTTTACAAGAAGCTCGTTTACGGTACAAGTTCAATATCACAGAAAGCGAAAAATGGATAAAGTTGTGGTACTTAGGTACAATGCAATATCACTCAGCAATGAAATCTATGTCATCAGTCCCGTAGCAGCATAATGAGTGGATTCAGGTACGATGATTCTAAGTGAAATAAGTCACACAGAAAAAGAAACATCATAAGATGTCACTAATACACGGAATTTAAACTTGGCTACACAGGAACTGAATTTCAAAACAGAACAGGGTCTCAAATGTAGAAAACCAACTTATGCTTGCTTAAGGGGAAAGGTGAGTTGGGGTGCTGCATAAAACCAGAGATTGAAATTAGCACAGATACCACTCCATAAGCCAAATATGTAATAGACAAGAGCTACTCCTTGCTCAACAAAGTGGACTCAACACCCCATATTAAACGCCTAAGAATATACCTGACTAGTAAGAATCTTAAAACCTATGGATTTATATGTCTCCGAAAGAGAATCGAGCGTGTGTACAGTGGCATAAACGCAGCAGTGATAGGATTGGTGAGGTTCGGTGAGCAAATGCAGACCCTTTGAAGTCATATTGCATGGTACCCATTCCATGGGTCTCAACTCTCCAGGTTTAAGGGATTCTTCCTTCAGCTAAAACATGCATGTGGAACCCAGAGTACGATCCACCGTGTGATCAGGAAACGTGTTCAAATGTGTCTCAGTTTTCGTGCCCTGGTACTCGGGTGCAACATTCCAGACGCTTTACTAACACTCTCCCCACTTGGAGAGTCAGTGCCTTTGACCTCCTGTTTGGCCCAGTTTGCAATTTCTGTGGAAGATGAACTGGAATAAGGAGAACCCATGAGAGACTAGCTGGAGGTGTCTGGACGGGCAAATTTAACTCTCCTTTCCCACCAGGAAGAGGAATTAACCAAAGGCTCAGCGTGCCATGCCGGAACCACACTAGGGCCTGAAGCAATCCTGCGGTGTTGCGGCCAGCTCACAACAAAGCGAGTTGAAGAAAGGAGCTCAGGGGCACTGTAATTCAGAAACCTGCGGAGTTATAAATGACAGCTATCATCCAAAATTATACTGAAGTAAGGCTGCGAAGAGGACTTGAATGCGGGCCAGAATTGCTGGAAACCTATTTCAGAACGTACACAGGAGTCGCTCTTAAAGCATAGGAAAAGAGACAGAACTTATAAAATAATGCACTTGGCAAAAAAGGGCATATGTGTTTTATCCAGAGCTCTCATAACTGAGGGGAGGAGATTCCCAGCAGGCTCCAACTGCCACCTGAGGGCTCACATTGCCAAGGCAACGTGAGCATGCCAGGGAGGAGTTACCTCACAGCAGAGGTCCCACCTCACAGAAGGGTGAGAAACCCAGCCAACATCAGACTCTCACCAGAGGGCCCACATCACCAAGGGGATGGGAACCAGGCAGGAGTGTCTTCACACCAGTGGGGCCTCATCATCGAAAGGTGAGGTACTCAGCACATGTGTCCTCAAACCAGAGGACCCACATCACCAAGGGCCTCGGAGTGAGGCAGGCAAGAGTAGCCTCACAACACTGGGCCCATAGAATAAAAAAGTGAGGAATCCAGCAGTTGGAACCTCCCAGCAGGCGGCCCAGAGCACCGAGGCTATGGGATCCAGGCCACAGTGAACTCACAGAAGAGGGCCCATGTCATGAAACTGAGCAACCCAGCCATTGGGACCTCAGAGCAGGAGGCCCAAATCCCCGTGCAGATGGAAATTTGGTAGGAGTGTCCTCGCACCACTGAGAACATATCAGAAAATTTTGCGCGAGCAGCAGTTAGGGCCTGACGCCAGAGGACCCTCATCACCAAGGGAAGGAGGCTCCCAGCAGGCTCCAACTGCCACCAGAGGGCTGACGTCGCCAAGGCGATGTGTGCCAACCAGGCACGAATGACCTCACAGCAGAGGGCCCACCTCAGAGAAGTGTGACGAACCCAGTCAGGATCAGACTCGCACCAGAGGGTCCACATCACCAAATGGATTGGAACCAGGCAGGAGTGTCCTCACATGAGTAGGGCCACATCATCTAAAGGTGAGGAACCCAGAACATGTGGCTTCAAACCATAGGACACCCATCACCAAGGGGCTGGGAGTGAGGCAGGCAGGAGGAGCCTCATAACAGAGGGCCCAAAAATAAGAAAGGTGAGGAATCCAGCAGTTGGAACCTCCCAGCAGGCGGCCCAGAGCACAGACGCTAGGGGATCCAGGCCAGAGTGACCTAACACCAGACAGCCCACATCATGAAACTGTGAGCAACCCAGACATTGGGACCTCAGAGCAGAAGGCCCACATCCCCATGGTGATGGGAACATGACAGGAGTGTCCTGGCATCACTGGGCTCACATCAGAAAACGTGGGGTGCTCAGAAGTTAGGGCCTGACGCTAGAGGACACTCATCACCGAGAGGAGGAGGCTCCCAGCAGGCTCCAGCTGCCACCAGAGGGCCAACGTCACCAAGGCGATGTGTGCCAGCCCCGCAGGAGTGACCTCACAGCAGAGGGCCCACCTCACAGAAGGGTGAGGAACACAGCCAGGATCAGACTCTCACCAGAGGGCCCACATCACCAAGGGGATGGGAACCAGGCAGGAGTGTCTTCACACGAGTGGGGCCACATCATCGAAAGGTGAGGAACGCAGCACATGTGGCCTCAAGCCATAGGACAGTCATCACCAAGGGGCTGGCAGTGAGGCAGGCAGGAGGAGCCTCACAAGAGGGCACATAGAATAAAAAAGTTGAGGAATCCAGCAGTTGGAACCTCCCAGCAGGCGGCTCAGAGCACCGATGATAAGGGATCCTTGCCGGAGTGAACTCACAGCAGAGGGCCCACATCATGGTACTGTGAGCAAGCCAGCCGTTTTGACCTCAGAGCAGAAGGCCCACATCCCCATGGGGATGGGAACCTGGCAAGAGTCTCCTCACTCACTTGGCGCACATCAGAAAACGTAGGGAGCCCAGCAGTTATGGCCTAAGGCAAGAGGGCCCTCATCACCGAGGGGAGGAGGATCCCAGCACACTCCAACTGCCACCAGAGGGCCCACGTCGCCAAGGTGACGTGTGCCAGACAGGCATGATTGACCTCACAGCAGAGGGCCCACCTCACAGAAGGGTGAGGAACCCAGCCAGGAACAGACTCTCACCAGGGGGTCCACATAACCACGTGGATGAGAACCAGGCAGGAGTGTCCTCACACTAGTGGGGCCACATCATCGAAAGGTGAGGAACCCAGCAAAGGTGGCCACAAACCAGAGGACCCACATCACCAAGGGGTTGAGAGTGAGGTAGGTGTCTGGATGGGCATATTTAACACTCATTTCCCACCAGGAAGAGGAATTAACCAAAGGCTCAGCGTGCCCTTCCAGAAGAAGATTAGGGCCTGAAGCAGTCTTGCGGGTTTGCGGTCAGCTCACAAGAAAGCGAGTTGAAGAAAGGAGCTCAGGGGCACTGTCATTCACAAACCTGCAGAGTTATAAATGACAGCCATCGTCCAAAAATATATTGAAGTAAGGCTGTGAAGAGGACTTGAAAGCGGGGCAGAATTGCAGGAAACCGATTTCAGGAGGTAGACTGGATTTGCATTTAAAGCATAGGAAAAGAGGCAGAACATCGACAATGATGCACTTGGCAAAAAAGGGCGTATGAGTTCGTTCCTGAATATATTCAGGAAAAAACACATATGCCCTTTTTGGCAAACCAAGCAAGCTTGCAATGGAAATCCAAACTACTATGAAGTGTCACTTCCCCCCGGTCTAAAGGGCCATCTGAGAAAAGTGTAAAATCCAGAAAGGCAAGACAGGCCATGGGGAAAAAGGAGCCTTGTTATGCTGATGGGCGGGATGTAAATTGCCAACAGCCACTCTGGAGAAGTGTATGGTGTTTCCTGATACATCTGAAAAACAAAGCAACAGAGTCTAGGGCATTTCCACTTATGGTCCTATAGCTTAGGGAAATTAAAATCAAAAAGACACAGCCACCTCAAAATTTACGACGGCTCTGTTTACAGGAACCTCTTCTACAGTACAAGTTAAATATCCCAGAGAACAAATAATTGATAAAGAACTTGCGGTACTTACGTACAACAGAATACCACTCAGCAATGAAATCTGTGTCACCAGGCCTGTACCAGCATAATGAGTGGATTGAGGCACGATGATTCTAAGTGAAATAAGTCACACAGAAAAAGAAACATCATAAGGTATCACTAATGCACGGAATGTAAACTTGGCTACACATGAACTGAATTACAAAACAGAACAGGGTCTCAAGTTTAGAAAACCAACTTATGCTTGCTTAAGGGGAAAGGTGAGTTGGGGTGCTGCATAAAACCAGAGTTTGAAATTAGCACAGATACCGCTCCATAAGCCAAATATGCAATAGACAAGACCTACCCCTTGCTTAACGAAATGGACTCAACAATGAGGTATCACCTCACACCTGTTAGAATGGGCATCATCTGAAAATCTACAAACAACAAATGCTGGAAAGGGTGTGGAGAAAAGGAAGCCTCTTCCACTATTGTTGGGAATATAAATTGATAGAGTCACTATGGAGAACAATATGGAGTTTCTTAAGAAACTAATAATAGAATTACCATATGATACAGCAATCCCAGTACTGGACATATACCCAGACAAAACCATAAATCAAAAAGAGACATTCACCGCAATGTTCATTGCATCACTATTTACAATATCGAGGTAATGGAAGCAACCTAAATGCCCACACACAGACGAATGCATAAAGATGTGGTACATATATAAAATGGAATATTACTAAGCCATGAAAGGAATGAAATTGGGTCATTTGTAGAGACGTCGATGGATCTAGAGACTGTCATACAGAGTGAAGTAAGTTAGAAAGAGAAAAACAAATCTTGTATATTCATGCATATATGTGGAACCTAGAAAAACTGTACAGATTAACCGTTTTGCAAGGCATAAATAGAGCAACAGATGTAGACAACAATCGTATGGACAACAAGGGGGGAAAGCTCTTGGAGGGGTGGTGGTGGGAGGAGTTGAGAGATTGGGATTGGCATGTAAACATTTATATGTATAAAATAGATAACCAATGAGAAGCTGCTGTATAAAAATATAAAATAAAATTCAAAATTAAAAAGAAATAAAATTTAAAAAATAAAACAGAAAAAACAATTATTCCCTTCACATACATGTATTTATATGAATAAATTATTTCCATGCTTATATCTGTAAATACAAAAAAGAGGAATAAAATCTACCTTGAACCAAAAACGAAAAAGAGAAAAAAAAAAAAAACAGAACCCACCAGTTACTCAGAGGAAAACCGTATCAGGGCACTTGCTCCAGTTGTAAACAATTCTGAAGTTGGTCAGTGGTGAGGAATCGTCTCCCATTCAGCCAGCAGCCCCCACACAACAAGCGTCCTCATTGCAAAGCTGGGGCACCGTGCCAAGGCATCTGTGAGTAAACGTGAGCTGAGCCCCAAGGCAGTTGCTGCTGAACTGTTCCCACCCTTCCCAGGTAAAACACCTGAATATATACAAGGACTTGAAAGCCTAGAGGAAGGGCCATGGAGCCACACGAGTGACAGCATGCCAGCTGACTTGGTGCCTGCAGGCCAGCCAGGATGGTCCTGGCTCTGGGTGCTCTTCTGGAAGATTTCCATTTCCCTGCCTGAGATACCCGTCCTGTCCCTGCCCCCACTGCTTTTTTCCTTCCTCACCTCTGCCCAGGGAGAAATTCCAGCAGCAGGTATGGGTGACACATCCTCTTCTTTAGCAGGTGGCAGCCTGGCAACTGCTGCAGAAAGTCCAGCAGAGCCCCACTCACACTGGGCCACCCACAAAGCCGTGGCCTCTCACTCCCTCCCACCAGCCCAGCCCCGAGACTGCTGACAGGGCAGAGAAAATGGCGTCAGGCACAGCTGCAGGGGCTTTTGCTGCCTGGAGTGGTATTTATATTGATCTCAACCCAGGCACACCTGGGGAGGGCTGGCCCGCACGGTAAGGCTGCCCAGGTCAGCCAATCATCACCCCTCAGGGCTCACAGTTGCAGAAAATGGAACTTGCTGAACCGGACAGGTCCAAGGAACAGGTGTGGGCTCCTGAGAGTCAGGATAGACAAGGGGCTGCAGCTTTGGCTTGTTTTCTAATCATTTTATCTGGCCCATGAGTGGGAGACAACTTCAAGAAAACCCTCTCCTAATGAGAGGAACCCAGGAGTCAGGGAGAGGAGGGGTGGGTGGTGGTTGGAGACAGAGGCCTGGTGCCCTGTGTGCAGTGGAAGTCTCTGGAAGACCAGGTGGAGGGAGGCCACACAGAGTGATGCCCAGGGTCACAGACCTGTCGGAGCTGCTGTTTCTTAGTTCAAGTCCTGCTCTGAGGTGCTCTGTGTCAGCTCTGAGCGACAGGTGAGCTGGGGGTGCTCTTCAATGAGGGCTATGTGCACGGTTCCTGTGTGCCCAGCCCTGCCACGGTACCTGCAAGGGTAGCTCTGTATCCTGGGAGGGGCCTGACCATGAGAGCCCCGTGGGCTGGGTTGGGGGTGGGGTACCTGCCCAGGAGAGCTCCATATCCTGGGATTGGCCTGACCACGAGAGCCCCATGGGCTGCTGGGGACCTGGTAAAGGATGTCAGGACAGTCAGTGAAGCCACCGAGGATATACCTCCAGTTGCTCCTGATTCCTACACCCTGCTGGTCATTCTACCAACCACCAGGACATGGTATTCTGTATTAGTCTTCAATGATGCCTTCTTTTGTATTCCATTAGTCCCAGAGTCACAAGAAATTTTGGCTTGTGAGTGGCAGGACTCAACATACAACTAAAACAATACTTCTGGGCCGTCTTGCTCCAAGGGTTCAAAAATTCCCACACCATCTTTGGGGAAAGCTTAGCTAAAGACCGAAAAGTTCTACCTCTGGAAAAGGAAACCCTCCTTCAATATGCAGACGACATTCTGATCGCCAGCCCTACTACGGAGGCCTCTGAACTACCAAGCCAATAAAGGATAGAAGTTGTCCAAGAAAAAGCTCAAATATCACAGACTGTGGTGACCTGCCTGGGCTTCATTCTCACACAAGGTCAGAGAAGCCCATCCCAGGAAAGGGAAGAAACCATTTGCAACCTTACCACTTTCTAAAACTAGAAGACAGCTTAGGGGTTCCTGGGGAGGCCAGGGTTTGCTGCTTCTGGATCCCTAACTACAGTCTACTAGCTGGGCCTCTATATGAAACACTGAAAGGAAAAGATGATGATCCTTTTGAACAGAATCCAGAAGTGGCCTTTCAAGAATGGAAAGAGCAGTCAATTCAGACCCTTGCCCTGGAACTCCCTAATTGAGCTAAACCCTTTGACCTTTACATTCCCGGTGAAAGGTGAATCGCCATTGGAGAATTAGTGCAAAAACTGGGACCACTTGAAATGGAACAACGCAAGAATGCCATCCAGGTAGGATAAACTACAGTCACCAAGGGGCTTGGCCCACTGCCACATCTGGCCAAGATACTGGCGGTATCTAAAAACCTGGAAATCAGCAGCCCAAAAGGCCACCTCCCTCCTAAGGGAAAAGGACCCCACGTGGTGATCCTAATCACCAACCATGCCCTGAAGTTGCAGGGTTCGCTCCGTGGGCACACCGACCTCGAGTGAGGAGGCCCTCCAACTCCAACATCCAGAGAGATAACCGGGGGCAACAGGGCACCATGACGACTCGTGTGAACATCACTTGACCTGGAGTTTCTCTCATAAAACAACAAGAGTGTGTCCCGAAGGAGTAGACTACTGCTTGCAGGACTTACTGCACCCGGAGGGGAGCTAATAATCTTGGCGGGGGAACCGTATATCACACTGTCACCATAGAAAAGCCTACAGACACCATGATGATGGTGGCCAATAAGACCGGCTGGACTCCTGTTTACTTCAAAAGGCTGTTGACTCAGTGGCCATCATGGTCCTTGATCACCACTGACCCTGGACTGTCTGGGAGTTGAGCGGGCAGGGCTCTGACATCTGGTGCTGTTTTTACGTTAATTCAGGGGCCTAATTGAAGAAAGAGCAGACTACTGGTCAGAGCATCTAGGCTGGCAGAAACGGTCAGCCTAAGGTGGCCGAACAAATGTGGGGCGGGGTGAAACCGGCCCCCACAGCGTCTCTGCACATCTCTTTCCTGGACCCTTAAAGGTCATTAGAATCTATAACACTTCCAATGCTGGTGCTCAGGCGGACGAGCAGGGAGGCAGGGGTCCTGGGGCCAATCAACGTCATCTGGAGGCTGCTGGGGACAAGTTCTGACCCTCGTCCCCTGGTATGAGGGCTCCCAACTCAGCACTCAGCAGTTACAGAAGAAGGGTCTGCACCCTCAGCACTCCAAGAATGAGGAACGGGACAAAAGGCAGAGGAGGGGTTTGTCCCCAGCAAAGCCCATTAAAAATCCCTGGGAGATAAAAATAGAATCTGGGCAATAAAGTCAAGTCTGACCTTTTTTATCCTTTGTGCTTTGTCTAATTTCACGTGCTCCTAGGGTCCCGCATGCAGAGGTTCCACACCCGGCACTTCAGACCAGATTTCCTGGTGCAGAATGGCTGGGTCAACACCTCAGCTCCTGGGGCCCAGTGCAGACTCCGAGATATAGAGCCTGAGCTGCAGCCAACCCGGCCCTTGAGAGCTCTGCCCCCTCCCTCCCACTGACTCTGACAGGATCTCTACACAGCAGCCCAGCCCACAGCCCACGGGGTAGTGCATGCTCTCACCTCTCCATTCTCTGATCAAAATATAAAGTTTCCTTTGCTTGGGAACCAAACTCAGTCTCGATCTGTTGGCCCCAATGACACTGGGCAGGGGGACACTTGTTGGGGTCCACTCTGGAGGATCAGTAACAGAAATTGAGACTATTGTAACTTCAATGAACAGATGTGTGAGCCAAACTGTAGTTAACATAGAACAGTTTATAAGGCTCGGGTAAAATAAGATGTTTCTAACACTTCCATTTGATATTTCCATCACTTTATTATAAGCAAGTTCAGTGAAAAGGTTTGTCTTATTTGTCAGGTCAATATTAGAGAAATGAAGTGATTTCTTTCCAAGGATGTACATCTAATAATCTTGGTTAAAGCTTCAATCTTGTTTTAAATGCTTTTCCATTGAAAATGATACCTCTCTTTCAGCTCCCCCATTTCTGAGAAGTATAAAATCTTATAATTTATTATTACCAAAGGGGAAAGGTGGGAGGAGGGATAAATTAACAGTTTGGAATTAACACATACACACTGCTATGTATAAAATAGATCATCAACAAGGAACTACTGTATAGCACAGGGAACTACACTCAATATTGTGCAATAACCTATAAGGGGAAATAATCGGAAAAAGAATAGATATTTTTATTGACATCATCTATCAATGACAGTTAAAGTGTAACCTAAGGGAAGCCGGTGGTGAGTGCTTCTGACCCTGAAGACTTCAATCATCTAAAGTTTGGACTCTGCCTACTTCCCAAGGCCCTTAATGAACATATGTGTAGCCGTAGCTTAAAAAACTCCCCAGTTTGGGTTTCGGGGAGACACTGATTTTGAAAAAGCCCTGGTGTTCTCCTTACATGAATGGGACTCTTCCTACTGCTAAAACATGTCTGTCACATCCAGAGGATGGTATACCGTCTGATCGGGAAGAGTTTGGAAAAGGCATCTCATCTCCTCATCTCCTGGTGCTCGGGTTCACCCCTCCAGCGTCCTTACTAATAGTCTCCCCACTTGGAGATGTCAACACTGTCAACATCCTGTTGCGTACAGTTTGGAATTTGTCCAGAGGATGAAGCGGAAGGATGAGGAACAATGAGAGACAAGTCCTAGGTGTTCAGACAGGCACATGTCACTCTAATTTCCAATCAGGAAGAGGAATTGACCAAAGGCTAGGGTTGCCCATGGAAACAGTATAGGGCTTGAGGAAATCCCACTGCTTTGTGGCCAGTTCCCATAAACACAAGTTGAACAATGGAACTCAGGGGCAGTAAAATTCATGAAACTGCAGAGTTGAAAATATCTATCACTGAAAAATGTCTTGAGGAAAGTCAGAGAAAAGGATTGGTAAGCAAGGGAGAATGGCAGGAAAGGGATTTGAGGAGGTAGAAAGGACTCGCCATTAAGTACAAGAAAAGGGGCTGAACATTGCCAACATTGCAGTTGGCCAAAAAGGCTGTATGCGTTTTTTTCTGTATATATTCAAGAAAAGGGCATACACTTTTTTAGCCAACCAAACAGGTGGGCACTGGAAATCAATACTACAAAAGATATCACTTCGCATCAGTCAGAAGAGCCATCCTCATAAAGTGTAAACGCCAGAAATGCAGGACAGGGCAAGGAGAAGCGGGAGCCCTGTGAGGCTTATAGTGGAAATGTATATTGCCAACGGCCATTCTGGAGAAGTGTATTGTGTTTACTAAAGCATCTAAAAAATGAGCTACAGAGCATAGGGCACTTGCACTCATGGGCGTATATCTTGGGAAAAACAAAAATCGAGAGGACACAGGCACCCCAATGTTTACTGCCTCTCTGTTTAAAAGATCCTCGACTAGGATATAACTTAAATGTCTCTGGAGGGAAAAAATGGATAGAGATGTGGTACTTATGTAGAGTGGAATATTACTCAGCCTGGAAATCAATGAAATATGGCCAGTTGTAACAACTCCGGAGGAGTTACGTATGATCATTCTAAGTGACATAATTCAAAAAGAAAAAGACACATATCATAAGATATCACTTAAAGGTGGAATCCAAAATGGCTACACATGAAATAAATTACAAAACAAAAACATAGTCAAATATGTAGAAAACACGCATAAGGCTGCTAAACGGGAAAGGTGGGGAGGGGTGAGGCATCATCCAGGAGGTTGAAATTAGCAAAGATACCATTCCAAATACCAAACTGATAATCAACAAGGCCCACACGGTAGCTAAAAGAACTGCACTCAGCACACTCAAGTCACCGGAAAAGAATATATACGACTGGTAAGAATCTGAAAAAGAATTTATTGATGTCTCTCTGTACGTGAATCAAGTGGATGTACAGCAGCAAGAAACAGAGCTTTGAAAATCAGCTGTAACCAATATAGTAATAAATTGAAAAAAATAAACGACAGAGAGACAGAGAAAACCTCTTACAACTTTTCCTCAGGGACGGTGATGCAACATGGATTGAACACATCTAGACCCACAGCAGGATGAGACATAAGGCTGGAAACTGTTTGCGCTAAGAGAAATGTGAGGTTGGGTGAGGAAATGCACACCCTTTAAAGTAATACTACCTGGTACCCATTCAATGGGTCCCAAATCTGCAGGTTCAAGGAATCTTCCTACAGCTAAAACATGCATGGAAAACCCAGAGGACTGTACACCATGTGATCGGGAGATGTGTCTAAAATGCACCTCATTTATCCTCTCCTGGTGCTCCTGTTCATCATTCCAGCCACATTACTTAGAATCTCCCCACTCAGAGAATCAGCACATTTAAACTTCTGTTTCACACATTTTGCAAATTGTGAGGAGGATGAATGGGAAGAGGGGGAACCAATGAGAGAATAGTTGTAGGGGTTTGGACGGGCACATGTCACTCTAATTTCCCATTAAGAATAAGAATTAAAAAAAGGCTCAGCCCGCCTCGCCGGAGCCAAAATAGGGCCTGAAGCAATCCTGCGGGTTTGAGGCCAGCTCACAAAAGAGCAACTTAAAAAATGGAGCTCAAGGTCACTGCAATTCACAAACCTGCAGAGTTATAAATGAAAACTAACGTCCAAAAATATGTTGAGGTAAGGCAAAGAAGAGGATCTGAATGCAAGACAGAATTGCAAGAAACAGATTTCAAGAGGTAGATTGGACTTGCCTTTAAAGCACATGAAAAGCGGCAGAATTTCGACAATGATGCAGTTGGCCCAAAAGAGAGTATGCGTTTTTTCCTGAATATATCCAGGAAAAAACGCATACACACTTTATGGGCAACCAAGCAAGCAAGCAATGCAAATGTGCACAACAAAGAAGTCTCATTTCCCACCGGTCAAAAGGGCCATCCGAAAAAATTGTAAAAACCAGAAATGCAGGACAGGCCATGGAGAACAGGGAGCCTTTATACGCTGATGGACAGTGTGTGAACTGCCCAGAGCCACTCTGGAGAAGTGTATGGTGGTTCCTAAATCATCTAAAAAACAGAGCGACAGAGCATAGGGCACTTCCAATCACGGGAGTATATCTAGGGAAGTCTAAAAATCAACAAGACACAAGCACACCACAGTTTAGGGCTACTCTGTTTACAAGAACCTCAACTTCAGTACACCTTAAATATCCCAGGAAAGAGAACAATGGATAAAGAAAATGTGGTATTTATGTACAATGGAATATCTCTTCACCATGAAATCAATGTAATAAGGCTAGTAGAAGGATAAAGAGTGGATTTAGGTCCGATAATACTACTTGAAATAAGTCAAACAGAAAAAGAAACATATCATAAGATATCACTTATAGAGGGAGGATAAATATGGCTGCACAAAAAATGAATTACAGAACAGAACAGTGTCTCACATTTAGAAGACACACTTATGTCAGCTTAAGGGGAAAGGAGAGGTGGGGTGATGCATAAAACCAGAGTTTGAAATTAGCACAGATACCATTCAATAAACCAAATCAGTATCAGACAAGATCTACACCTTGCTCAATGAACTGGCCTCAACACACCCTATACACCGCAGAGAAATATATCTGAGTAATAAGAATCTTAAAACCCATGTATTGATATATCTCCATAAGGGAATCAAGTGTGCACAGAGCGGCACAAACGCAGCAGTGAAAATGAGCTAAACCCCATTATAGAAATAAATTTTAAAACCAAAACGCAGAAACAATGAAAGAGAGAAAAATTCTTACAAAATTCGCTCAGGGGCTGTGATGCAACATGGATTGACCACATATAAACCCACAGCTGGATAAGACATAAGGCTGGACACTTGGGGCTGAAAGGATTGGTGAGCTTTGGTGAGCAACTGCCGAAAGTTTAATGCAATACTTCATGCTACTTATTCCAAGGGTCCCAACACTCCAAGTTGAAGGGAATCTTCCTACAGCTAAACCATGCATGGGAAATCCAGCAGATGGTATACCATATGATCGGGAAAGGTTTCTAAAATGCACCTCATTTTCCTCTCCTGGGGCTCCGGATCAACATTCCAGCCACTTTACTAACAACATCTCCACATGGAGAGTCAATGTCTTTAAGTTCCGGTATCGCACAGTCTGCAGTTAGTGCGGAGGATGAATGGAAATAGGGGGAACCAGTGAGAAAATAGCTGTAGCGGTTTCAATGGGCACATGTCACTCTAATTTCACATCAGGAAGAAGAATTAACCAAAGGCAGAGCAAGGGGTCCCAGAAGAAGAATAGGGCCTGAAGAAATCCTGAGGATATGAGGCAAGATCACAAAAATAAGAGCTGAAAAATGGAGCTAAGGGCCACTGCAATTCAAAAACCTGCAGAGTTATAAAGGCCAACTATTTTCCAAAAGTATATTGACGTAAGGCTATGAAGAGGCACTGACAGCAAGGCAGAACTGCAGGAAACCGATTTCAGGAGGTAGAATGGAATTGCATTGAAAACATATGAAAAGACTCAGAACGTCGACAATGATGCACTTGGCCAAAAAGGGCGTATGCGTTTTTTCCTGAATATATTCAGGAAAAAACGCATACGCCCTTTTTGGCCAACCAAGCAAGCTTGCAAAGGAAATCTGCACTACAATGACGTCTCACTGCCCCCAGGTCAAAAGGGCCATCTGAAAAAAGTGTAAAATCCAGAAAGGCAGGACAGGCCATGGAGAACTGGGAACCCTGTTATGCTGATGGGCGGGATGTAAATTGCCAACAGCCACTCTGGAGAAGTGTATGGTGTTTCCTGAAACATCTAAAAAACAAAGCAACAGAGCCTAGGACACTTCCACTTATGGTCCTATAGCTTAGGGAAATTAAAATCAAAAAGACACAGCTACCCCAAACTTTGGGACAGCTCTGTTTACAAGAACCTCGTTTACGGTACAAGTTCAATATCACAGATAGCAAAAAATGGATAAAGAAGTTGTGGTACTTACGTACAATGCAATATCACTCAGCAATGAAATCTATGTCATCAGGCCCGTAGCAGCATAATGAGTGGATTCAGGTACAATGATTCTAAGTGAAATAAGTCACAAAGAAAAAGAAACATCATAAGGTATCACTACTACATGGAATGTAACATTGGCTACACAGGAACTGAATTACAAAACAGAACAGGGTCTCAAATGTAGAAAACCAACTTATGCTTGCTTAAGGGGAAAGGTGAGTTGGGGTGCTGCATAAAACCAGAGATTGAAATTAGCACAGATACCGTTCCATAAGCCAAATATGTAATAGAGAAGAGCTACTCCTTGCTCAACGAAGTGGACTCAACACCCCATATTAAACACCTAAGAATGTACTTCACTAGTAAGAATCTTAAAACCTACGGATTTATATGTCTCCGAAAGAGAATCAAGCGTGTGTACAGCGGCATAAACGCAGCAGTGATAGGATTGGTGAGGTTCGGTGAGCAAATGCAGACCCTTTGAAGTCATATTGCATGGTACCCATTCCATGGGTCTCAACTTTCCAGGTTTAAGGGATTCTTCCTTCAGATAAAACATGCATGTGCAACCCAGAGTATGATCCACCGTGTGATCGAGAAACGTGTTGAAATGTGTCTCAGTTTTCGTCCCCTGGTACTTGGGTGCAACATTCCAGACGCTTTACTAACACTCTCCCCACTTGGAGAGTCAGTGCCTTTAACGTCCTGTTTGGCCCAGTTTGCAATTTCTGTGGAAAATGACAGGAATAGGGAGAACCAAAGAGAGACTAGCTGGAGGTGTCTGGACGGGCAAATATAACCTTCATTTCCCAACAGGAAGAGGAATTAACCAAAGGCTCAGCGTGCCGTGCCGGAACCACACTAGGGCCTGAAGCAATCTTGCGGTGTTGCAGCCAGCTCACTAGAAAGCGAGTTGAAGAAAGGAGCTCAGGGGCACTGTAATTCACAAACCTGCAGAGTTATAAATGACAGCTATCGTCCAAAAATATATTGAAGTAAGGCTGCCAAGAGGTCTTGAAAGTGGTGCAGAATTGCAGGAAACCGATTTTAGGAGGCAGACTGGAATTGCATGTAAAGCATAGGAAAAGAGGTAGAACGTCCACAATGATGCACATGGCCAAAAAGGGCGTATGCGTTTTTTCCTGAATATATTCAGGAAAAAACGCATACGCACTTTTCGGCCAACCAAGAAAACTTGCAAAGGAAATCTGCACTACAATTAAGTCTCACTGCCGCCCGGTCAAAAGGGCCATCTTAAAAAAGTGTAAGATCCAGAAAGGCAGGACAGGCCATGGAGAACTGGGAGCCTTGTTATGCTGATGGGCGGGATGTAAATTGCCAGCAGCCACTCTGGAGAAGTGTATGGTGTTTCCTGAAACATCAAAAAACAAAGCAACAGAGCCTAGGGCACTTCCACTTATGGTCCTATAGCTTAGGGAAATGAAAATCAAAAAGACACAGCCACCCCAAAGTTTGGGACGGCTCTGTTTACAAGAACCTCGTTTACGGTACAAGTTCAATATCGCAAAAAGCGAAAAATGGATAAAGAAGTTGTGGTACTTACGTACAATGCAATATCACTCAGCAGTGAAATGTATGTCATCAGGCCCATAGCAGCAAAATCAGTGGATTCAGGTATGATGATTCTAAGTGAAATAAGTCACAAAGAAAAAGAAACATCATAAGATATCAGTAATACACGGAATGTAAACTTGGCTACACAGGAAGTGAATTACAAAACAGAACAGGGTCTCAAATGTAGAAAACCAACTTATGCTTGATTAAGGGGAATGGTGCGTTGGGGTGCTGCATTAAACCAGAGATTGAAATTGGCACAGATACCGTTCCATAAGCCAAAAATATAATAGACACGAGCTACACCTTGCTCAACAAAGTGGACTCAACACGCCATATTAAATGCCTAAGAATATACCTGACTAGTAAGTATCTTAAAACCTATGGATTTATATGTCTCCGAAAGAGAATCAAGCGTGTGTACACCAGCATAAACGCAGCAGTTATAGTATTGGAGAGGTTCGCTGAGCAAATGCAGACCCTTTGAAGTCATATTGCATGGTACCCATTCCATGGGTCTCAACTCTCCAGGTTTAAGGGATTCTTCCTTCGCTAAAACATGCATGTGGAACCCAGAGTATGATCCACCGTGTGATCGGGAAACGTGTTCAAATGTGACTCTGTTTCGTCCCCTGGTACTTGGGTACAACATTCCAGACGCTTTACTAACACTCTCCACACTTGGAGAGTCAGTGCCTTTAACCTGCTGTTTGGCCCAGTTTGCAATTTCTGCGGAAAATGAACAGGAATAGGGAGAACCAATGAGAGACTAGCTGGAGGTGTCTGGACGGGCAAATTTAACTCTCATTTCCCACCAGGAAGAGGAATTAACCAAAGGCTCGGCGTGCCATGCCGGAACCACACTAGGGCCTGAAGCAATCCTGCGGTGTTGCGGCCAGCTCACAACAAAGCGAGTTGAAGAAAGGAGCTCAGGGGCACTGTCATTCACAACCCTGCAGAGTTATAAATGACAGCTATCGTCCAAAAATATATTGAAGTAAGGCTGCCAAGAGGACTTGACAGTGGGGCAGAATTGCAGGAAACCGATTTCAGGAGGTAGACTGGAATTGCATGTAAAGCATAGGAAAAGAGGCAGAACGTCCACAATGATGCACTTGGCCAAAAAGGGCGTATGCGTATTTTCCTGAGGAAAAAATGCATACGCCCTTTTTGGCCAACCAAGCAAGCTTGCAAAGGAAATCTGCACTACAATGAAGTCTCACTGCCCCCCGGTCAAAAGGGCCATCTGAAAAAAGTGTAAAATCCAGAAAGGCAGGACAGGCCATGGAGAACTGGGAGCCTTGTTATGCTGATGGGCGGGATGCAAATTGCCAACAGCCACTCTGGAGAAGTGTATGATGTTTCCTGAAACATCTAGAAAACACAGCAACAGAGCCTAGGGCACTTCCACTTATGGTCCTATAGCTTAGGGAAATTATAATCAAAAAGACACAGCCACCCCAAAGTTTGGGACGGCTGTGTTTACAAGAACCTCGTTTACGGTACAAGTTCAATATCACAGAAAGCGAAAAATGGATAAAGTTGTGGTACTTACGTACAATGCAGTATCACTCAGCAATGAAATCTATGTCATCAGTCCCGTAGCAGCATAATGAGTGGATTCAGGTACGATGATTCTAAGTGAAATAAGTCACACAGAAAAATAAACATCATAAGATGTCACTAATACACGGAATTTAAACTTGGCTACACAGGAACTGAATTTCAAAACAGAACAGGGTCTCAAATGTAGAAAACCAACTTATGCTTGCTTAAGGGGAAAGGTGAGTTGGGGTGCTGCATAAAACCAGAGATTGAAATTAGCACAGATACCGCTCCATAAGCCAAATATGTAATAGACAAGAGCTACTCCTTGCTCAACGAAGTGGACTCAACACCCCATATTAAACGCCTAAGAATATACCTGACTAGAAAGAATCTTAAAACCTATGGATTTATATGTCTCCGAAAGAGAATCGAGCGTGTGTACAGTGGCATAAACACAGCAGTGATAGGATTGGTGAGGTTCGGTGAGCAAATGCAGACCCTTTGAAGTCATATTGCATGGTACCCATTCCATGGGTCTCAACTCTCCAGGTTTAAGGGATTCTTCCTTCAGCTAAAACATGCATGTGGAACCCAGAGTACGATCCACCGTGTGATCGGGAAACGTGTTCAAATGTGTCTCAGTTTTCATCCCCTGGTACTCGGGTGCAACATTCCAGACGCTTTACTAACACTCTCCCCACTTGGAGAGTCAGTGCCTTTAACCTGCTGTTTGGCCCAGTTTGCAATTTCTGCGGAAAAGGAACAGGAATAGGGAGAACCAATGAGAGACTAGCTGGAGGTGTCTGGACGGGCAAATTTAACTCTCATTTCCCACCAGGAAGAGGAAGTAACCAAAGGCTCGGCGTGCCATGCCGGAACCACACTAGGGCCTGAAGCAATCCTGCGGTGTTGCGGCCAGCTCACAAGAAAGCGAGTTGAAGAAAGGAGCTCAGGGGCACTGTCATTCACAACCCTGCAGAGTTATAAATGACAGCTATCGTCCAAAAATATATTGAAGTAAGGCTGCCAAGAGGACTTGACAGCGGGGCAGAATTGCAGGAAACCGATTTCAGGAGGTAGACTGGAATTGCATGTAAAGCATACGAAAAGAGGCAGAACGTCCACAATGATGCACTTGGCCAAAAAGGGCGTATGCGTTTTTTCCTGAATATATTCAGGAAAAAACGCATACGCCCTTTTTGGCCAACCAAGCAAGCTTGCAAAGGAAATCTGCACTACAATGAAGTCTCACTGCCCCCCAGTCAAAAGGGCCATCTGAAAAAAGTGTAAAATCCAGAAAGGCAGGACAGGCCATGGAGAACTGGGAGCCTTGTTATGCTGATGGGCGGGATGCAAATTGCCAACAGCCACTCTGGAGAAGTGTATGATGTTTCTTGAAACATCTAGAAAACAAAGCAACAGAGCCTAGGGCACTTCCACTTATGGTCCTATAGCTTAGGGAAATTATAATCAAAAAGACACAGCCACCCCAAAGTTTGGGACGGCTGTGTTTACAAGAACCTCATTTACGGTACAAGTTCAATATCACAGAAAGCGAAAAATGGATAAAGTTGTGGTACTTAGGTACAATGCAATATCACTCAGCAATGAAATCTATGTCATCAGTCCCGTAGCAGCATAATGAGTGGATTCAGGTACGATGATTCTAAGTGAAATAAGTCACACAGAAAAAGAAACATCATAAGATGTCACTAATACACGGAATTTAAACTTGGCTACACAGGAACTGAATTTCAAAACAGAACAGGGTCTCAAATGTAGAAAACCAACTTATGCTTGCTTAAGGGGAAAGGTGAGTTGGGGTGCTGCATAAAACCAGAGATTGAAATTAGCACAGATACCGCTCCATAAGCCAAATATGTCATAGACAAGAGCTACTCCTTGCTCAACGAAGTGGACTCAGCACCCCATATTAAACGCCTAAGAATATACCTGACTAGTAAGAATCTTAAAACCTATGGATTTATATGTCTCCGAAAGAGAATCGAGCGTGTGTACAGTGGCATAAACGCAGCAGTGATAGGATTGGTGAGGTTCGGTGAGCAAATGCAGACCCTTTGAAGTCATATTGCATGGTACCCATTCCATGGGTCTCAACTCTCCAGGTTTAAGGGATTCTTCCTTCAGCTAAAACATGCATGTGGAACCCAGAGTACGATCCACCGTGTGATCGGGAAACGTGTTCAAATGTGTCTCAGTTTTCGTCCCCTGGTACTCGGGTGCAACATTCCAGACGCTTTACTAACACTCTCCCCACTTGGAGAGTCAGTGCCTTTAACCTGCTGTTTGGCCCAGTTTGCAATTTCTGCGGAAAATGAACAGGAATAGGGAGAACCAATGAGAGACTAGCTGGAGGTGTCTGGACGGGCAAATTGAACTCTCATTTCCCACCAGGAAGAGGAATTAACCAAAGGCTCAGCGTGCCATGCTGGAACCACACTAGGGCCTGAAGCAATCCTGCGGTGTTGCGGCCAGCTCACAAGAAAGCGAGTTGAAGAAAGGAGCTCAGGGGCACTGTCATTCACAACCCTGCAGAGTTATAAATGACAGCTATCGTCCAACAATATATTGAAGTAAGGCTGCCAAGAGGACTTGAAAGTGGGGCAGAATTGCAGGAAACCGATTTCAGGAGGTAGACTGGAATTGCATGTAAAGCATAGGAAAAGAGGCAGAACGTCCACAATGATGCACTTGGCCAAAAAGGGCGTATGCGTTTTTTCCTGAGGAAAAAACGCATACGCCCTTTTTGGCCAACCAAGCAAGCTTGCAAAGGAAATCTGCACTACAATGAAGTCTCACTGCCCCCCGGTCAAAAGGGCCATCTGAAAAAAGTGTAAAATCCAGAAAGGCAGGACAGGCCATGGAGAACTGGGAGCCTTGTTATGCTGATGGGCGGGATGCAAATTGCCAACAGCCACTCTGGAGAAGTGTATGATGTTTCCTGAAACATCTAGAAAACAAAGCAACAGAGCCTAGGGCACTTCCACTTATGGTCCTATAGCTTAGGGAAATTATAATCAAAAAGACACAGCCACCCCAAAGTTTGGGACGGCTGTGTTTACAAGAACCTCGTTTACGGTACAAGTTCAATATCACAGAAAGCGAAAAATGGATAAAGTTGTGGTACTTACGTACAATGCAGTATCACTCAGCAATGAAATCTATGTCATCAGTCCCGTAGCAGCATAATGAGTGGATTCAGGTACGATGATTCTAAGTGAAATAAGTCACACAGAAAAAGAAACATTATAAGATGTCACTAATACACGGAATTTAAACTTGGCTACACAGGAACTGAATTTCAAAACAGAACAGGGTCTCAAATGTAGAAAACCAACTTATGCTTGCTTAAGGGGAAAGGTGAGTTGGGGTGCTGCATAAAACCAGAGATTGAAATTAGCACAGATACCGCTCCATAAGCCAAATATGTAATAGACAAGAGCTACTCCTTGCTCAACGAAGTGGACTCAACACCCCATATTAAACGCCTAAGAATATACCTGACTAGTAAGAATCTTAAAACCTATGGATTTATATGTCTCCGAAAGAGAATCGAGCGTGTGTACAGTGGCATAAACGCAGCAGTGATAGGATTGGTGAGGTTCGGTGAGCAAATGCAGACCCTTTGAAGTCATATTGCATGGTACCCATTCCATGGGTCTCAACTCTCCAGGTTTAAGGGATTCTTCCTTCAGCTAAAACATGCATGTGGAACCCAGAGTACGATCCACCGTGTGATCGGGAAACGTGTTCAAATGTGTCTCAGTTTTCGTCCCCTGGTACTCGGGTGCAACATTCCAGACGCTTTACTAACACTCTCCCCACTTGGAGAGTCAGTGCCTTTAACCTGCTGTTTGGCCCAGTTTGCAATTTCTGCGGAAAAGGAACAGGAATAGGGAGAACCAATGAGAGACTAGCTGGAGGTGTCTGGACGGGCATATTGAACTCTCATTTCCCACCAGGAAGAGGAATTAACCAAAGGCTCAGCGTGCCATGCCGGAACCACACTAGGGCCTGAAGCAATCCTGCGGTGTTGCGGCCAGCTCACAAGAGAGCGAGTTGAAGAAAGGAGCTCAGGGGCACTGTCATTCACAACCCTGCAGAGTTATAAATGACTGCTATCGTCCAAAAATATATTGAAGTAAGGCTGCCAAGAGGACTAGACTGCGGGGCAGAATTGCAGGAAACCGATTTCAGGAGGTAGACTGGAATTGCATGTAAAGCATAGGAAAAGAGGCAGAACGTCCACAATGATGCACTTGGCCAAAAAGGGCGTATGCGTTTTTTCCTGAATATATTCAGGAAAAAACGCATACACCCTTTTTGGCCAACCAAGCAAGCTTGCAAAGGAAATCTGCACTACAATGAAGTCTCACTGCCCCCCGGTCAAAAGGGCCATCTGAAAAAAGTGTAAAATCCAGAAAGGCAGGACAGGCCATGGAGAACTGGGAGCCTTGTTATGCTGATGGGCGGGATGCAAATTGCCAACAGCCACTCTGGAGAAGTGTATGATGTTTCCTGAAACATTTAAAAAAGAAAGCAACAGAGCCTAGGGCACTTCCACTTATGGTCCTATAGCTTAGGGAAATTATAATCAAAAAGACACAGCCACCCCAAAGTTTGGGACGGCTGTGTTTACAAGAACCTCGTTGACGGTAAAGTTCAATATCACAGAAAGCGAAAAATGGATAAAGTTGTGGTACTTACGTACAATGCAGTATCACTCAGCAATGAAATCTATGTCATCAGTCCCGTAGCAGCATAATGAGTGGATTCAGGTACGATGATTCTAAGTGAAATAAGTCACACAGAAAAAGAAACATCATAAGATGTCACTAATACACGGAATTTAAACTTGGCTACACAGGAACTGAATTTCAAAACAGAACAGGGTCTCAAATGTAGAAAACCAACTTATGCTTGCTTAAGGGGAAAGGTGAGTTGGGGTGCTGCATAAAACCAGAGATTGAAATTAGCACAGATACCGCTCCATAAGCCAAATATGTCATAGACAAGAGCTACTCCTTGCTCAACGAAGTGGACTCAGCACCCCATATTAAACGCCTAAGAATATACCTGACTAGTAAGAATCTTAAAACCTATGGATTTATATGTCTCCGAAAGAGAATCAAGCGTGTGTACAGTGGCATAAACGCAGCAGTGATAAGATTGGTGAGGTTCGGTGAGCAAATGCAGACCCTTTGAAGTCATATTGCATGGTACCCATTCCATGGGTCTCAACTCTCCAGGTTTAAGGGATTCTTCCTTCAGCTAAAACATGCATGTGGAACCCAGAGTACGATCCACCGTGTGATCGGGAAACGTGTTCAAATGTGTCTCAGTTTTCGTCCCCTGGTACTCGGGTGCAACATTCCAGACGCTTTACTAACACTCTCCCCACTTGGAGAGTCAGTGCCTTTAACCTGCTGTTTGGCCCAGTTTGCAATTTCTGCGGAAAATGAACAGGAATAGGGAGAACCAATGAGAGACTAGCTGGAGGTGTCTGGACGGGCAAATTTAACTCTCATTTCCCACCAGGAAGAGGAAGTAACCAAAGGCTCGGCGTGCCATGCCGGAACCACACTAGGGCCTGAAGCAATCCTGCGGTGTTGCGGCCAGCTCACAAGAAAGCGAGTTGAAGAAAGGAGCTCAGGGGCACTGTCATTCACAACCCTGCAGAGTTATAAATGACAGCTATCGTCCAAAAATATATTGAAGTAAGGCTGCCAAGAGGACTTGACAGCGGGGCAGAATTGCAGGAAACCGATTTCAGGAGGTAGACTGGAATTGCATGTAAAGCATAGGAAAAGAGGCAGAACGTCCACAATGATGCACTTGGCCAAAAAGGGCGTATGCGTTTTTTCCTGAATATATTCAGGAAAAAACGCATACGCCCTTTTTGGCCAACCAAGCAAGCTTGCAAAGGAAATCTGCACTACAATGAAGTCTCACTGCCCCCCGGTCAAAAGGGTCATCTGAAAAAAGTGTAAAATCCAGAAAGGCAGGACAGGCCATGGAGAACTGGGAGCCTTGTTATGCTGATGGGCGGGATGCAAATTGCCAACAGCCACTCTGGAGAAGTGTATGATGTTTCCTGAAACATCTAGAAAACACAGCAACAGAGCCTAGGGCACTTCCACTTATGGTCCTGTAGCTTAGGGAAATTATAATCAAAAAGACACAGCCACCCCAAAGTTTGGGACGGCTGTGTTTACAAGAACCTCGTTTACGGTACAAGTTCAATATCACAGAAAGCGAAAAATGGATAAAGTTGTGGTACTTACGTACAATGCAGTATCACTCAGCAATGAAATCTATGTCATCAGTCCCGTAGCAGCATAATGAGTGGATTCAGGTACGATGATTCTAAGTGAAATAAGTCACACAGAAAAAGAAACATCATAAGATGTCACTAATACACGGAATTTAAACTTGGCTACACAGGAACTGAATTTCAAAACAGAACAGGGTCTCAAATGTAGAAAACCAACTTATGCTTGCTTAAGGGGAAAGGTGAGTTGGGGTGCTGCATAAAACCAGAGATTGAAATTAGCACAGATACCGCTCCATAAGCCAAATATGTCATAGACAAGAGCTACTCCTTGCTCAACGAAGTGGACTCAACACCCCATATTAAACGCCTAAGAATACACCTGACTAGTAAGAATCTTAAAACCTATGGATTTATATGTCTCCGAAAGAGATTCAAGCGTGTGTACAGTGGCATAAACGCAGCAGTGATAGGATTGGTGAGGTTCGGTGAGCAAATGCAGACCCTTTGAAGTCATATTGCATGGTACCCATTCCATGGGTCTCAACTCTCCAGGTTTAAGGGATTCTTCCTTCAGCTAAAACATGCATGTGGAACCCAGAGTACGATCCACCGTGTGATCGGGAAACGTGTTCAAATGTGTCTCAGTTTTCGTCCCCTGGTACTCGGGTGCAACATTCCAGACGCTTTACTAACACTCTCCCCACTTGGAGAGTCAGTGCCTTTAACCTGCTGTTTGGCCCAGTTTGCAATTTCTGCGGAAAATGAACAGGAATAGGGAGAACCAATGAGAGACTAGCTGGAGGTGTCTGGACGGGCAAATTGAACTCTCATTTCCCACCAGGAAGAGGAATTAACCAAAGGCTCAGCGTGCCATGCCGGAACCACACTAGGGCCTGAAGCAATCCTGCGGTGTTGCGGCCAGCTCACAAGAAAGCGAGTTGAAGAAAGGAGCTCAGGGGCACTGTCATTCACAACCCTGCAGAGTTATAAATGACAGCTATCATCCAAAAATATATTGAAGTAAGGCTGCCAAGAGGACTTGACAGTGGGGCAGAATTGCAGGAAACCGATTTCAGGAGGTAGACTGGAATTGCATGTAAAGCATAGGAAAAGAGGCAGAACGTCCACAATGATGCACTTGGCCAAAAAGGGCGTATGCGGTTTTTCCTGAATATATTCAGGAAAAAACGCATACGCCCTTTTTGGCCAACCAAGCAAGCTTGCAAAGAAAATCTGCACTACAATGAAGTCTCACTGCCCCCCGGTCAAAAGGGCCATCTGAAAAAAGTGTAAAATCCAGAAAGGCAGGACAGGCCATGGAGAACTGGGAGCCTTGTTATGCTGATGGGCGGGATGCAAATTGCCAACAGCCACTCTGGAGAAGTGTATGATGTTTCCTGAAACATCTAGAAAACAAAGCAACAGAGCCTAGGGCACTTCCACTTATGGTCCTATAGCTTAGGGAAATTATAATCAAAAAGACACAGCCACCCCAAAGTTTGGGACGGCTGTGTTTACAAGAACCTCATTTACGGTACAAGTTCAATATCACAGAAAGCGAAAAATGGATAAAGTTGTGGTACTTACGTACAATGCAGTATCACTCAGCAATGAAATCTATGTCATCAGTCCCGTAGCAGCATAATGAGTGGATTCAGGTACGATGATTCTAAGTGAAATAAGTCACACAGAAAAAGAAACATCATAAGATGTCACTAATACACGGAATTTAAACTTGGCTACACAGGAACTGAATTTCAAAACAGAACAGGGTCTCAAATGTAGAAAACCAACTTATGCTTGCTTAAGGGGAAAGGTGAGTTGGGGTGCTGCATAAAACCAGAGATTGAAATTAGCACAGATACCGCTCCATAAGCCAAATATGTCATAGACAAGAGCTACTCCTTGCTCAACGAAGTGGACTCAGCACCCCATATTAAACGCCTAAGAATATACCTGACTAGTAAGAATCTTAAAACCTATGGATTTATATGTCTCCGAAAGAGAATCAAGCGTGTGTATAGTGGCATAAACGCAGCAGTGATAAGATTGGTGAGGTTCGGTGAGCAAATGCAGACCCTTTGAAGTCATATTGCATGGTACCCATTCCATGGGTCTCAACTCTCCAGGTTTAAGGGATTCTTCTTTCACCTAAAACATGCATGTGGAACCCAGAGTACGATCCACCGTGTGATCAGGAAACGTGTTCAAATGTGTCTCAGTTTTCATCCCCTGGTACTCGGGTGCAACATTCCAGACGCTTTACTAACACTCTCCCCACTTGGAGAGTCAGTGCCTTTAACCTGCTGTTTGGCCCAGTTTGCAATTTCTGCGGAAAATGAACAGGAATAGGGAGAACCAATGAGAGACTAGCTGGAGGTGTCTGGACGGGCAAATTTAACTCTCATTTCCCACCAGGAAGAGGAAGTAACCAAAGGCTCGGCGTGCCATGCCGGAACCACACTAGGGCCTGAAGCAATCCTGCGGTGTTGCGGCCAGCTCACAAGAAAGCGAGTTGAAGAAAGGAGCTCAGGGGCACTGTCATTCACAACCCTGCAGAGTTATAAATGACAGCTATCGTCCAAAAATATATTGAAGTAAGGCTGCCAAGAGGACTTGACAGCGGGGCAGAATTGCAGGAAACCGATTTCAGGAGGTAGACTGGAATTGCATGTAAAGCATAGGAAAAGAGGCAGAACGTCCACAATGATGCACTTGGCCAAAAAGGGCGTATGCGTTTTTTCCTGAATATATTCAGGAAAAAACGCATACGCCCTTTTTGGCCAACCAAGCAAGCTTGCAAAGGAAATCTGCACTACAATGAAGTCTCACTGCCCCCCGGTCAAAAGGGTCATCTGAAAAAAGTGTAAAATCCAGAAAGGCAGGACAGGCCATGGAGAACTGGGAGCCTTGTTATGCTGATGGGCGGGATGCAAATTGCCAACAGCCACTCTGGAGAAGTGTATGATGTTTCCTGAAACATCTAGAAAACACAGCAACAGAGCCTAGGGCACTTCCACTTATGGTCCTGTAGCTTAGGGAAATTATAATCAAAAAGACACAGCCACCCCAAAGTTTGGGACGGCTGTGTTTACAAGAACCTCGTTGACGGTACAAGTTCAATATCACAGAAAGCGAAAAATGGATAAAGTTGTGGTACTTAGGTACAATGCAATATCACTCAGCAATGAAATCTATGTCATCAGTCCCGTAGCAGCATAATGAGTGGATTCAGGTACGATGATTCTAAGTGAAATAAGTCACACAGAAAAAGAAACATCATAAGATGTCACTAATACACGGAATTTAAACTTGGCTACACAGGAACTGAATTTCAAAACAGAACAGGGTCTCAAATGTAGAAAACCAACTTATGCTTGCTTAAGGGGAAAGGTGAGTTGGGGTGCTGCATAAAACCAGAGATTGAAATTAGCACAGATACCGCTCCATAAGCCAAATATGTAATAGACAAGAGCTACTCCTTGCTCTACGAAGTGGACTCAGCACCCCATATTAAACGCCTAAGAATATACCTGACTAGTAAGAATCTTAAAACCTATGGATTTATATGTCTCCGAAAGAGAATCAAGCGTGTGTACAGTGGCATAAACGCAGCAGTGATAGGATTGGTGAGGTTCGGTGAGCAAATGCAGACCCTTTGAAGTCATATTGCATGGTACCCATTCCATGGGTCTCAACTCTCCAGGTTTAAGGGATTCTTCCTTCAGCTAAAACATGCATGTGGAACCCAGAGTACGATCCACCGTGTGATCGGGAAACGTGTTCAAATGTGTCTCAGTTTTCGTCCCCTGGTACTCGGGTGCAACATTCCAGACGCTTTACTAACACTCTCCCCACTTGGAGAGTCAGTGCCTTTAACCTGCTGTTTGGCCCAGTTTGCAATTTCTGCGGAAAATGAACAGGAATAGGGAGAACCAATGAGAGACTAGCTGGAGGTGTCTGGACGGGCAAATTTAACTCTCATTTCCCACCAGGAAGAGGAAGTAACCAAAGGCTCGGCGTGCCATGCCGGAACCACACTAGGGCCTGAAGCAATCCTGCGGTGTTGCGGCCAGCTCACAAGAGAGCGAGTTGAAGAAAGGAGCTCAGGGGCACTGTCATTCACAACCCTGCAGAGTTATAAATGACAGCTATCGTCCAAAAATATATTGAAGTAAGGCTGCCAAGAGGACTTGACAGTGGGGCAGAATTGCAGGAAACCGATTTCAGGAGGTAGACTGGAATTGCATGTAAAGCATAGGAAAAGAGGCAGAACGTCCACAATGATGCACTTGGCCAAAAAGGGCGTATGCGTATTTTCCTGAATATATTCAGGAAAAAACGCATACGCCCTTTTTGGCCAACCAAGCAAGCTTGCAAAGAAAATCTGCACTACAATGAAGTCTCACTGCCCCCCCGGTCAAAAGGGCCATCTGAAAAAAGTGTAAAATCCAGAAAGGCAGGACAGGCCATGGAGAACTGGGAGCCTTGTTATGCTGATGGGCGGGATGCAAATTGCCAACAGCCACTCTGGAGAAGTGTATGATGTTTCCTGAAACATCTAGAAAACAAAGCAACAGAGCCTAGGGCACTTCCACTTATGGTCCTATAGCTTAGGGAAATTATAATCAAAAAGACACAGCCACCCCAAAGTTTGGGACGGCTGTGTTTACAAGAACCTCGTTTACGGTACAAGTTCAATATCACAGAAAGCGAAAAATGGATAAAGTTGTGGTACTTACGTACAATGCAGTATCACTCAGCAATGAAATCTATGTCATCAGTCCCGTAGCAGCATAATGAGTGGATTCAGCTACGATGATTCTAAGTGAAATAAGTCACACAGAAAAAGAAACATCATAAGATGTCACTAATACACGGAATTTAAACTTGGCTACACAGGAACTGAATTTCAAAACAGAACAGGGTCTCAAATGTAGAAAACCAACTTATGCTTGCTTAAGGGGAAAGGTGAGTTGGGGTGCTGCATAAAACCAGAGATTGAAATTAGCACAGATACCGCTCCATAAGCCAAATATGTAATAGACAAGAGCTACTCCTTGCTCAACGAAGTGGACTCAACACCCCATATTAAACGCCTAAGAATATACCTGACTAGAAAGAATCTTAAAACCTATGGATTTATATGTCTCCGAAAGAGAATCGAGCGTGTGTACAGTGGCATAAACGCAGCAGTGATAGGATTGGTGAGGTTCGGTGAGCAAATGCAGACCCTTTGAAGTCATATTGCATGGTACCCATTCCATGGGTCTCAACTCTCCAGGTTTAAGGGATTCTTCCTTCAGCTAAAACATGCATGTGGAACCCAGAGTACGATCCACCGTGTGATCGGGAAACGTGTTCAAATGTGTCTCAGTTTTCGTCCCCTGGTACTCGGGTGCAACATTCCAGACGCTTTACTAACACTCTCCCCACTTGGAGAGTCAGTGCCTTTAACCTGCTGTTTGGCCCAGTTTGCAATTTCTGCGGAAAATGAACAGGAATAGGGAGAACCAATGAGAGACTAGCTGGAGGTGTCTGGACGGGCAAATTTAACTCTCATTTCCCACCAGGAAGAGGAATTAACCAAAGGCTCGGCGTGCCATGCCGGAACCACACTAGGGCCTGAAGCAATCCTGCGGTGTTGCGGGCAGCTCACAAGAGAGCGAGTTGAAGAAAGGAGCTCAGGGGCACTGTCATTCACAACCCTGCAGAGTTATAAATGACAGCTATCGTCCAAAAATATATTGAAGTAAGGCTGCCAAGAGGACTTGACAGTGGGGCAGAATTGCAGGAAACCGATTTCAGGAGGTAGACTGGAATTGCATGTAAAGCATAGGAAAAGAGGCAGAACGTCCACAATGATGCACTTGGCCAAAAAGGGCGTATGCGGTTTTTCCTGAATATATTCAGGAAAAAACGCATACGCCCTTTTTGGCCAACCAAGCAAGCTTGCAAAGAAAATCTGCACTACAATGAAGTCTCACTGCCCCCCGGTCAAAAGGGCCATCTGAAAAAAGTGTAAAATCCAGAAAGGCAGGACAGGCCATGGAGAACTGGGAGCCTTGTTATGCTGATGGGCGGGATGCAAATTGCCAACAGCCACTCTGGAGAAGTGTATGATGTTTCCTGAAACATCTAGAAAACAAAGCAACAGAGCCTAGGGCACTTCCACTTATGGTCCTATAGCTTAGGGAAATTATAATCAAAAAGACACAGCCACCCCAAAGTTTGGGACGGCTGTGTTTACAAGAACCTCATTTACGGTACAAGTTCAATATCACAGAAAGCGAAAAATGGATAAAGTTGTGGTACTTAGGTACAATGCAATATCACTCAGCAATGAAATCTATGTCATCAGTCCCGTAGCAGCATAATGAGTGGATTCAGGTACGATGATTCTAAGTGAAATAAGTCACACAGAAAAAGAAACATCATAAGATGTCACTAATACACGGAATTTAAACTTGGCTACACAGGAACTGAATTTCAAAACAGAACAGGGTCTCAAATGTAGAAAACCAACTTATGCTTGCTTAAGGGGAAAGGTGAGTTGGGGTGCTGCATAAAACCAGAGATTGAAATTAGCACAGATACCGCTCCATAAGCCAAATATGTAATAGACAAGAGCTACTCCTTGCTCAACGAAGTGGACTCAGCACCCCATATTAAACGCCTAAGAATATACCTGACTAGTAAGAATCTTTAAACCTATGGATTTATATGTCTCCGAAAGAGAATCGAGCGTGTGTACAGTGGCATAAACGCAGCAGTGATAGGATTGGTGAGGTTCGGTGAGCAAATGCAGACCCTTTGAAGTCATATTGCATGGTACCCATTCCATGGGTCTCAACTCTCCAGGTTTAAGGGATTCTTCCTTCAGCTAAAACATGCATGTGGAACCCAGAGTACGATCCACCGTGTGATCGGGAAACGTGTTCAAATGTGTCTCAGTTTTCGTCCCCTGGTACTCGGGTGCAACATTCCAGACGCTTTACTAACACTCTCCCCACTTGGAGAGTCAGTGCCTTTAACCTGCTGTTTGGCCCAGTTTGCAATTTCTGCGGAAAATGAACAGGAATAGGGAGAACCAATGAGAGACTAGCTGGAGGTGTCTGGACGGGCAAATTGAACTCTCATTTCCCACCAGGAAGAGGAATTAACCAAAGGCTCAGCGTGCCATGCCGGAACCACACTAGGGCCTGAAGCAATCCTGCGGTGTTGCGGCCAGCTCACAACAAAGCGAGTTGAAGAAAGGAGCTCAGGGGCACTGTCATTCACAACCCTGCAGAGTTATAAATGACAGCTATCGTCCAAAAATATATTGAAGTAAGGCTGCCAAGAGGACTTGACAGTGGGGCAGAATTGCAGGAAACCGATTTCAGGAGGTAGACTGGAATTGCATGTAAAGCATAGGAAAAGAGGCAGAACGTCCACAATGATGCACTTGGCCAAAAAGGGCGTATGCGTATTTTCCTGAGGAAAAAATGCATACGCCCTTTTTGGCCAACCAAGCAAGCTTGCAAAGGAAATCTGCACTACAATGAAGTCTCACTGCCCCCCGGTCAAAAGGGCCATCTGAAAAAAGTGTAAAATCCAGAAAGGCAGGACAGGCAATGGAGAACTGGGAGCCTTGTTATGCTGATGGGCGGGATGCAAATTGCCAACAGCCACTCTGGAGAAGTGTATGATGTTTCCTGAAACATCTAGAAAACACAGCAACAGAGCCTAGGGCACTTCCACTTATGGTCCTATAGCTTAGGGAAATTATAATCAAAAAGACACAGCCACCCCAAAGTTTGGGACGGCTGTGTTTACAAGAACCTCGTTTACGGTACAAGTTCAATATCACAGAAAGCGAAAAATGGATAAAGTTGTGGTACTTACGTACAATGCAGTATCACTCAGCAATGAAATCTATGTCATCAGTCCCGTAGCAGCATAATGAGTGGATTCAGGTACGATGATTCTAAGTGAAATAAGTCACACAGAAAAATAAACATCATAAGATGTCACTAATACACGGAATTTAAACTTGGCTACACAGGAACTGAATTTCAAAACAGAACAGGGTCTCAAATGTAGAAAACCAACTTATGCTTGCTTAAGGGGAAAGGTGAGTTGGGGTGCTGCATAAAACCAGAGATTGAAATTAGCACAGATACCGCTCCATAAGCCAAATATGTAATAGACAAGAGCTACTCCTTGCTCAACGAAGTGGACTCAACACCCCATATTAAACGCCTAAGAATATACCTGACTAGAAAGAATCTTAAAACCTATGGATTTATATGTCTCCGAAAGAGAATCGAGCGTGTGTACAGTGGCATAAACGCAGCAGTGATAGGATTGGTGAGGTTCGGTGAGCAAATGCAGACCCTTTGAAGTCATATTGCATGGTACCCATTCCATGGGTCTCAACTCTCCAGGTTTAAGGGATTCTTCCTTCAGCTAAAACATGCATGTGGAACCCAGAGTACGATCCACCGTGTGATCGGGAAACGTGTTCAAATGTGTCTCAGTTTTCGCCCCTGGTACTCGGGTACAACATTCCAGACGCTTTACTAACACTCTCCCCACTTGGAGAGTCAGTGCCTTTAACCTGCTGTTTGGCCCAGTTTGCAATTTCTGCGGAAAATGAACAGGAATAGGGAGAACCAATGAGAGACTAGCTGGAGGTGTCTGGACGGGCAAATTTAACTCTCATTTCCCACCAGGAAGAGGAATTAACCAAAGGCTCAGCGTGCCATGCCGGAACCACACTAGGGCCTGAAGCAATCCTGCGGTGTTGCGGCCAGCTCACAAGAAAGCGAGTTGAAGAAAGGAGCTCAGGGGCACTGTCATTCACAACCCTGCAGAGTTATAAATGACAGCTATCGTCCAAAAATATATTGAAGTAAGGCTGCCAAGAGGACTACACAGCGGGGCAGAATTGCAGGAAACCGATTTCAGGAGGTAGACTGGAATTGCATGTAAAGCATAGGAAAAGAGGCAGAACGTCCACAATGATGCACTTGGCCAAAAAGGGCGTATGCGTTTTTTCCTGAATATATTCAGGAAAAAACGCATACGCCCTTTTTGGCCAACCAAGCAAGCTTGCAAAGAAAATCTGCACTACAATGAAGTCTCACTGCCCCCCGGTCAAAAGGGCCATCTGAAAAAAGTGTAAAATCCAGAAAGGCAGGACAGGCCATGGAGAACTGGGAGCCTTGTTATGCTGATGGGCGGGATGCAAATTGCCAACAGCCACTCTGGAGAAGTGTATGATGTTTCCTGAAACATCTAGAAAACAAAGCAACAGAGCCTAGGGCACTTCCACTTATGGTCCTATAGCTTAGGGAAATTATAATCAAAAAGACACAGCCACCCCAAAGTTTGGGACGGCTGTGTTTACAAGAACCTCGTTTACGGTACAAGTTCAATATCACAGAAAGCGAAAAATGGATAAAGTTGTGGTACTTACGTACAATGCAGTATCACTCAGCAATGAAATCTATGTCATCAGTCCCGTAGCAGCATAATGAGTGGATTCAGCTACGATGATTCTAAGTGAAATAAGTCACACAGAAAAAGAAACATCATAAGATGTCACTAATACACGGAATTTAAACTTGGCTACACAGGAACTGAATTTCAAAACAGAACAGGGTCTCAAATGTAGAAAACCAACTTATGCTTGCTTAAGGGGAAAGGTGAGTTGGGGTGCTGCATAAAACCAGAGATTGAAATTAGCACAGATACCGCTCCATAAGCCAAATATGTAATAGACAAGAGCTACTCCTTGCTCAACGAAGTGGACTCAACACCCCATATTAAACGCCTAAGAATATACCTGACTAGAAAGAATCTTAAAACCTATGGATTTATATGTCTCCGAAAGAGAATCGAGCGTGTGTACAGTGGCATAAACGCAGCAGTGATAGGATTGGTGAGGTTCGGTGAGCAAATGCAGACCCTTTGAAGTCATATTGCATGGTACCCATTCCATGGGTCTCAACTCTCCAGGTTTAAGGGATTCTTCCTTCAGCTAAAACATGCATGTGGAACCCAGAGTACGATCCACCGTGTGATCAGGAAACGTGTTCAAATGTGTCTCAGTTTTCATCCCCTGGTACTCGGGTGCAACATTCCAGACGCTTTACTAACACTCTCCCCACTTGGAGAGTCAGTGCCTTTAACCTGCTGTTTGGCCCAGTTTGCAATTTCTGCGGAAAATGAACAGGAATAGGGAGAACCAATGAGAGACTAGCTGGAGGTGTCTGGACGGGCAAATTTAACTCTCATTTCCCACCAGGAAGAGGAAGTAACCAAAGGCTCGGCGTGCCATGCCGGAACCACACTAGGGCCTGAAGCAATCCTGCGGTGTTGCGGCCAGCTCACAAGAAAGCGAGTTGAAGAAAGGAGCTCAGGGGCACTGTCATTCACAACCCTGCAGAGTTATAAATGACAGCTATCGTCCAAAAATATATTGAAGTAAGGCTGCCAAGAGGACTTGACAGCGGGGCAGAATTGCAGGAAACCGATTTCAGGAGGTAGACTGGAATTGCATGTAAAGCATACGAAAAGAGGCAGAACGTCCACAATGATGCACTTGGCCAAAAAGGGCGTATGCGTTTTTTCCTGAATATATTCAGGAAAAAACGCATACGCACTTTTTGGCCAACCAAGCAAGCTTGCAAAGGAAATTTGCACTACAATGAAGTCTCACTGCCCCCCGGTCAAAAGGGTCATCTGAAAAAAGTGTAAAATCCAGAAAGGCAAGACAGGCCATGGAGAACTGGGAGCCTTGTTATGCTGATGGGCGGGATGCAAATTGCCAACAGCCACTCTGGAGAAGTGTATGATGTTTCCTGAAACATCTAAAAAACAAAGCAACAGAGCCTAGGGCACTTCCACTTATGGTCCTATAGCTTAGGGAAATTACAATCAAAAAGACACAGCCACCCCAAAGTTTGGGACGGCTGTGTTTACAAGAACCTCGTTTACGGTACAAGTTCAATATCACAGAAAGCGAAAAATGGATAAATTTGTGGTACTTACGTACAATGCAGTATCACTCAGCAATGAAATCTATGTCATCAGTCCCGTAGCAGCATAATGAGTGGATTCAGGTACGATGATTCTAAGTGAAATAAGTCACACAGAAAAAGAAACATCATAAGATGTCACTAATACACGGAATTTAAACCTGGCTACACAGGAACTGAATTTCAAAACAGAACAGGGTCTCAAATGTAGAAAACCAACTTACGCTTGCTTAAGGGGAAAGGTGAGTTGGGGTGCTGCATAAAACCAGAGATTGAAATTAGCACAGATACCGCTCCATAAGCCAAATATGTAATAGACAAGAGCTACTCCTTGCTCAACGAAGTGGACTCAGCACCCCATATTAAACGCCTAAGAATATACCTGACTAGTAAGAATCTTAAAACCTATGGATTTATATGTCTCCGAAAGAGAATCGAGCGTGTGTACAGTGGCATAAACGCAGCAGTGATAGGATTGGTGAGGTTTGGTGAACAAATGCAGACCCTTTGAAGTCATATTGCATGGTACCCATTCCATGGGTCTCAACTCTCCAGGTTTAAGGGATTCTTCCTTCAGCTAAAACATGCATGTGGAACCCAGAGTACGATCCACCATGTGATCGGGAAATGTGTTCAAATGTGTCTCAGTTTTCGTCCCCTGGTACTCGGGTGCAACATTCCAGACACTTTACTAACACTCTCCCCACTTGGAGAGTCAGTGCCTTTAACCTGCTGTTTGGCCCAGTTTGCAATTTCTGCGGAAAATGAACAGGAATAGGGAGAACCAATGAGAGACTAGCTGGAGGTGTCTGGACGGGCAAATTTAACTCTCATTTCCCACCAGGAAGAGGAATTAACCAAAGGCTCAGCGTGCCATGCCGGAACCACACTAGGGCCTGAAGCAATCCTGCGGTGTTGCGGCCAGCTCACAAGAAAGCGAGTTGAAGAAAGGAGCTCAGGGGCACTGTCATTCACAACCCTGCAGAGTTATAAATGACAGCTATCGTCCAAAAATATATTGAAGTAAGGCTGCCAAGAGGACTTGACAGCGGGGCAGAATTGCAGGAAACCGATTTCAGGAGGTAGACTGGAATTGCATGTAAAGCATAGGAAAAGAGGCAGAACGTCCACAATGATGCACTTGGCCAAAAAGGGCGTATGCGTTTTTTCCTGAATATATTCAGGAAAAAACGCATACGCCCTTTTTGGCCAACCAGGCAAGCTTGCAAAGGAAATCTGCACTACAATGAAGTCTCACTGGCCCCCAGTCAAAAGGGCCATCTAAAAAAAGTGTAAAATCCAGAAAGGCAGGACAGGCCATGGAGAACTGGGAGCCTTGTTATGCTGATGGGCGGGATGCAAATTGCCAACAGCCACTCTGGAGAAGTGTATGATGTTTCTTGAAACATCTAGAAAACAAAGCAACAGAGCCTAGGGCACTTCCACTTATGGTCCTATAGCTTAGGGAAATTATAATCAAAAAGACACAGCCACCCCAAAGTTTGGGACGCTGTGTTTACAAGAACCTCATTTACGGTACAAGTTCAATATCACAGAAAGCGAAAAATGGATAAAGTTGTGGTACTTAGGTACAATGCAATATCACTCAGCAATGAAATCTATGTCATCAGTCCCGTAGCAGCATAATGAGTGGATTCAGGTACGATGATTCTAAGTGAAATAAGTCACACAGAAAAAGAAACATCATAAGATGTCACTAATACACGGAATTTAAACTTGGCTACACAGGAACTGAATTTCAAAACAGAACAGGGTCTCAAATGTAGAAAACCAACTTATGCTTGCTTAAGGGGAAAGGTGAGTTGGGGTGCTGCATAAAACCAGAGATTGAAATTAGCACAGATACCGCTCCATAAGCCAAATATGTAATAGACAAGAGCTACTCCTTGCTCTACGAAGTGGATTCAGCACCCCATATTAAACGCCTAAGAATATACCTGACTAGTAAGAATCTTAAAACCTATGGATTTATATGTCTCCGAAAGAGAATCAAGCGTGTGTACAGTGGCATAAACGCAGCAGTGATAGGATTGGTGAGGTTCGGTGAGCAAATGCAGACCCTTTGAAGTCATATTGCATGGTACCCATTCCATGGGTCTCAACTCTCCAGGTTTAAGGGATTCTTCCTTCAGCTAAAACATGCATGTGGAACCCAGAGTACGATCCACCGTGTGATCGCGAAACGTGTTCAAATGTGTCTCAGTTTTCGTCCCCTGGTACTCGGGTGCAACATTCCAGACGCTTTACTAACACTCTCCCCACTTGGAGAGTCAGTGCCTTTAACCTGCTGTTTGGCCCAGTTTGCAATTTCTACGGAAAATGAACAGGAATAGGGAGAACCAATGAGAGACTAGCTGGAGGTGTCTGGACGGGCAAATTTAACTCTCATTTCCCACCAGGAAGAGGAATTAACCAAAGGCTCGGCGTGCCATGCCGGAACCACACTAGGGCCTGAAGCAATCCTGCGGTGTTGCGGCCAGCTCACAAGAGAGCGAGTTGAAGAAAGGAGCTCAGGGGCACTGTCATTCACAACCCTGCAGAGTTATAAATGACAGCTATCGTCCAAAAATATATTGAAGTAAGGCTGCCAAGAGGACTACACAGCGGGGCAGAATTGCAGGAAACCGATTTCAGGAGGTAGACTGGAATTGCATGTAAAGCATAGGAAAAGAGGCAGAACGTCCACAATGATGCACTTGGCCAAAAAGGGCGTATGCATTTTTTCCTGAATATATTCAGGAAAAAACGCATACGCCCTTTTTGGCCAACCAAGATAGCTTGCAAAGGAAATCTGCACTACAATGAAGTCTCACTGCCCCCCGGTCAAAAGGGCCATCTGAAAAAAGTGTAAAATCCAGAAAGGCAGGACAGGCCATGAAGAACTGGGAGCCTTGTTATGCTGATGGGCGGGATGCAAATTGCCAACAGCCACTCTGGAGAAGTGTATGATGTTTCCTGAAACATCTAAAAAAGAAAGCAACAGAGCCTAGGGCACTTCCACTTATGGTCCTATAGCTTAGGGAAATTATAATCAAAAAGACACAGCCACCCCAAAGTTTGGGACGGCTGTGTTTACAAGAACCTCGTTGACGGTAAAGTTCAATATCACAGAAAGCGAAAAATGGATAAAGTTGTGGTACTTACGTACAATGCAGTATCACTCAGCAATGAAATCTATGTCATCAGTCCCGTAGCAGCATAATGAGTGGATTCAGGTACGATGATTCTAAGTGAAATAAGTCACACAGAAAAAGAAACATCATAAGATGTCACTAATACACGGAATTTAAACTTGGCTACACAGGAACTGAATTTCAAAACAGAACAGGGTCTCAAATGTAGAAAACCAACTTAAGCTTGCTTAAGGGGAAAGGTGAGTTGGGGTGCTGCATAAAATCAGAGATTGAAATTAGCACAGATACCGCTCCATAAGCCAAATATGTCATAGACAAGAGCTACTCCTTGCTCAACGAAGTGGACTCAACACCCCATATTAAACGCCTAAGAATATACCTGACTAGTAAGAATCTTAAAACCTATGGATTTATATGTCTCCGAAAGAGAATCGAGCGTGTGTACAGTGGCATAAACGCAGCAGTGATAGGATTGGTGAGGTTCGGTGAGCAAATGCAGACCCTTTGAAGTCATATTGCATGGTACCCATTCCATGGGTCTCAACTCTCCAGGTTTAAGGGATTCTTCCTTCAGCTAAAACATGCATGTGGAACCCAGAGTACGATCCACCGTGTGATCGGGAAACGTGTTCAAATGTGTCTCAGTTTTCGTCCCCTGGTACTCGGGTGCAACATTCCAGACGCTTTACTAACACTCTCCCCACTTGGAGAGTCAGTGCCTTTAACCTGCTGTTTGGCCCAGTTTGCAATTTCTGCGGAAAATGAACAGGAATAGGGAGAACCAATGAGAGACTAGCTGGAGGTGTCTGGACGGGCAAATTTAACTCTCATTTCCCACCAGGAAGAGGAATTAACCAAAGGCTCAGCGTGCCATGCCGGAACCACACTAGGCCTGAAGCAATCCTGCGGTGTTGCGGCCAGCTCACAAGAAAGCGAGTTGAAGAAAGGAGCTCAGGGGCACTGTCATTCACAACCCTGCAGAGTTATAAATGACAGCTATCGTCCAAAAATATATTGAAGTAAGGCTGCCAAGAGGACTTGAAAGTGGGGCAGAATTGCAGGAAACCGATTTCAGGAGGTAGACTGGAATTGCATGTAAAGCATAGGAAAAGAGGCAGAACGTCCACAATGATGCACTTGGCCAAAAAGGGCGTATGCGTTTTTTCCTGAGGAAAAAACGCATACGCCCTTTTTGGCCAACCAAGCAAGCTTGCAAAGGAAATCTGCACTACAATGAAGTCTCACTGCCCCCCGGTCAAAAGGGCCATCTGAAAAAAGTGTAAAATCCAGAAAGGCAGGACAGGCCATGGAGAACTGGGAGCCTTTTTATGCTGATGGGCGGGATGCAAATTGCCAACAGCCACTCTGGAGAAGTGTATGATGTTTCCTGAAACATCTAGAAAACAAAGCAACAGAGCCTAGGGCACTTCCACTTATGGTCCTATAGCTTAGGGAAATTATAATCAAAAAGACACAGCCACCCCAAAGTTTGGGACGGCTGTGTTTACAAGAACCTCGTTTACGGTACAAGTTCAATATCACAGAAAGCGAAAAATGGATAAAGTTGTGGTACTTACGTACAATGCAGTATCACTCAGCAATGAAATCTATGTCATCAGTCCCGTAGCAGCATAATGAGTGGATTCAGGTACGATGATTCTAAGTGAAATAAGTCACACAGAAAAAGAAACATCATAAGATGTCACTAATACACGGAATTTAAACTTGGCTACACAGGAACTGAATTTCAAAACAGAACAGGGTCTCAAATGTAGAAAACCAACTTATGCTTGCTTAAGGGGAAAGGTGAGTTGGGGTGCTGCATAAAACCAGAGATTGAAATTAGCACAGATACCGCTCCATAAGCCAAATATGTCATAGACAAGAGCTACTCCTTGCTCAACGAAGTGGACTCAGCACCCCATATTAAACGCCTAAGAATATACCTGACTAGTAAGAATCTTAAAACCTATGGATTTATATGTCTCCGAAAGAGAATCAAGCGTGTGTACAGTGGCATAAACGCAGCAGTGATAAGATTGGTGAGGTTCGGTGAGCAAATGCAGACCCTTTGAAGTCATATTGCATGGTACCCATTCCATGGGTCTCAACTCTCCAGGTTTAAGGGATTCTTCCTTCAGCTAAAACATGCATGTGGAACCCAGAGTACGATCCACGGTGTGATCAGGAAACGTGTTCAAATGTGTCTCAGTTTTCATCCCCTGGTACTCGGGTGCAACATTCCAGACGCTTTACTAACACTCTCCCCACTTGGAGAGTCAGTGCCTTTAACCTGCTGTTTGGCCCAGTTTGCAATTTCTGCGGAAAATGAACAGGAATAGGGAGAACCAATGAGAGACTAGCTGGAGGTGTCTGGACGGGCAAATTTAACTCTCATTTCCCACCAGGAAGAGGAAGTAACCAAAGGCTCGGCGTGCCATGCCGGAACCACACTAGGGCCTGAAGCAATCCTGCGGTGTTGCGGCCAGCTCACAAGAAAGCGAGTTGAAGAAAGGAGCTCAGGGGCACTGTCATTCACAACCCTGCAGAGTTATAAATGACAGCTATCGTCCAAAAATATATTGAAGTAAGGCTGCCAAGAGGACTTCACAGCGGGGCAGAATTGCAGGAAACCGATTTCAGGAGGTAGACTGGAATTGCATGTAAAGCATAGGAAAAGAGGCAGAACGTCCACAATGATGCACTTGGCCAAAAAGGGCGTATGCGTTTTTTCCTGAATATATTCAGGAAAAAACGCATACGCCCTTTTTGGCCAACCAAGCAAGCTTGCAAAGGAAATCTGCACTACAATGAAGTCTCACTGCCCCCCGGTCAAAAGGGTCATCTGAAAAAAGTGTAAAATCCAGAAAGGCAGGACAGGCCATGGAGAACTGGGAGCCTTGTTATGCTGATGGGCGGGATGCAAATTGCCAACAGCCACTCTGGAGAAGTGTATGATGTTTCCTGAAACATCTAGAAAACAAAGCAACAGAGCCTAGGGCACTTCCACTTATGGTCCTATAGCTTAGGGAAATTATAATCAAAAAGACACAGCCACCCCAAAGTTTGGGACGGCTGTGTTTACAAGAACCTCGTTGACGGTACAAGTTCAATATCACAGAAAGCGAAAAATGGATAAAGTTGTGGTACTTACGTACAATGCAGTATCACTCAGCAATGAAATCTATGTCATCAGTCCCGTAGCAGCATAATGAGTGGATTCAGGTACGATGATTCTAAGTGAAATAAGTCACACAGAAAAAGAAACATCATAAGATGTCACTAATACATGGAATTTAAACTTGGCTACACAGGAACTGAATTTCAAAACAGAACAGGGTCTCAAATGTAGAAAACCAACTTATGCTTGCTTAAGGGGAAAGGTGAGTTGGGGTGCTGCATAAAACCAGAGATTGAAATTAGCACAGATACCGCTCCATAAGCCAAATATGTAATAGACAAGAGCTACTCCTTGCTCAACGAAGTGGACTCAACACCCCATATTAAACGCCTAAGAATATACCTGACTAGTAGGAATCTTAAAACCTATGGATTTATATGTCTCCGAAACAGAATCAAGCATGTGTACAGTGGCATAAACGCAGCAGTGATAGGATTGGTGAGGTTCGGTGAGCAAATGCAGACCCTTTGAAGTCATATTGCATGGTACCCATTCCATGGGTCTCAACTCTCCAGGTTTAAGGGATTCTTCCTTCAGCTAAAACATGCATGTGGAACCCAGAGTACGATCCACCGTGGGATCGGGAAACGTGTTCAAATGTGTCTCAGTTTTCGTCCCCTGATACTCGGGTGCAACATTCCAGACGCTTTACTAACACTCTCCCCACTTGGAGAGTCAGTGCCTTTAACCTGCTGTTTGGCCCAGTTTGCAATTTCTGCGGAAAATGAACAGGAATAGGGAGAACCAATGAGAGACTAGCTGGAGGTGTCTGGACGGGCAAATTTAACTCTCATTTCCCACCAGGAAGAGGAAGTAACCAAAGGCTCAGCGCCATGCCGGAACCACACTAGGGCCTGAAGCAATCCTGCGGTGTTGCGGCCAACTCACAAGAAAGCGAGTTGAAGAAAGGAGCTCAGGGGCACTGTCATTCACAACCCTGCAGAGTTATAAATGACAGCTATCGTCCAAAAATATATTGAAGTAAGGCTGCCAAGAGGACTTGACAGCGGGGCAGAATTGCAGGATACTGATTTCAGGAGGTAGACTGGAATTGCATGTAAAGCATAGGAAAAGAGGCAGAACGTCCACAATGATGCACTTGGCCAAAAAGGGCGTATGCGTTTTTTCCTGAATATATTCAGGAAAAAACGCATACGCCCTTTTTGGCCAACCAAGCAAGCTTGCAAAGGAAATCTGCACTACAATGAAGTCTCACTGCTCCCCGGTCAAAAGGGCCATCTGAAAAAAGTGTAAAATCCAGAAAGGCAGGACAGGCCATGGAGAACTGGGAGCCTTGTTATGCTGATGGGCGGGATGCAAATTGCCAACAGCCACTCTGGAGAAGTGTATGATGTTTCCTGAAACATCTAGAAAACAAAGCAACAGAGCCTAGAGCACTTCCACTTATGGTCCTATAGCTTAGGGAAATTATAATCAAAAAGACACAGCCACCCCAAAGTTTGGGACGGCTGTTTTTACAAGAACCTCGTTGATGGTACAAGTTCAATATCACAGAAAGTGAAAAATGGATAAAGTTGTGGTACTTACGTACAATGCAGTATCACTCAGCAATGAAATCTATGTCATCAGTCCCGTAGCAGCATAATGAGTGGATTCAGGTACGATGATTCTAAGTGAAATAAGTCACACAGAAAAAGAAACATCATAAGATGTCACTAATACACGGAATTTAAACTTGGCTACACAGGAACTGAATTTCAAAACAGAACAGGGTCTCAAATGTAGAAAACCAACTTATGCTTGCTTAAGGGGAAAGGTGAGTTGGGGTGCTGCATAAAACCAGAGATTGAAATTAGCACAGATACCGCTCCATAAGCCAAATATGTAATAGACAAGAGCTACTCCTTGCTCAACGAAGTGGACTCAACACCCCATATTAAACGCCTAAGAATATACCTGACTAGTAAGAATCTTAAAACCTATGGATTTATATGTCTCCGAAAGAGAATCGAGCGTGTGTACAGTGGCATAAACGCAGCAGTGATAGGATTGGTGAGGTTCGGTGAGCAAATGCAGACCCTTTGAAGTCATATTGCATGGTACCCATTCCATGGGTCTCAACTCTCCAGGTTTAAGGGATTCTTCCTTCAGCTAAAACATGCATGTGGAACCCAGAGTACGATCCACCGTGTGATCGGGAAACGTGTTCAAATGTGTCTCAGTTTTCGTCCCCTGGTACTCGGGTGCAACATTCCAGACGCTTTACTAACACTCTCCCCACTTGGAGAGTCAGTGCCTTTAACCTGCTGTTTGGCCCAGTTTGCAATTTCTGCGGAAAATGAACAGGAATAGGGAGAACCAATGAGAGACTAGCTGGAGGTGTCTGGACGGGCAAATTTAACTCTCATTTCCCACCAGGAAGAGGAATTAACCAAAGGCTCAGCGTGCCATGCCAGAACCACACTAGGGCCTGAAGCAATCCTGCGGTGTTGCGGCCAGCTCACAAGAAAGCGAGTTGAAGAAAGGAGCTCAGGGGCACTGTCATTCACAACCCTGCAGAGTTATAAATGACAGCTATCGTCCAAAAATATATTGAAGTAAGGCTGCCAAGAGGACTTGACAGCGGGGCAGAATTGCAGGAAACCGATTTCAGGAGGTAGACTGGAATTGCATGTAAAGCATAGGAAAAGAGGCAGAACGTCCACAATGATGCACTTGGCCAAAAAGGGCGTATGCGTTTTTTCCTGAATATATTCAGGAAAAAACGCATACGCCCTTTTTGGCCAACCAAGCAAGCTTGCAAAGGAAATCTGCACTACAATGAAGTCTCACTGCCCCCCGGTCAAAAGGGCCATCTGAAAAAAGTGTAAAATCCAGAAAGGCAGGACAGGCCATGGAGAACTGGGAGCCTTGTTATGCTGATGGGCGGGATGCAAATTGCCAACAGCCACTCTGGAGAAGTGTATGATGTTTCCTGAAACATCTAGAAAACAAAGCAACAGAGCCTAGGGCACTTCCACTTATGGTCCTATAGCTTAGGGAAATTATAATCAAAAAGACACAGCCACCCCAAAGTTTGGGACGGCTGTGTTTACAAGAACCTCGTTGACGGTACAAGTTCAATATCACAGAAAGCGAAAAATGGATAAAGTTGTGGTACTTACGTACAATGCAGTATCACTCAGCAATGAAATCTATGTCATCAGTCCCGTAGCAGCATAATGAGTGGATTCAGGTACGATGATTCTAAGTGAAATAAGTCACACAGAAAAAGAAACATCATAAGATGTCACTAATACACGGAATTTAAACTTGGCTACACAGGAACTGAATTTCAAAACAGAACAGGGTCTCAAATGTAGAAAACCAACTTATGCTTGCTTAAGGGGAAAGGTGAGTTGGGGTGCTGCATAAAACCAGAGATTGAAATTAGCACAGATACCGCTCCATAAGCCAAATATGTCATAGACAAGAGCTACTCCTTGCTCAACGAAGTGGACTCAACACCCCATATTAAACGCCTAAGAATATACCTGACTAGTAAGAATCTTAAAACCTATGGATTTATATGTCTCCGAAAGAGAATCAAGCGTGTGTACAGTGGCATAAACGCAGCAGTGATAGGATTGGTGAGGTTCGGTGAGCAAATGCAGACCCTTTGAAGTCATATTGCATGGTACCCATTCCATGGGTCTCAACTCTCCAGGTTTAAGGGATTCTTCCTTCAGCTAAAACATGCATGTGGAACCCAGAGTACGATCCACGGTGTGATCAGGAAACGTGTTCAAATGTGTCTCAGTTTTCATCCCCTGGTACTCGGGTGCAACATTCCAGACGCTTTACTAACACTCTCCCCACTTGGAGAGTCAGTGCCTTTAACCTGCTGTTTGGCCCAGTTTGCAATTTCTGCGGAAAATGAACAGGAATAGGGAGAACCAATGAGAGACTAGCTGGAGGTGTCTGGACGGGCAAATTTAACTCTCATTTCCCACCAGGAAGAGGAAGTAACCAAAGGCTCGGCGTGCCATGCCGGAACCACACTAGGGCCTGAAGCAATCCTGCGGTGTTGCGGCCAGCTCACAAGAAAGCGAGTTGAAGAAAGGAGCTCAGGGGCACTGTCATTCACAACCCTGCAGAGTTATAAATGACAGCTATCGTCCAAAAATATATTGAAGTAAGGCTGCCAAGAGGACTTCACAGCGGGGCAGAATTGCAGGAAACCGATTTCAGGAGGTAGACTGGAATTGCAGGTAAAGCATAGGAAAAGAGGCAGAACGTCCACAATGATGCACTTGGCCAAAAAGGGCGTATGCGTTTTTTCCTGAATATATTCAGGAAAAAACGCATACGCCCTTTTTGGCCAACCAAGCAAGCTTGCAAAGGAAATCTGCACTACAATGAAGTCTCACTGCCCCCCGGTCAAAAGGGTCATCTGAAAAAAGTGTAAAATCCAGAAAGGCAGGACAGGCCATGGAGAACTGGGAGCCTTGTTATGCTGATGGGCGGGATGCAAATTGCCAACAGCCACTCTGGAGAAGTGTATGATGTTTCCTGAAACATCTAGAAAACAAAGCAACAGAGCCTAGGGCACTTCCACTTATGGTCCTATAGCTTAGGGAAATTATAATCAAAAAGACACAGCCACCCCAAAGTTTGGGACGGCTGTGTTTACAAGAACCTCGTTGACGGTACAAGTTCAATATCACAGAAAGCGAAAAATGGATAAAGTTGTGGTACTTACGTACAATGCAGTATCACTCAGCAATGAAATCTATGTCATCAGTCCCGTAGCAGCATAATGAGTGGATTCAGGTACGATGATTCTAAGTGAAATAAGTCACACAGAAAAAGAAACATCATAAGATGTCACTAATACACGGAATTTAAACTTGGCTACACAGGAACTGAATTTCAAAACAGAACAGGGTCTCAAATGTAGAAAACCAACTTATGCTTGCTTAAGGGGAAAGGTGAGTTGGGGTGCTGCATAAAACCAGAGATTGAAATTAGCACAGATACCGCTCCATAAGCCAAATATGTAATAGACAAGAGCTACTCCTTGCTCAACGAAGTGGACTCAACACCCCATATTAAACGCCTAAGAATATACCTGACTAGTAGGAATCTTAAAACCTATGGATTTATATGTCTCCGAAAGAGAATCAAGCATGTGTACAGTGGCATAAACGCAGCAGTGATAGGATTGGTGAGGTTCGGTGAGCAAATGCAGACCCTTTGAAGTCATATTGCATGGTACCCATTCCATGGGTCTCAACTCTCCAGGTTTAAGGGATTCTTCCTTCAGCTAAAACATGCATGTGGAACCCAGAGTACGATCCACCGTGTGATCGGGAAACGTGTTCAAATGTGTCTCAGTTTTCGTCCCCTGATACTCGGGTGCAACATTCCAGACGCTTTACTAACACTCTCCCCACTTGGAGAGTCAGTGCCTTTAACCTGCTGTTTGGCCCAGTTTGCAATTTCTGCGGAAAATGAACAGGAATAGGGAGAACCAATGAGAGACTAGCTGGAGGTGTCTGGACGGGCAAATTTAACTCTCATTTCCCACCAGGAAGAGGAAGTAACCAAAGGCTCAGCGTGCCATGCCGGAACCACACTAGGGCCTGAAGCAATCCTGCGGTGTTGCGGCCAGCTCACAAGAGAGCGAGTTGAAGAAAGGAGCTCAGGGGCACTGTCATTCACAACCCTGCAGAGTTATAAATGACAGCTATCGTCCAAAAATATATTGAAGTAAGGCTGCCAAGAGGACTTGACAGCGGGGCAGAATTGCAGGAAACCAATTTCAGGAGGTAGACTGGAATTGCATGTAAAGCATAGGAAAAGAGGCAGAACGTCCACAATGATGCACTTGGCCAAAAAGGGCGTATGCGTTTTTTCCTGAATATATTCAGGAAAAAACGCATACGCCCTTTTTGGCCAACCAAACAAGCTTGCAAAGGAAATCTGCACTACAATGAAGTCTCACTGGCCCCCGGTCAAAAGGGCCATCTGAAAAAAGTGTAAAATCCAGAAAGGCAGGACAGGCCATGGAGAACTGGGAGCCTTGTTATGCTGATGGGCGGGATGCAAATTGCCAACAGCCACTCTGGAGAAGTGTATGATGTTTCCTGAAACATCTAGAAAACAAAGCAACAGAGCCTAGGGCACTTCCACTTATGGTCCTATAGCTTAGGGAAATTATAATCAAAAAGACACAGCCACCCCAAAGTTTGGGACGGCTGTGTTTACAAGAACCTCGTTGATGGTACAAGTTCAATATCACAGAAAGTGAAAAATGGATAAAGTTGTGGTACTTACGTACAATGCAGTATCACTCAGCAATGAAATCTATGTCATCAGTCCCGTAGCAGCATAATGAGTGGATTCAGGTACGATGATTCTAAGTGAAATAAGTCACACAGAAAAAGAAACATCATAAGATGTCACTAATACACGGAATTTAAACTTGGCTACACAGGAACTGAATTTCAAAACAGAACAGGGTCTCAAATGTAGAAAACCAACTTATGCTTGCTTAAGGGGAAAGGTGAGTTGGGGTGCTGCATAAAACCAGAGATTGAAATTAGCACAGATACCGCTCCATAAGCCAAATATGTAATAGACAAGAGCTACTCCTTGCTCAACGAAGTGGACTCAACACCCCATATTAAACGCCTAAGAATATACCTGACTAGTAAGAATCTTAAAACCTATGGATTTATATGTCTCCGAAAGAGAATCGAGCGTGTGTACAGTGGCATAAACGCAGCAGTGATAGGATTGGTGAGGTTCGGTGAGCAAATGCAGACCCTTTGAAGTCATATTGCATGGTACCCATTCCATGGGTCTCAACTCTCCAGGTTTAAGGGATTCTTCCTTCAGCTAAAACATGCATGTGGAACCCAGAGTACGATCCACCGTGTGATCGGGAAACGTGTTCAAATGTGTCTCAGTTTTCGTCCCCTGGTACTCGGGTGCAACATTCCAGACGCTTTACTAACACTCTCCCCACTTGGAGAGTCAGTGCCTTTAACCTGCTGTTTGGCCCAGTTTGCAATTTCTGCGGAAAATGAACAGGAATAGGGAGAACCAATGAGAGACTAGCTGGAGGTGTCTGGACGGGCAAATTGAACTCTCATTTCCCACCAGGAAGAGGAATTAACCAAAGGCTCAGCGTGCCATGCCGGAACCACACTAGGGCCTGAAGCAATCCTGCGGTGTTGCGGCCAGCTCACAAGAAAGCGAGTTGAAGAAAGGAGCTCAGGGGCACTGTCATTCACAACCCTGCAGAGTTATAAATGACAGCTATCGTCCAAAAATATATTGAAGTAAGGCTGCCAAGAGGACTTGACAGTGGGGCAGAATTGCAGGAAACCGATTTCAGGAGGTAGACTGGAATTGCATGTAAAGCATAGGAAAAGAGGCAGAACGTCCACAATGATGCACTTGGCCAAAAAGGGCGTATGCATTTTTTCCTGAATATATTCAGGAAAAAACGCATACGCCCTTTTTGGCCAACCAAACAAGCTTGCAAAGGAAATCTGCACTACAATGAAGTCTCACTGGGCCCCGGTCAAAAGGGCCATCTGAAAAAAGTGTAAAATCCAGAAAGGCAGGACAGGCCATGGAGAACTGGGAGCCTTGTTATGCTGATGGGCGGGATGCAAATTGCCAACAGCCACTCTGGAGAAGTGTATGATGTTTCCTGAAACATCTAGAAAACAAAGCAACAGAGCCTAGGGCACTTCCACTTATGGTCCTGTAGCTTAGGGAAATTATAATCAAAAAGACACAGCCACCCCAAAGTTTGGGATGGCTGTGTTTACAAGAACCTCGTTTACGGTACAAGTTCAAAATAACAGAAAGCGAAAAATGGATAAAGTTGTGGTACTTACGTACAATGCAGTATCACTCAGCAATGAAATCTATGTCATCAGTCCCGTAGCAGCATAATGAGTGGATTCAGGTACGATGATTCTAAGTGAAATAAGTCACACAGAAAAAGAAACATCATAAGATGTCACTAATACACGGAATTTAAACTTGGCTACACAGGAACTGAATTTCAAAACAGAACAGGGTCTCAAATGTAGAAAACCAACTTATGCTTGCTTAAGGGGAAAGGTGAGTTGGGGTGCTGCATAAAACCAGAGATTGAAATTAGCACAGATACCGCTCCATAAGCCAAATATGTCATAGACAAGAGCTACTCCTTGCTCAACGAAGTGAACTCAACACCCCATATTAAACGCCTAAGAATATACCTGACTAGTAAGAATCTTAAAACCTATGGATTTATATGTCTCCGAAAGAGAATCGAGCGTGTGTACAGTGGCATAAACGCAGCAGTGATAGGATTGGTGAGGTTCGGTGAGCAAATGCAGACCCTTTGAAGTCATATTGCATGGTACCCATTCCATGGGTCTCAACTCTCCAGGTTTAAGGGATTCTTCCTTCAGCTAAAACATGCATGTGGAACCCAGATTACGATCCACCGTGTGATCGGGAAACGTGTTCAAATGTGTCTCAGTTTTCGTCCCCTGGTACTCGGGTGCAACATTCCAGACGCTTTACTAACACTCTCCCCACTTGGAGAGTCAGTGCCTTTAACCTGCTGTTTGGCCCAGTTTGCAATTTCTGCGGAAAATGAACAGGAATAGGGAGAACCAATGAGAGACTAGCTGGAGGTGTCTGGACGGGCAAATTGAACTCTCATTTCCCACCAGGAAGAGGAATTAACCAAAGGCTCAGCGTGCCATGCCGGAACCACACTAGGGCCTGAAGCAATCCTGCGGTGTTGCGGCCAGCTCACAAGACAGCGAGTTGAAGAAAGGAGCTCAGGGGCACTGTCATTCACAACCCTGCAGAGTTATAAATGACAGCTATCGTCCAAAAATATATTGAAGTAAGGCTGCCAAGAGGACTTGACAGCGGGGCAGAATTGCAGGAAACCGATTTCAGGAGGTAGACTGGAATTGCATGTAAAGCATAGGAAAAGAGGCAGAACGTCCACAATGATGCACTTGGCCAAAAAGGGCGTATACGTTTTTTCCTGAATTCAGGAAAATACGCATACGCCCTTTTTGGCCAACCAAGCAAGCTTGCAAAGGAAATCTGCACTACAATGAAGTCTCACTGCCCCCCGGTCAAAAGGGCCATCTGAAAAAAGTGTAAAATCCAGAAAGGCAGGACAGGCCATGGAGAACTGGGAGCCTTGTTATGCTGATGGGCGGGATGCAAATTGCCAACAGCCACTCTGGAGAAGTGTATGATGTTTCCTGAAACATCTAAAAAACAAAGCAACAGAGACTAGGGCACTTCCACTTATGGTCCTGTAGCTTAGGGAAATTATAATCAAAAAGACACAGCCACCCCAAAGTTTGGGACGGCTGTGTTTACAAGAACCTCGTTGACGGTACAAGTTCAATATCACAGAAAGCGAAAAATGGATAAAGTTGTGGTACTTACGTACAATGCAGTATCACTCAGCAATGAAATCTATGTCATCAGTCCCGTAGCAGCATAATGAGTGGATTCAGGTACGATGATTCTAAGTGAAATAAGTCACACAGAAAAAGAAACATCATAAGATGTCACTAATACACGGAATTTAAACTTGGCTACACAGGAACTGAATTTCAAAACAGAACAGGGTCTCAAATGTAGAAAACCAACTTATGCTTGCTTAAGGGGAAAGGTGAGTTGGGGTGCTGCATAAAACCAGAGATTGAAATTAGCACAGATACCGCTCCATAAGCCAAATATGTAATAGACAAGAGCTACTCCTTGCTCAACGAAGTGGACTCAACACCCCATATTAAACGCCTAAGAATATACCTGACTAGTAAGAATCTTAAAACCTATGGATTTATATGTCTCCGAAAGAGAATCAAGCGTGTGTACAGTGGCATAAATGCAGCAGTGATAGGATTGGTGAGGTTCGGTGAGCAAATGCAGACCCTTTGAAGTCATATTGCATGGTACCCATTCCATGGGTCTCAACTCTCCAGGTTTAAGGGATTCTTCCTTCAGCTAAAACATGCATGTGGAACCCAGAGTACGATCCACCGTGTGATCAGGAAACGTGTTCAAATGTGTCTCAGTTTTCGTCCCCTGGTACTCGGGTGCAACATTCCAGACGCTTTACTAACACTCTCCCCACTTGGAGAGTCAGTGCCTTTAACCTGCTGTTTGGCCCAGTTTGCAATTTCTGCGGAAAATGAACAGGAATAGGGAGAACCAATGAGAGACTAGCTGGAGGTGTCTGGACGGGCAAATTGAACTCTCATTTCCCACCAGGAAGAGGAAGTAACCAAAGGCTCGGCGTGCCATGCCGGAACCACACTAGGGCCTGAAGCAATCCTGCGGTGTTGCGGCCAGCTCACAAGAAAGCGAGTTGAAGAAAGGAGCTCAGGGGCACTGTCATTCACAACCCTGCAGAGTTATAAATGACAGCTATCGTCCAAAAATATATTGAAGTAAGGCTGCCAAGAGGACTTGACAGCGGGGCAGAATTGCAGGAAACCGATTTCAGGAGGTAGACTGGAATTGCATGTAAAGCATAGGAAAAGAGGCAGAACGTCCACAATGATGCACTTGGCCAAAAAGGGCGTATACGTTTTTTCCTGAATTCAGGAAAATACGCATACGCCCTTTTTGGCCAACCAAGCAAGCTTGCAAAGGAAATCTGCACTACAATGAAGTCTCACTGCCCCCCGGTCAAAAGGGCCATCTGAAAAAAGTGTAAAATCCAGAAAGGCAGGACAGGCCATGGAGAACTGGGAGCCTTGTTATGCTGATGGGCGGGATGCAAATTGCCAACAGCCACTCTGGAGAAGTGTATGATGTTTCCTGAAACATCTAGAAAACAAAGCAACAGAGCCTAGGGCACTTCCACTTATAGTCCTGTAGCTTAGGGAAATTATAATCAAAAAGACACAGCCACCCCAAAGTTTGGGACGGCTGTGTTTACAAGAACCTTGTTGACGGTACAAGTTCAATATCACAGAAAGCGAAAAATGGATAAAGTTGTGGTACTTACGTACAATGCAGTATCACTCAGCAATGAAATCTATGTCATCAGTCCCGTAGCAGCATAATGAGTGGATTCAGGTACGATGATTCTAAGTGAAATAAGTCACACAGAAAAAGAAACATCATAAGATGTCACTAATACACGGAATTTAAACTTGGCTACACAGGAACTGAATTTCAAAACAGAACAGGGTCTCAAATGTAGAAAACCAACTTATGCTTGCTTAAGGGGAAAGGTGAGTTGGGGTGCTGCATAAAACCAGAGATTGAAATTAGCACAGATACCGCTCCATAAGCCAAATATGTAACAGACAAGAGCTATTCCTTGCTCAACGAAGTGGACTCAACACCCCATATTAAACGCCTAAGAATATACCTGACTAGTAAGAATCTTAAAACCTATGGATTTATATGTCTCCGAAAGAGAATCAAGCGTGTGTACAGTGGCATAAACGCAGCAGTGATAGGATTGGTGAGGTTCGGTGAGCAAATGCAGACCCTTTGAAGTCATATTGCATGGTACCCATTCCATGGGTCTCAACTCTCCAGGTTTAAGGGATTCTTCCTTCAGCTAAAACATGCATGTGGAACCCAGAGTACGATCCACCGTGTGATCGGGAAACGTGTTCAAATGTGTCTCAGTTTTCGTCCCCTGGTACTCGGGTGCAACATTCCAGACGCTTCACTAACACTCTCCCCACTTGGAGAGTCAGTGCCTTTAACCTGCTGTTTGGCCCAGTTTGCAATTTCTGCGGAAAATGAACAGGAATAGGGAGAACCAATGAGAGACTAGCTGGAGGTGTCTGGACGGGCAAATTTAACTCTCATTTCCCACCAGGAAGAGGAATTAACCAAAGGCTCAGCGTGCCATGCCGGAACCACACTAGGGCCTGAAGCAATCCTGCGGTGTTGCGGCCAGCTCACAAGAAAGCGAGTTGAAGAAAGGAGCTCAGGGGCACTGTCATTCACAACCCTGCAGAGTTATAAATGACAGCTATCGTCCAAAAATATATTGAAGTAAGGCTGCCAAGAGGACTTGACAGCGGGGCAGAATTGCAGGAAACCGATTTCAGGAGGTAGACTGGAATTGCATGTAAAGCATAGGAAAAGAGGCAGAACGTCCACAATGATGCACTTGGCCAAAAAGGGCGTATGCGTTTTTTCCTGAATATATTCAGGAAAAAACGCATACGCCCTTTTTGGCCAACCAAGCAAGCTTGCAAAGGAAATCTGCACTACAATGAAGTCTCACTGCCCCCCGGTCAAAAGGGCCATCTGAATAAAGTGTAAAATCCAGAAAGGCAGGACAGGCCATGGAGAACTGGGAGCCTTGTTATGCTGATGGGCGGGATGCAAATTGCCAACAGCCACTCTGGAGAAGTGTATGATGTTTCCTGAAACATCTAAAAAACAAAGCAACAGAGCCTAGGGCACTTCCACTTATGGTCCTATAGCTTAGGGAAATTATAATCAAAAAGACACAGCCACCCCAAAGTTTGGGACGGCTGTGTTTACAAGAACCTCGTTGACGGTAAAGTTCAATATCACAGAAAGCGAAAAATGGATAAAGTTGTGGTACTTACGTACAATGCAGTATCACTCAGCAATGAAATCTATGTCATCAGTCCCGTTGTAGCATAATGAGTGGATTCAGGTACGATGATTCTAAGTGAAATAAGTCACACAGAAAAAGAAACATCATAAGATGTCACTAATACACGGAATTCAAACTTGGCTACACAGGAACTGAATTTCAAAACAGAACAGGGTCTCAAATGTAGAAAACCAACTTATGCTTGCTTAAGGGGAAAGGTGAGTTGGGGTGCTGCATAAAACCAGAGATTGAAATTAGCACAGATACCGCTCCATAAGCCAAATATGTAATAGACAAGAGCTACTCCTTGCTCTACGAAGTGGACTCAGCACCCCATATTAAACGGCTAAGAATATACCTGACTAGTAAGAATCTTAAAACCTATGGATTTATATGTCTCCGAAAGAGAATCAAGCGTGTGTACAGTGGCATAAACGCAGCAGTGATAGGATTGGTGAGGTTCGGTGAGCAAATGCAGACCCTTTGAAGTCATATTGCATGGTACCCATTCCATGGGTCTCAACTCTCCAGGTTTAAGGGATTCTTCCTTCACCTAAAACATGCATGTGGAACCCAGAGTACGATCCACCGTGTGATCGGGAAACGTGTTCAAATGTGTCTCAGTTTTCGTCCCCTGGTACTCGGGTGCAACATTCCAGACGCTTTACTAACACTCTCCCCACTTGGAGAGTCAGTGCCTTTAACCTGCTGTTTGGCCCAGTTTGCAATTTCTGCGGAAAATGAACAAGAATAGGGAGAATCAATGAGAGACTAGCTGGAGGTGTCTGGACGGGCAAATTTAACTCTCATTTCCCACCAGGAAGAGGAATTAACCAAAGGCTCAGCGTGCCATGCCAGAACCACACTAGGGCCTGAAGCAATCCTGCGGTGTTGCGGCCAGCTCACAAGAAAGCGAGTTGAAGAAAGGAGCTCAGGGGCACTGTCATTCACAACCCTGCAGAGTTATAAATGACAGCTATCGTCCAAAAATATATTGAAGTAAGGCTGCCAAGAGGACTAGACAGCGGGGCAGAATTGCAGGAAACCGATTTCAGGAGGTAGACTGGAATTGCATGTAAAGCATAGGAAAAGAGGCAGAACGTCCACAATGATGCACTTGGCCAAAAAGGGCGTATGCGTTTTTTCCTGAATATATTCAGGAAAAAACGCATACGCCCTTTTTGGCCAACCAAACAAGCTTGCAAAGGAAATCTGCACTACAATGAAGTCTCACTGGCCCCCGGTCAAAAGGGACATCTGAAAAAAGTATAAAATCCAGAAAGGCAGGACAGGCCATGGAGAACTGGGAGCCTTGTTATGCTGATGGGCGGGATGCAAATTGCCAACAGCCACTCTGGAGAAGTGTATGATGTTTCCTGAAACATCTAAAAAACAAAGCAACAGAGCCTAGGGCACTTCCACTTATGGTCCTGTAGCTTAGGGAAATTATAATCAAAAAGACACAGCCACCCCAAAGTTTGGGACGGCTGTGTTTACAAGAACCTCGTTGACGGTACAAGTTCAATATCACAGAAAGCGAAAAATGGATAAAGTTGTGGTACTTACGTACAATGCAGTATCACTCAGCAATGAAATCTATGTCATCAGTCCCGTAGCAGCATAATGAGTGGATTCACGTATGATGATTCTAAGTGAAATAAGTCACACAGAAAAAGAAACATCATAAGATGTCACTAATACACGGAATTTAAACTTGGCTACACAGGAACTGAATTTCAAAACAGAACAGGGTCTCAAATGTAGAAAACCAACTTATGCTTGCTTAAGGGGAAAGGTGAGTTGGGGTGCTGCATAAAACCAGAGATTGAAATTAGCACAGATACCGCTCCATAAGCCAAATATGTAATAGACAAGAGCTACTCCTTGCTCTACGAAGTGGACTCAGCACCCCATATTAAACGGCTAAGAATATACCTGACTAGTAAGAATCTTAAAACCTATGGATTTATATGTCTCCGAAAGAGAATCAAGCATGTGTACAGTGGCATAAACGCAGCAGTGATAGGATTGGTGAGGTTCGGTGAGCAAATGCAGACCCTTTGAAGTCATATTGCATGGTACCCATTCCATGGGTCTCAACTCTCCAGGTTTAAGGGATTCTTCCTTCAGCTAAAACATGCATGTGGAACCCAGAGTACGATCCACCGTGTGATCGGGAAACGTGTTCAAATGTGTCTCAGTTTTCGTCCCCTGGTACTCGGGTGCAACATTCCAGACGCTTTACTAACACTCTCCCCACTTGGAGAGTCAGTGCCATTAACCTGCTGTTTGGCCCAGTTTGCAATTTCTGCGGAAAATGAACAGGAATAGGGAGAACCAATGAGAGACTAGCTGGAGGTGTCTGGACGGGCAAATTTAACTCTCATTTCCCACCAGGAAGAGGAATTAACCAAAGGTTCGGCGTGCCATGCCGGAACCACACTAGGGCCTGAAGCAATCCTGCGGTGTTGCGGCCAGCTCACAAGAAAGCGAGTTGAAGAAAGGAGCTCAGGGGCACTGTCATTCACAACCCTGCAGAGTTATACATGACAGCTATCGTCCAAAAATATATTGAAGTAAGGCTGCCAAGAGGACTTGACAGCGGGGCAGAATTGCAGGAAACCGATTTCAGGAGGTAGACTGGAATTGCATGTAAAGCATAGGAAAAGAGGCAGAACGTCCACAATGATGCACTTGGCCAAAAAGGGCGTATGCGTTTTTTCCTGAATATATTCAGGAAAAAACGCATACGCCCTTTTTGGCCAACCAAGATAGCTTGCAAAGGAAATCTGCACTACAATGAAGTCTCACTGCCCCGGTCAAAAGGGCCATCTGAAAAAAGTGTAAAATCCAGAAAGGCAGGACAGGCCATGGAGAACTGGGAGCCTTGTTATGCTGATGGGCGGGATGCAAATTGCCAACAGCCACTCTGGAGAAGTGTATGATGTTTCCTGAAACATCTAAAAAACAAAGCAACAGAGCCTAGGGCACTTCCACTTATGGTCCTGTAGCTTAGGGAAATTATAATCAAAAAGACACAGCCACCCCAAAGTTTGGGACGGCTGTGTTTACAAGAACCTCGTTGACGGTACAAGTTCAATATCAAAGAAAGCGAAAAATGGATAAAGTTGTGGTACTTACGTACAATGCAGTATCACTCAGCAATGAAATCTATGTCATCAGTCCCGTAGCAGCATAATGAGTGGATTCAGGTACGATGATTCTAAGTGAAATAAGTCACACAGAAAAAGAAACATCATAAGATGTCACTAATACACGGAATTTAAACTTGGCTACACAGGAACTGAATTTCAAAACAGAACAGGGTCTCAAATGTAGAAAACCAACTTATGCTTGCTTAAGGGGAAAGGTGAGTTGGGGTGCTGCATAAAACCAGAGATTGAAATTAGCACAGATACCGCTCCATAAGCCAAATATGTAATAGACAAGAGCTACTCCTTGCTCAACGAAGTGGACTCAACACCCCATATTAAAAGCCTAAGAATATACCTGACTAGTAAGAATCTTAAAACCTTTGGATTTATATGTCTCCGAAAGAGAATCGAGCGTGTGTACAGTGGCATAAACGCAGCAGTGATAGGATTGGTGAGGTTCGGTGAGCAAATGCAGACCCTTTGAAGTCATATTGCATGGTACCCATTCCATGGGTCTCAACTCTCCAGGTTTAAGGGATTCTTCCTTCAGCTAAAACATGCATGTGGAACCCAGAGTACGATCCACCGTGTGATCGGGAAACGTGTTCAAATGTGTCTCAGTTTTCGTCCCCTGGTACTCGGGTGCAACATTCCAGACGCTTTACTAACACTCTCCCCACTTGGAGAGTCAGTGCCTTTAACCTGCTGTTTGGCCCAGTTTGCAATTTCTGCGGAAAATGAACAGGAATAGGGAGAACCAATGAGAGACTAGCTGGAGGTGTCTGGACGGGCAAATTGAACTCTCATTTCCCACCAGGAAGAGGAATTAACCAAAGGCTCAGCGTGCCATGCCGGAACCACACTAGGGCCTGAAGCAATCCTGCGGTGTTGCGGCCAGCTCACAAGAAAGCGAGTTGAAGAAAGGAGCTCAGGGGCACTGTCATTCACAACCCTGCAGAGTTATAAATGACAGCTATCGTCCAAAAATATATTGAAGTAAGGCTGCCAAGAGGACTTGACAGCGGGGCAGAATTGCAGGAAACCGATTTCAGGAGGTAGACTGGAATTGCATGTAAAGCATAGGAAAAGAGGCAGAACGTCCACAATGATGCACTTGGCCAAAAAGGGCGTATGCGTTTTTTCCTGAATATATTCAGGAAAAAACGCATACGCCCTTTTTGGCCAACCAAGCAAGCTTGCAAAGGAAATCTGCACTACAATGAAGTCTCACTGCCCCCGGTCAAAAGGGCCATCTGAAAAAAGTGTAAAATCCAGAAAGGCAGGACAGGCCATGGAGAACTGGGAGCCTTGTTATGCTGATGGGCGGGATGCAAATTGCCAACAGCCACTCTGGAGAAGTGTATGATGTTTCCTGAAACATCTAAAAAACAAAGCAACAGAGCCTAGGGCACTTCCACTTATGGTCCTGTAGCTTAGGGAAATTATAATCAAAAAGACACAGCCACCCCAAAGTTTGGGACGGCTGTGTTTACAAGAACCTCGTTGACGGTACAAGTTCAATATCACAGAAAGCGAAAAATGGATAAAGTTGTGGTACTTACGTACAATGCAGTATCACTCAGCAATGAAATCTATGTCATCAGTCCCGTAGCAGCATAATGAGTGGATTCAGGTACGATGATTCTAAGTGAAATAAGTCACACAGAAAAAGAAACATCATAAGATGTCACTAATACACGGAATTTAAACTTGGCTACACAGGAACTGAATTTCAAAACAGAACAGGGTCTCAAATGTAGAAAACCAACGTATGCTTGCTTAAGGGGAAAGGTGAGTTGGGGTGCTGCATAAAACCAGAGATTGAAATTAGCACAGATACCGCTCCATAAGCCAAATATGTAATAGACAAGAGCTACTCCTTGCTCAACGAAGTGGACTCAACACCCCATATTAAACGCCTAAGAATATACCTGACTAGAAAGAATCTTAAAACCTATGGATTTATATGTCTCCGAAAGAGAATCGAGCGTGTGTACAGTGGCATAAACGCAGCAGTGATAGGATTGGTGAGGTTCGGTGAGCAAATGCAGACCCTTTGAAGTCATATTGCATGGTACCCATTCCATGGGTCTCAACTCTCCAGGTTTAAGGGATTCTTCCTTCAGCTAAAACATGCATGTGGAACCCAGAGTACGATCCACCGTGTGATCGGGAAACGTGTTCAAATGTGTCTCAGTTTTCGTCCCCTGGTACTCGGGTGCAACATTCCAGACGCTTTACTAACACTCTCCCCACTTGGAGAGTCAGTGCCTTTAACCTGCTGTTTGGCCCAGTTTGCAATTTCTGCGGAAAATGAACAGGAATAGGGAGAACCAATGAGAGACTAGCTGGAGGTGTCTGGACGGGCAAATTGAACTCTCATTTCCCACCAGGAAGAGGAATTAACCAAAGGCACAGCGTGCCATGCCGGAACCACACTAGGGCCTGAAGCAATCCTGCGGTGTTGCGGCCAGCTCACAAGAGAGCGAGTTGAAGAAAGGAGCTCAGGGGCACTGTCATTCACAACCCTGCAGAGTTATAAATGACAGCTATCGTCCAAAAATATATTGAAGTAAGGCTGCCAAGGGGACTACACAGCGGGGCAGAATTGCAGGAAACCGATTTCAGGAGGTAGACTGGAATTGCATGTAAAGCATAGGAAAAGAGGCAGAACGTCCACAATGATGCACTTGGCCAAAAAGGGCGTATGCGTTTTTTCCTGAATATATTCAGGAAAAAACGCATACGCCCTTTTTGGCCAACCAAGCAAGCTTGCAACGGAAATCTGCACTACAATGAAGTCTCACTGCCCCCCGGTCAAAAGGGCCATCTGAAAAAAGTGTAAAATCCAGAAAGGCAGGACAGGCCATGGAGAACTGGGAGCCTTGTTATGCTGATGGGCGGGATGCAAATTGCCAACAGCCACTCTGGAGAAGTGTATGATGTTTCCTGAAACATCTAAAAAACAAAGCAACAGAGCCTAGGGCACTTCCACTTATGGTCCTATAGCTTAGGGAAATTATAATCAAAAAGACACAGCCACCCCAAAGTTTGGGACGGCTGTGTTTACAAGAACCTCGTTGACGGTAAAGTTCAATATCACAGAAAGCGAAAAATGGATAAAGTTGTGGTACTTACGTACAATGCAGTATCACTCAGCAATGAAATCTATGTCATCAGTCCCGTAGCAGCATAATGAGTGGATTCAGGTACGATGATTCTAAGTGAAATAAGTCACACAGAAAAAGAAACATCATAAGATGTCACTAATACACGGAATTTAAACTTGGCTACACAGGAACTGAATTTCAAAACAGAACAGGGTCTCAAATGTAGAAAACCAACTTATGCTTGCTTAAGGGGAAAGGTGAGTTGGGGTGCTGCATAAAACCAGAGATTGAAATTAGCACAGATACCGCTCCATAAGCCAAATATGTAATAGACAAGAGCTACTCCTTGCTCAACGAAGTGGACTCAGCACCCCATATTAAACGCCTAAGAATATACCTGACTAGTAAGAATCTTAAAACCTATGGATTTATATGTCTCCGAAAGAGAATCGAGCGTGTGTACAGTGGCATAAACGCAGCAGTGATAGGATTGGTGAGGTTCGGTGAGCAAATGCAGACCCTTTGAAGTCATATTGCATGGTACCCATTCCATGGGTCTCAACTCTCCAGGTTTAAGGGATTCTTCCTTCAGCTAAAACATGCATGTGGAACCCAGAGTACGATCCACCGTGTGATCGGGAAACGTGTTCAAATGTGTCTCAGTTTTCGTCCCCTGGTACTCGGGTGCAACATTCCAGACGCTTTACTAACACTCTCCCCACTTGGAGAGTCAGTGCCTTTAACCTGCTGTTTGGCCCAGTTTGCAATTTCTGCGGAAAATGAACAAGAATAGGGAGAACCAATGAGAGACTAGCTGGAGGTGTCTGGACGGGCAAATTTAACTCTCATTTCCCACCAGGAAGAGGAATTAACCAAAGGCTCAGCGTGCCATGCCAGAACCACACTAGGGCCTGAAGCAATCCTGCGGTGTTGCGGCCAGCTCACAAGAAAGCGAGTTGAAGAAAGGAGCTCAGGGGCACTGTCATTCACAACCCTGCAGAGTTATAAATGACAGCTATCGTCCAAAAATATATTGAAGTAAGGCTGCCAAGAGGACTTGACAGCGGGGCAGAATTGCAGGAAACCGATTTCAGGAGGTAGACTGGAATTGCATGTAAAGCATAGGAAAAGAGGCAGAACGTCCACAATGATGCACTTGGCCAAAAAGGGCGTATGCGTTTTTTCCTGAATATATTCAGGAAAAAACGCATACGCCCTTTTTGGCCAACCAAGCAAGCTTGCAAAGGAAATCTGCACTACAATGAAGTCTCACTGCCCCCCGGTCAAAAGGGCCATCTGAAAAAAGTGTAAAATCCAGAAAGGCAGGACAGGCCATGGAGAACTGGGAGCCTTGTTATGCTGATGGGCGGGATGCAAATTGCCAACAGCCACTCTGGAGAAGTGTATGATGTTTCCTGAAACATCTAAAAAACAAAGCAACAGAGCCTAGGGCACTTCCACTTATGGTCCTATAGCTTAGGGAAATTATAATCAAAAAGACACAGCCACCCCAAAGTTTGGGACGGCTGTGTTTACAAGAACCTCGTTGACGGTACAAGTTCAATATCACAGAAAGCGAAAAATGGATAAAGTTGTGGTACTTACGTACAATGCAGTATCACTCAGCAATGAAATCTATGTCATCAGTCCCGTAGCAGCATAATGAGTGGATTCAGGTACGATGATTCTAAGTGAAATAAGTCACACAGAAAAAGAAACATCATAAGATGTCACTAATACACGGAATTTAAACTTGGCTACACAGGAACTGAATTTCAAAACAGAACAGGGTCTCAAATGTAGAAAACCTACTTATGCTTGCTTAAGGGGAAAGGTGAGTTGGGGTGCTGCATAAAACCAGAGATTGAAATTAGCACAGATACCGCTCCATAAGCCAAATATGTAATAGACAAGAGCTACTCCTTGCTCAACGAAGTGGACTCAACACCCCATATTAAACGCCTAAGAATATACCTGACTAGTAAGAATCTTAAAACCTATGGATTTATATGTCTCCGAAAGAGAATCGAGCGTGTGTACAGTGGCATAAACGCAGCAGTGATAGGATTGGTGAGGTTCGGTGAGCAAATGCAGACCCTTTGAAGTCATATTGCATGGTACCCATTCCATGGGTCTCAACTCTCCAGGTTTAAGGGATTCTTCCTTCAGCTAAAACATGCATGTGGAACCCAGAGTACGATCCACCGTGTGATCGGGAAACGTGTTCAAATGTGTCTCAGTTTTCGTCCCCTGGTACTCGGGTGCAACATTCCAGACGCTTTACTAACACTCTCCCCACTTGGAGAGTCAGTGCCTTTAACCTGCTGTTTGGCCCAGTTTGCAATTTCTGCGGAAAATGAACAGGAATAGGGAGAACCAATGAGAGACTAGCTGGAGGTGTCTGGACGGGCAAATTGAACTCTCATTTCCCACCAGGAAGAGGAATTAACCAAAGGCTCAGCGTGCCATGCCGGAACCACACTAGGGCCTGAAGCAATCCTGCGGTGTTGCGGCCAGCTCACAAGAGAGCGAGTTGAAGAAAGGAGCTCAGGGGCACTGTCATTCACAACCCTGCAGAGTTATAAATGACAGCTATCGTCCAAAAATATATTGAAGTAAGGCTGCCAAGAGGACTTGACAGCGGGGCAGAATTGCAGGAAACCGATTTCAGGAGGTAGACTGGAATTGCATGTAAAGCATAGGAAAAGAGGCAGAACGTCCACAATGATGCACTTGGCCAAAAAGGGCGTATGCGTTTTTTCCTGAATATATTCAGGAAAAAACGCATACGCCCTTTTTGGCCAACCAAGCAAGCTTGCAAAGGAAATCTGCACTACAATGAAGTCTCACTGCCCCCGGTCAAAAGGGCCATCTGAAAAAAGTGTAAAATCCAGAAAGGCAGGACAGGCCATGGAGAACTGGGAGCCTTGTTATGCTGATGGGCGGGATGCAAATTGCCAACAGCCACTCTGGAGAAGTGTATGATGTTTCCTGAAACATCTAAAAAACAAAGCAACAGAGCCTAGGGCACTTCCACTTATGGTCCTGTAGCTTAGGGAAATTATAATCAAAAAGACACAGCCACCCCAAAGTTTGGGACGGCTGTGTTTACAAGAACCTCGTTGACGGTACAAGTTCAATATCACAGAAAGCGAAAAATGGATAAAGTTGTGGTACTTACGTACAATGCAGTATCACTCAGCAATGAAATCTATGTCATCAGTCCCGTAGCAGCATAATGAGTGGATTCAGGTACGATGATTCTAAGTGAAATAAGTCACACAGAAAAAGAAACATCATAAGATGTCACTAATACACGGAATTTAAACTTGGCTACACAGGAACTGAATTTCAAAACAGAACAGGGTCTCAAATGTAGAAAACCAACTTATGCTTGCTTAAGGGGAAAGGTGAGTTGGGGTGCTGCATAAAACCAGAGATTGAAATTAGCACAGATACCGCTCCATAAGCCAAATATGTAATAGACAAGAGCTACTCCTTGCTCACCGAAGTGGACTCAACACCCCATATTAAACGCCTAAGAATATACCTGACTAGAAAGAATCTTAAAACCTATGGATTTATATGTCTCCGAAAGAGAATCGAGCGTGTGTACAGTGGCATAAACGCAGCAGTGATAGGATTGGTGAGGTTCGGTGAGCAAATGCAGACCCTTTGAAGTCATATTGCATGGTACCCATTCCATGGGTCTCAACTCTCCAGGTTTAAGGGATTCTTCCTTCAGCTAAAACATGCATGTGGAACCCAGAGTACGATCCACCGTGTGATCGGGAAACGTGTTCTAATGTGTCTCAGTTTTCGTCCCCTGGTACTCGGGTGCAACATTCCAGACGCTTTACTAACACTCTCCCCACTTGGAGAGTCAGTGCCTTTAACCTGCTGTTTGGCCCAGTTTGCAATTTCTGCGGAAAATGAACAAGAATAGGGAGAACCAATGAGAGACTAGCTGGAGGTGTCTGGACGGGCAAATTGAACTCTCATTTCCCACCAGGAAGAGGAATTAACCAAAGGCTCAGCGTGCCATGCCAGAACCACACTAGGGCCTGAAGCAATCCTGCGGTGTTGCGGCCAGCTCACAAGAAAGCGAGTTGAAGAAAGGAGCTCAGGGGCACTGTCATTCACAACCCTGCAGAGTTATAAATGACAGCTATCGTCCAAAAATATATTGAAGTAAGGCTGCCAAGAGGACTTGACAGCGGGGCAGAATTGCAGGAAACCGATTTCAGGAGGTAGACTGGAATTGCATGTAAAGCATAGGAAAAGAGGCAGAACGTCCACAATGATGCACTTGGCCAAAAAGGGCGTATGTGTTTTTTCCTGAATATATTCAGGAAAAAACGCATACGCCCTTTTTGGCCAACCAAGCAAGCTTGCAAAGGAAATCTGCACTACAATGAAGTCTCACTGCCCCCCGGTCAAAAGGGCCATCTGAAAAAAGTGTAAAATCCAGAAAGGCAGGACAGGCCATGGAGAACTGGGAGCCTTGTTATGCTGATGGGCGGGATGCAAATTGCCAACAGCCACTCTGGAGAAGTGTATGATGTTTCCTGAAACATCTAAAAAACAAAGCAACAGAGCCTAGGGCACTTCCACTTATGGTCCTATAGCTTAGGGAAATTATAATCAAAAAGACACAGCCACCCCAAAGTTTGGGACGGCTGTGTTTACAAGAACCTCGTTTACGGTACAAGTTCAATATCACAGAAAGCGAAAAATGGATAAAGTTGTGGTACTTACGTACAATGCAGTATCACTCAGCAATGAAATCTATGTCATCAGTCCCGTAGCAGCATAATGAGTGGATTCAGGTACGATGATTCTAAGTGAAATAAGTCACACAGAAAAAGAAACATCATAAGATGTCACTAATACACGGAATTTAAACTTGGCTACACAGGAACTGAATTTCAAAACAGAACAGGGTCTCAAATGTAGAAAACCTACTTATGCTTGCTTAAGGGGAAAGGTGAGTTGGGGTGCTGCATAAAACCAGAGATTGAAATTAGCACAGATACCGCTCCATAAGCCAAATATGTAATAGACAAGAGCTACTCCTTGCTCAACGAAGTGGACTCAGCACCCCATATTAAACGCCTAAGAATATACCTGACTAGTAAGAATCTTAAAACCTATGGATTTATATGTCTCCGAAAGAGAATCGAGCGTGTGTACAGTGGCATAAACGCAGCAGTGATAGGATTGGTGAGGTTCGGTGAGCAAATGCAGACCCTTTGAAGTCATATTGCATGGTACCCATTCCATGGGTCTCAACTCTCCAGGTTTAAGGGATTCTTCCTTCAGCTAAAACATGCATGTGGAACCCAGAGTACGATCCACCGTGTGATCGGGAAACGTGTTCAAATGTGTCTCAGTTTTCGTCCCCTGGTACTCGGGTGCAACATTCCAGACGCTTTACTAACACTCTCCCCACTTGGAGAGTCAGTGCCTTTAACCTGCTGTTTGGCCCAGTTTGCAATTTCTGCGGAAAATGAACAGGAATAGGGAGAACCAATGAGAGACTAGCTGGAGGTGTCTGGACGGGCAAATTGAACTCTCATTTCCCACCAGGAAGAGGAATTAACCAAAGGCTCAGCGTGCCATGCCGGAACCACACTAGGGCCTGAAGCAATCCTGCGGTGTTGCGGCCAGCTCACAAGAGAGCGAGTTGAAGAAAGGAGCTCAGGGGCACTGTCATTCACAACCCTGCAGAGTTATAAATGACAGCTATCGTCCAAAAATATATTGAAGTAAGGCTGCCAAGAGGACTTGACAGCGGGGCAGAATTGCAGGAAACCGATTTCAGGAGGTAGACTGGAATTGCATGTAAAGCATAGGAAAAGAGGCAGAACGTCCACAATGATGCACTTGGCCAAAAAGGGCGTATGCGTTTTTTCCTGAATATATTCAGGAAAAAACGCATACGCCCTTTTTGGCCAACCAAGCAAGCTTGCAAAGGAAATCTGCACTACAATGAAGTCTCACTGCCCCCCGGTCAAAAGGGCCATCTGAAAAAAGTGTAAAATCCAGAAAGGCAGGACAGGCCATGGAGAACTGGGAGCCTTGTTATGCTGATGGGCGGGATGCAAATTGCCAACAGCCACTCTGGAGAAGTGTATGATGTTTCCTGAAACATCTAAAAAACAAAGCAACAGAGCCTAGGGCACTTCCACTTATGGTCCTATAGCTTAGGGAAATTATAATCAAAAAGACACAGCCACCCCAAAGTTTGGGACGGCTGTGTTTACAAGAACCTCGTTGACGGTAAAGTTCAATATCACAGAAAGCGAAAAATGGATAAAGTTGTGGTACTTACGTACAATGCCGTATCACTCAGCAATGAAATCTATGTCATCAGTCCCGTAGCAGCATAATGAGTGGATTCAGGTACGATGATTCTAAGTGAAATAAGTCACACAGAAAAAGAAACATCATAAGATGTCACTAATACACGGAATTTAAACTTGGCTACACAGGAACTGAATTTCAAAACAGAACAGGGTCTCAAATGTAGAAAACCAACTTATGCTTGCTTAAGGGGAAAGGTGAGTTGGGGTGCTGCATAAAACCAGAGATTGAAATTAGCACAGATACCGCTCCATAAGCCAAATATGTAATAGACAAGAGCTACTCCTTGCTCAACGAAGTGGCCTCAGCACCCCATATTAAACGCCTAAGAATATACCTGACTAGTAAGAATCTTAAAGCCTATGGATTTATATGTCTCCGAAAGAGAATCGAGCGTGTGTACAGTGGCATAAACGCAGCAGTGATAGGATTGGTGAGGTTCGGTGAGCAAATGCAGACCCTTTGAAGTCATATTGCATGGTACCCATTCCATGGGTCTCAACTCTCCAGGTTTAAGGGATTCTTCCTTCAGCTAAAACATGCATGTGGAACCCAGAGTACGATCCACCGTGTGATCGGGAAACGTGTTCAAATGTGTCTCAGTTTTCGTCCCCTGGTACTCGGGTGCAACATTCCAGACGCTTTACTAACACTCTCCCCACTTGGAGAGTCAGTGCCTTTAACCTGCTGTTTGGCCCAGTTTGCAATTTCTGCGGAAAATGAACAGGAATAGGGAGAACCAATGAGAGACTAGCTGGAGGTGTCTGGACGGGCAAATTGAACTCTCATTTCCCACCAGGAAGAGGAATTAACCAAAGGCTCAGCGTGCCATGCCGGAACCACACTAGGGCCTGAAGCAATCCTGCGGTGTTGCGGCCAGCTCACAAGAGAGCGAGTTGAAGAAAGGAGCTCAGGGGCACTGTCATTCACAACCCTGCAGAGTTATAAATGACAGCTATCGTCCAAAAATATATTGAAGTAAGGCTGCCAAGAGGACTTGACAGCGGGGCAGAATTGCAGGAAACCGATTTCAGGAGGTAGACTGGAATTGCATGTAAAGCATAGGAAAAGAGGCAGAACGTCCACAATGATGCACTTGGCCAAAAAGGGCGTATGCGTTTTTTCCTGAATATATTCAGGAAAAAACGCATACGCCCTTTTTGGCCAACCAAGCAAGCTTGCAAAGGAAATCTGCACTACAATGAAGTCTCACTGCCCCCCGGTCAAAAGGGCCATCTGAAAAAAGTGTAAAATCCAGAAAGGCAGGACAGGCCATGGAGAACTGGGAGCCTTGTTATGCTGATGGGCGGGATGCAAATTGCCAACAGCCACTCTGGAGAAGTGTATGATGTTTCCTGAAACATCTAAAAAACAAAGCAACAGAGCCTAGGGCACTTCCACTTATGGTCCTATAGCTTAGGGAAATTATAATCAAAAAGACACAGCCACCCCAAAGTTTGGGACGGCTGTGTTTACAAGAACCTCGTTGACGGTAAAGTTCAATATCACAGAAAGCGAAAAATGGATAAAGTTGTGGTACTTACGTACAATGCAGTATCACTCAGCAATGAAATCTATGTCATCAGTCCCGTAGCAGCATAATGAGTGCATTCAGGTACGATGATTCTAAGTGAAATAAGTCACACAGAAAAAGAAACATCATAAGATGTCACTAATACACGGAATTTAAACTTGGCTACACAGGAACTGAATTTCAAAACAGAACAGGGTCTCAAATGTAGAAAACCTACTTATGCTTGCTTAAGGGGAAAGGTGAGTTGGGGTGCTGCATAAAACCAGAGATTGAAATTAGCACAGATACCGCTCCATAAGCCAAATATGTAATAGACAAGAGCTACTCCTTGCTCAACAAAGTGGACTCAGCACCCCATATTAAACGCCTAAGAATATACCTGACTAGTAAGAATCTTAAAACCTATGGATTTATATGTCTCCGAAAGAGAATCGAGCGTGTGTACAGTGGCATAAACGCAGCAGTGATAGGATTGGTGAGGTTCGGTGAGCAAATGCAGACCCTTTGAAGTCATATTGCATGGTACCCATTCCATGGGTCTCAACTCTCCAGGTTTAAGGGATTCTTCCTTCAGCTAAAACATGCATGTGGAACCCAGAGTACGATCCACCGTGTGATCGGGAAACGTGTTCAAATGTGTCTCAGTTTTCGTCCCCTGGTACTCGGGTGCAACATTCCAGACGCTTTACTAACACTCTCCCCACTTGGAGAGTCAGTGCCTTTAACCTGCTGTTTGGCCCAGTTTGCAATTTCTGCGGAAAATGAACAGGAATAGGGAGAACCAATGAGAGACTAGCTGGAGGTGTCTGGACGGGCAAGTTTAACTCTCATTTCCCACCAGGAAGAGGAATTAACCAAAGGCTCAGCGTGCCATGCCGGAACCACACTAGGGCCTGAAGCAATCCTGCGGTGTTGCGGCCAGCTCACAAGAAAGCGAGTTGAAGAAAGGAGCTCAGGGGCACTGTCATTCACAACCCTGCAGAGTTATAAATGACAGCTATCGTCCAAAAATATATTGAAGTAAGGCTGCCAAGAGGACTAGATAGTGGGGCAGAATTGCAGGAAACCGATTTCAGGAGGTAGACTGGAATTGCATGTAAAGCATAGGAAAAGAGGCAGAACGTCCACAATGATGCACTTGGCCAAAAAGGGCATATGCGTTTTTTCCTGAATATATTCAGGAAAAAACGCATACGCCCTTTTTGGCCAACCAAGCAAGCTTGCAAAGGAAATCTGCACTACAATGAAGTCTCACTGCCCCCCGGTCAAAAGGGCCATCTGAAAAAAGTGTAAAATCCAGAAAGGCAGGACAGGCCATGGAAAACTGGGAGCCTTGTTATGCTGATGGGCGGGATGCAAATTGCCAACAGCCACTGTGGAGAAGTGTATGATGTTTCTTGAAACATCTAAAAAACAAAGCAACAGAGCCTAGGGCACTTCCACTTATGGTCCTGTAGCTTAGGGAAATTATAATCAAACAGACACAGCCACCCCTAAGTTTGGGACGCTGTGTTTACAAGAACCTCATTTACGGTACAAGTTCAATATCACAGAAAGCGAAAAATGGATAAAGTTGTGGTACTTAGGTACAATGCAATATCACTCAGCAATGAAATCTATGTCATCAGTCCCGTAGCAGCATAATGAGTGGATTCAGGTACGATGATTCTAAGTGAAATAAGTCACACAGAAAAAGAAACATCATAAGATGTCACTAATACACGGAATTTAAACTTGGCTACACAGGAACTGAATTTCAAAACAGAACAGGGTCTCAAATGTAGAAAACCAACTTATGCTTGCTTAAGGGGAAAGGTGAGTTGGGGTGCTGCATAAAACCAGAGATTGAAATTAGCACAGATACCGCTCCATAAGCCAAATATGTAATAGACAAGAGCTACTCCTTGCTCTACGAAGTGGACTCAGCACCCCATATTAAACGCCTAAGAATATACCTGACTAGTAAGAATCTTAAAACCTATGGATTTATATGTCTCCGAAAGAGAATCAAGCGTGTGTACAGTGGCATAAACGCAGCAGTGATAGGATTGGTGAGGTTCGGTGAGCAAATGCAGACCCTTTGAAGTCATATTGCATGGTACCCATTCCATGGGTCTCAACTCTCCAGGTTTAAGGGATTCTTCCTTCAGCTAAAACATGCATGTGGAACCCAGAGTACGATCCACCGTGTGATCGGGAAACGTGTTCAAATGTGTCTCAGTTTTCGTCCCCTGGTACTCGGGTGCAACATTCCAGACGCTTTACTAACACTCTCCCCACTTGGAGAGTCAGTGCCTTTAACCTGCTGTTTGGCCCAGTTTGCAATTTCTGTGGAAAATGAACAGGAATAGGGAGAACCAATGAGAGACTAGCTGGAGGTGTCTGGACGGGCAAATTGAACTCTCATTTCCCACCAGGAAGAGGAATTAACCAAAGGCTCAGCGTGCCATGCCGGAACCACACTAGGGCCTGAAGCAATCCTGCGGTGTTGCGGCCAGCTCACAAGAAAGCGAGTTGAAGAAAGGAGCTCAGGGGCACTGTCATTCACAACCCTGCAGAGTTATAAATGACAGCTATCGTCCAAAAATATATTGAAGTAAGTCTGCCAAGAGGACTTGACAGCGGGGCAGAATTGCAGGAAACCGATTTCAGGAGGTAGACTGGAATTGCATGTAAAGCATAGGAAAAGAGGCAGAACGTCCACAATGATGCACTTGGCCAAAAAGGGCGTATGCGTTTTTTCCTGAATATATTCAGGAAAAAACGCATACGCCCTTTTTGGCCAACCAAGCAAGCTTGCAAAGGAAATCTGCACTACAATGAAGTCTCACTGCCCCCCAGTCAAAAGGGCCATCTGAAAAAAGTGTAAAATCCAGAAAGGCAGGACAGGCCATGGAGAACTGGGAGCCTTGTTATGCTGATGGGCGGGATGCAAATTGCCAACAGCCACTCTGGAGAAGTGTATGATGTTTCTTGAAACATCTAGAAAACAAAGCAACAGAGCCTAGGGCACTTCCACTTATGGTCCTATAGCTTAGGGAAATTATAATCAAAAAGACACAGCCACCCCAAAGTTTGGGACGCTGTGTTTACAAGAACCTCATTTACGGTACAAGTTCAATATCACAGAAAGCGAAAAATGGATAAAGTTGTGGTACTTAGGTACAATGCAATATCACTCAGCAATGAAATCTATGTCATCAGTCCCGTAGCAGCATAATGAGTGGATTCAGGTACGATGATTCTAAGTGAAATAAGTCACACAGAAAAAGAAACATCATAAGATGTCACTAATACACGGAATTTAAACTTGGCTACACAGGAACTGAATTTCAAAACAGAACAGGGTCTCAAATGTAGAAAACCAACTTATGCTTGCTTAAGGGGAAAGGTGAGTTGGGGTGCTGCATAAAACCAGAGATTGAAATTAGCACAGATACCGCTCCATAAGCCAAATATGTCATAGACAAGAGCTACTCCTTGCTCTACGAAGTGGACTCAGCACCCCATATTAAACGCCTAAGAATATACCTGACTAGTAAGAATCTTAAAACCTATGGATTTATATGTCTCCGAAAGAGAATCAAGCGTGTGTACAGTGGCATAAACGCAGCAGTGATAGGATTGGTGAGGTTCGGTGAGCAAATGCAGACCCTTTGAAGTCATATTGCATGGTACCCATTCCATGGGTCTCAACTCTCCAGGTTTAAGGGATTCTTCCTTCAGCTAAAACATGCATGTGGAACCCAGAGTACGATCCACCGTGTGATCGGGAAACGTGTTCAAATGTGTCTCAGTGTTCGTCCCCTGGTACTCGGGTGCAACATTCCAGACGCTTTACTAACACTCTCCCCACTTGGAGAGTCAGTGCCTTTAACCTGCTGTTTGGCCCAGTTTGCAATTTCTGTGGAAAATGAACAGGAATAGGGAGAACCAATGAGAGACTAGCTGGAGGTGTCTGGACGGGCAAATTTAACTCTCATTTCCCACCAGGAAGAGGAATTAACCAAAGGCTCAGCGTGCCATGCCGGAACCACACTAGGGCCTGAAGCAATCCTGCGGTGTTGCGGCCAGCTCACAAGAAAGCGAGTTGAAGAAAGGAGCTTAGGGGCACTGTCATTCACAACCCTGCAGAGTTATAAATGACAGCTATCGTCCAAAAATATATTGAAGTAAGGCTGCCAAGAGGACTTGACAGCGGGGCAGAATTGCAGGAAACCGATTTCAGGAGGTAGACTGGAATTGCATGTAAAGCATAGGAAAAGAGGCAGAACGTCCACAATGATGCACTTGGCCAAAAAGGGCGTATGCGTTTTTTCCTGAATATATTCAGGAAAAAACGCATACGCCCTTTTTGGCCAACCAAGCAAGCTTGCAAAGGAAATCTGCACTACAATGAAGTCTCACTGCCCCCAGGTCAAAAGGGCCATCTGAAAAAAGTGTAAAATCCAGAAAGGCAGGACAGGCCATGGAGAACTGGGAGCCTTGTTATGCTGATGGGCGGGATGCAAATTGCCAACAGCCACTCTGGAGAAGTGTATGATGTTTCCTGAAACATCTAGAAAACACAGCAACAGAGCCTAGGGCACTTCCACTTATGGTCCTGTAGCTTAGGGAAATTATAATCAAAAAGACACAGCCACCCCAAAGTTTGGGACGGCTGTGTTTACAAGAAGCTCGTTGACGGTACAAGTTCAATATCACGGAAAGCGAAAAATGGATAAAGTTGTGGTACTTACGTACAATGCAGTATCACTCAGCAATGAAATCTATGTCATCAGTCCCGTAGCAGCATAATGAGTGGATTCAGGTACGATGATTCTAAGTGAAATAAGTCACACAGAAAAAGAAACATCATAAGATGTCACTAATACACGGAATTTAAACTTGGCTACACAGGAACTGAATTTCAAAACAGAACAGGGTCTCAAATGTAGAAAACCAACTTATGCTTGCTTAAGGGGAAAGGTGAGTTGGGGTGCTGCATAAAACCAGAGATTGAAATTAGCACAGATACCGCTCCATAAGCCAAATATGTCATAGACAAGAGCTACTCCTTGCTCAACGAAGTGGACACAACACCCCATATTAAACGCCTAAGAATATACCTGACTAGTAGGAATCTTAAAACCTATGGATTTATATGTCTCCGAAAGAGAATCAAGCGTGTGTACAGTGGCATAAACGCAGCAGTGATAGGATTGGTGAGGTTCGGTGAGCAAATGCAGACCCTTTGAAGTCATATTGCATGGTACCCATTCCATGGGTCTCAACTCTCCAGGTTTAAGGGATTCTTCCTTCAGCTAAAACATGCATGTGGAACCCAGAGTACGATCCACCGTGTGATCAGGAAACGTGTTCAAATGTGTCTCAGTTTTCGTCCCCTGGTACTCGGGTGCAACATTCCAGACGCTTCACTAACACTCTCCCCACTTGGAGAGTCAGTGCCTTTAACCTGCTGTTTGGCCCAGTTTGCAATTTCTGCGGAAAATGAACAGGAATAGGGAGAACCAATGAGAGACTAGCTGGAGGTGTCTGGACGGGCAAATTTAACTCTCATTTCCCACCAGGAAGAGGAATTAACCAAAGGCTCAGCGTGCCATGCCGGAACCACACTAGGGCCTGAAGCAATCCTGCGGTGTTGCGGCCAGCTCACAAGAAAGCGAGTTGAAGAAAGGAGCTCAGGGGCACTGTCATTCACAACCCTGCAGAGTTATAAATGACAGCTATCGTCCAAAAATATATTGAAGTAAGTCTGCCAAGAGGACTTGACAGCGGGGCAGAATTGCAGGAAACCGATTTCAGGAGGTAGACTGGAATTGCATGTAAAGCATAGGAAAAGAGGCAGAACGTCCACAATGATGCACTTGGCCAAAAAGGGCGTATGCGTTTTTTCCTGAATATATTCAGGAAAAAACGCATACGCCCTTTTTGGCCAACCAAGCAAGCTTGCAAAGGAAATCTGCACTACAATGAAGTCTCACTGCCCCCCGGTCAAAAGGGCCATCTGAAAAAAGTGTAAAATCCAGAAAGGCAGGACAGGCCATGGAGAACTGGGAGCCTTGTTATGCTGATGGGCGGGATGCAAATTGCCAACAGCCACTCTGGAGAAGTGTATGATGTTTCTTGAAACATCTAGAAAACAAAGCAACAGAGCCTAGGGCACTTCCACTTATGGTCCTATAGCTTAGGGAAATTATAATCAAAAAGACACAGCCACCCCAAAGTTTGGGACGCTGTGTTTACAAGAACCTCATTTACGGTACAAGTTCAATATCACAGAAAGCGAAAAATGGATAAAGTTGTGGTACTTAGGTACAATGCAATATCACTCAGCAATGAAATCTATGTCATCAGTCCCGTAGCAGCATAATGAGTGGATTCAGGTACGATGATTCTAAGTGAAATAAGTCACACAGAAAAAGAAACATCATAAGATGTCACTAATACACGGAATTTAAACTTGGCTACACAGGAACTGAATTTCAAAACAGAACAGGGTCTCAAATGTAGAAAACCAACTTATGCTTGCTTAAGGGGAAAGGTGAGTTGGGGTGCTGCATAAAACCAGAGATTGAAATTAGCACAGATACCGCTCCATAAGCCAAATATGTCATAGACAAGAGCTGCTCCTTGCTCTACGAAGTGGACTCAGCACCCCATATTAAACGCCTAAGAATATACCTGACTAGTAAGAATCTTAAAACCTATGGATTTATATGTCTCCGAAAGAGAATCAAGCGTGTGTACAGTGGCATAAACGCAGCAGTGATAGGATTGGTGAGGTTCGGTGAGCAAATGCAGACCCTTTGAAGTCATATTGCATGGTACCCATTCCATGGGTCTCAACTCTCCAGGTTTAAGGGATTCTTCCTTCAGCTAAAACATGCATGTGGAACCCAGAGTACGATCCACCGTGTGATCGGGAAACGTGTTCAAATGTGTCTCAGTTTTCGTCCCCTGGTACTCGGGTGCAACATTCCAGACGCTTTACTAACACTCTCCCCACTTGGAGAGTCAGTGCCTTTAACCTGCTGTTTGGCCCAGTTTGCAATTTCTGTGGAAAATGAACAGGAATAGGGAGAACCAATGAGAGACTAGCTGGAGGTGTCTGGACGGGCAAATTTAACTCTCATTTCCCACCAGGAAGAGGAATTAACCAAAGGCTCAGCGTGCCATGCCGGAACCACACTAGGGCCTGAAGCAATCCTGCGGTGTTGCGGCCAGCTCACAAGAAAGCGAGTTGAAGAAAGGAGCTCAGGGGCACTGTCATTCACAACCCTGCAGAGTTATAAATGACAGCTATCGTCCAAAAATATATTGAAGTAAGTCTGCCAAGAGGACTTGACAGCGGGGCAGAATTGCAGGAAACCGATTTCAGGAGGTAGACTGGAATTACATGTAAAGCATAGGGAAAGAGGCAGAACGTCCACAATGATGCACTTGGCCAAAAAGGGCGTATGCGTTTTTTCCTGAATATATTCAGGAAAAAACGCATACGCCCTTTTTGGCCAACCAAGCAAGCTTGCAAAGGAAATCTGCACTACAATGAAGTCTCACTGCCCCCCGGTCAAAAGGGCCATCTGAAAAAAGTGTAAAATCCAAAAAGGCAGGACAGGCCATGGAGAACTGGGAGCCTTGTTATGCTGATGGGCGGGATGCAAATTGCCAACAGCCACTCTGGAGAAGTGTATGATGTTTCCTGAAACATCTAGAAAACACAGCAACAGAGCCTAGGGCACTTCCACTTATGGTCCTGTAGCTTGGGGAAATTATAATAAAAAGACACAGCCACCCCAAAGTTTGGGACGGCTGTGTTTACAAGAACCTCGTTGACGGTACAAGTTCAATATCACGGAAAGCGAAAAATGGATAAAGTTGTGGTACTTACGTACAATGCAGTATCACTCAGCAATGAAATCTATGTCATCAGTCCCGTAGCAGCATAATGAGTGGATTCAGGTACGATGATTCTAAGTGAAATAAGTCACACAGAAAAAGAAACATCATAAGATGTCACTAATACACGGAATTTAAACTTGGCTACACAGGAACTGAATTTCAAAACAGAACAGGGTCTCAAATGTAGAAAACCAACGTATGCTTGCTTAAGGGGAAAGGTGAGTTGGGGTGCTGCATAAAACCAGAGATTGAAATTAGCACAGATACCGCTCCATAAGCCAAATATGTCATAGACAAGAGCTACTCCTTGCTCAACGAAGTGGACTCAACACCCCATATTAAACGCCTAAGAATATACCTGACTAGTAAGAATCTTAAAACCTATGGATTTATATGTCTCCGAAAGAGAATCAAGCGTGTGTACAGTGGCATAAACGCAGCAGTGATAGGATTGGTGAGGTTCGGTGAGCAAATGCAGACCCTTTGAAGTCATATTGCATGGTACCCATTCCATGGGTCTCAACTCTCCAGGTTTAAGGGATTCTTCCTTCAGCTAAAACATGCATGTGGAACCCAGAGTACGATCCACCGTGTGATCGGGAAACGTGTTCAAATGTGTCTCAGTTTTCGTCCCCTGGTACTCGGGTGCAACATTCCAGACGCTTTACTAACACTCTCCCCACTTGGAGAGTCAGTGCCTTTAACCTGCTGTTTGGCCCAGTTTGCAATTTCTGTGGAAAATGAACAGGAATAGGGAGAACCAATGAGAGACTAGCTGGAGGTGTCTGGACGGGCAAATTTAACTCTCATTTCCCACCAGGAAGAGGAATTAACCAAAGGCTCAGCGTGCCATGCCGGAACCACACTAGGGCCTGAAGCAATCCTGCGGTGTTGCGGCCAGCTCACAAGAAAGCGAGTTGAAGAAAGGAGCTCAGGGGCACTGTCATTCACAACCCTGCAGAGTTATAAATGACAGCTATCGTCCAAAAATATATTGAAGTAAGTCTGCCAAGAGGACTTGACAGCGGGGCAGAATTGCAGGAAACCGATTTCAGGAGGTAGACTGGAATTACATGTAAAGCATAGGGAAAGAGGCAGAACGTCCACAATGATGCACTTGGCCAAAAAGGGCGTATGCGTTTTTTCCTGAATATATTCAGGAAAAAACGCATACGCCCTTTTTGGCCAACCAAGCAAGCTTGCAAAGGAAATCTGCACTACAATGAAGTCTCACTGCCCCCCGGTCAAAAGGGCCATCTGAAAAAAGTGTAAAATCCAAAAAGGCAGGACAGGCCATGGAGAACTGGGAGCCTTGTTATGCTGATGGGCGGGATGCAAATTGCCAACAGCCACTCTGGAGAAGTGTATGATGTTTCCTGAAACATCTAGAAAACAAAGCAACAGAGCCTAGGGCACTTCCACTTATGGTCCTGTAGCTTAGGGAAATTATAATCAAAAAGACACAGCCACCCCAAAGTTTGGGACGGCTGTGTTTACAAGAACCTCGTTGACGGTACAAGTTCAATATCACGGAAAGCGAAAAATGGATAAAGTTGTGGTACTTACGTACAATGCAGTATCACTCAGCAATGAAATCTATGTCATCAGTCCCGTAGCAGCATAATGAGTGGATTCAGGTACGATGATTCTAAGTGAAATAAGTCACACAGAAAAAGAAACATCATAAGATGTCACTAATACACGGAATTTAAACTTGGCTACACAGGAACTGAATTTCAAAACAGAACAGGGTCTCAAATGTAGAAAACCAACTTATGCTTGCTTAAGGGGAAAGGTGAGTTGGGGTGCTGCATAAAACCAGAGATTGAAATTAGCACAGATACCGCTCCATAAGCCAAATATGTCATAGACAAGAGCTACTCCTTGCTCAACGAAGTGGACTCAACACCCCATATTAAACGCCTAAGAATATACCTGACTAGTAAGAATCTTAAAACCTATGGATTTATATGTCTCCGAAAGAGAATCAAGCGTGTGTACAGTGGCATAAACGCAGCAGTGATAGGATTGGTGAGGTTCGGTGAGCAAATGCAGACCCTTTGAAGTCATATTGCATGGTACCCATTCCATGGGTCTCAACTCTCCAGGTTTAAGGGATTCTTCCTTCAGCTAAAACATGCATGTGGAACCCAGAGTACGATCCACCGTGTGATCGGGAAACGTGTTCAAATGTGTCTCAGTTTTCGTCCCCTGGTACTCGGGTGCAACATTCCAGACGCTTTACTAACACTCTCCCCACTTGGAGAGTCAGTGCCTTTAACCTGCTGTTTGGCCCAGTTTGCAATTTCTGTGGAAAATGAACAGGAATAGGGAGAACCAATGAGAGACTAGCTGGAGGTGTCTGGACGGGCAAATTTAACTCTCATTTCCCACCAGGAAGAGGAATTAACCAAAGGCTCAGCGTGCCAAGCCGGAACCACACTAGGGCCTGAAGCAATCCTGCGGTGTTGCGGCCAGCTCACAAGAAAGCGAGTTGAAGAAAGGAGCTCAGGGGCACTGTCATTCACAACCCTGCAGAGTTATAAATGACAGCTATCGTCCATAAATATATTGAAGTAAGGCTGCCAAGAGGACTTGACAGTGGGGCAGAATTGCAGGAAACCGATTTCAGGAGGTAGACTGGAATTGCATGTAAAGCATAGGAAAAGAGGCAGAACGTCCACAATGATACACTTGGCCAAAAAGGGCGTATGCGTTTTTTCCTGAATATATTCAGGAAAAAACGCATACGCCCTTTTTGGCCAACCAAGCAAGCTTGCAAAGGAAATCTGCACTACAATGAAGTCTCACTGCCCCCCGGTCAAAAGGGCCTTCTGAATAAAGTGTAAAATCCAGAAAGGCAGGACAGGCCATGGAGAACTGGGAGCCTTGTTATGCTGATGGGCGGGATGCAAATTGCCAACAGCCACTCTGGAGAAGTGTATGATGTTTCCTGAAACATCTAGAAAACAAAGCAACAGAGCCTAGGGCACTTCCACTTATGGTCCTGTAGCTTAGGGAAATTATAATCAAAAAGACACAGCCACCCCAAAGTTTGGGACGGCTGTGTTTACAAGAACCTCGTTGACGGTACAAGTTCAATATCACAGAAAGCGAAAAATGGATAAAGTTGTGGTACTTACGTACAATGCAGTATCACTCAGCAATGAAATCTATGTCATCAGTCCCGTAGCAGCATAATGAGTGGATTCAGGTACGATGATTCTAAGTGAAATAAGTCACACAGAAAAAGAAACATCATAAGATGTCACTAATACACGGAATTTAAACTTGGCTACACAGGAACTGAATTTCAAAACAGAACAGGGTCTCAAATGCAGAAAACCAACTTATGCTTGCTTAAGGGGAAAGGTGAGTTGGGGTGCTGCATAAAACCAGAGATTGAAATTAGCACAGATACCGCTCCATAAGCCAAATATGTCATAGACAAGAGCTACTCCTTGCTCAACGAAGTGGACTCAACACCCCATATTAAACGCCTAAGAATATACCTGACTAGTAAGAATCTTAAAACCTATGGATTTATATGTCTCCGAAAGAGAATCAAGTGTGTGTACAGTGGCATAAACGCAGCAGTGATAGGATTGGTGAGGTTCGGTGAGCAAATGCAGACCCTTTGAAGTCATATTGCATGGTACCCATTCCATGGGTCTCAACTCTCCAGGTTTAAGGGATTCTTCCTTCACCTAAAACATGCATGTGGAACCCAGATTACGATCCACCGTGTGATCAGGAAACGTGTTCAAATGTGTCTCAGTTTTCGTCCCCTGGTACTCGGGTGCAACATTCCAGACGCTTTACTAACACTCTCCCCACTTGGAGAGTCAGTGCCTTTAACCTGCTGTTTGGCCCAGTTTGCAATTTCTGCGGAAAATGAACAGGAATAGGGAGAACCAATGAGAGACTAGCTGGAGGTGTCTGGACGGGCAAATTTAACTCTCATTTCCCACCAGGAAGAGGAAGTAACCAAAGGCTCGGCGTGCCATGCCGGAACCACACTAGGGCCTGAAGCAATCCTGCGGTGTTGCGGCCAGCTCACAAGAAAGCGAGTTGAAGAAAGGAGCTCAGGGGCACTGTCATTCACAACCCTGCAGAGTTATAAATGACAGCTATCGTCCAAAAATATATTGAAGTAAGGCTGCCAAGAGGACTTGACAGCGGGGCAGAATTGCAGGAAACCGATTTCAGGAGGTAGACTGGAATTGCATGTAAAGCATAGGAAAAGAGGCAGAACGTCCACAATGATGCACTTGGCCAAAAAGGGCGTATGCGTTTTTTCCTGAATATATTCAGGAAAAAACGCATACGCCCTTTTTGGCCAACCAAGCAAGCTTGCAAAGGAAATCTGCACTACAATGAAGTCTCACTGCCCCCCGGTCAAAAGGGCCATCTGAAAAAAGTGTAAAATCCAGAAAGGCAGGACAGGCCATGGAGAACTGGGAGCCTTGTTATGCTGATGGGCGGGATGCAAATTGCCAACAGCCACTCTGGAGAAGTGTATGATGTTTCCTGAAACATCTAGAAAACAAAGCAACAGAGCCTAGGGCACTTCCACTTATGGTCGTATAGCTTAGGGAAATTATAATCAAAAAGACACAGCCACCCCAAAGTTTGGGACGGCTGTGTTTACAAGAACCTCGTTGACGGTACAAGTTCAATATTACAGAAAGCGAAAAATGGATAAAGTTGTGGTACTTAGGTACAATGCAATATCACTCAGCAATGAAATCTATGTCATCAGTCCCGTAGCAGCATAATGAGTGGATTCAGGTACGATGATTCTAAGTGAAATAAGTCACACAGAAAAAGAAACATCATAAGATGTCACTAATACACGGAATTTAAACTTGGCTACACAGGAACTGAATTTCAAAACAGAACAGGGTCTCAAATGTAGAAAACCAACTTATGCTTGCTTAAGGGGAAAGGTGAGTTGGGGTGTTGCATAAAACCAGAGATTGAAATTAGCACAGATACCGCTCCATAAGCCAAATATGTAATAGACAAGAGCTACTCCTTGCTCAACGAAGTGGACTCAGCACCCCATATTAAACGCCTAAGAATATACCTGACTAGTAAGAATCTTAAAACCTATGGATTTATATGTCTCTGAAAGAGAATCAAGCGTGTGTACAGTGGCATAAACGCAGCAGTGATAGGATTGGTGAGGTTCGGTGAGCAAATGCAGACCCTTTGAAGTCATATTGCATGGTACCCATTCCATGGGTCTCAACTCTCCAGGTTTAAGGGATTCTTCCTTCAGCTAAAACATGCATGTGGAACCCAGAGTACGATCCACCGTGTGATCGGGAAACGTGTTCAAATGTGTCTCAGTTTTCGTCCCCTGGTACTCGGGTGCAACATTCCAGACGCTTTACTAACACTCTCCCCACTTGGAGAGTCAGTGCCTTTAAGCTGCTGTTTGGCCCAGTTTGCAATTTCTGCGGAAAATGAACAGGAATAGGGAGAACCAATGAGAGACTAGCTGGAGGTGTCTGGACGGGCAAATTGAACTCTCATTTCCCACCAGGAAGAGGAATTAACCAAAGGCTCAGCGTGCCATGCCGGAACCACACTAGGGCCTGAAGCAATCCTGCGGTGTTGCGGCCAGCTCACAAGAAAGCGAGTTGAAGAAAGGAGCTCAGGGGCACTGTCATTCACAACCCTGCAGAGTTATAAATGACAGCTATCGTCCAAAAATATATTGAAGTAAGGCTGCCAAGAGGACTTGACAGCGGGGCAGAATTGCAGGAAACCGATTTCAGGAGGTAGACTGGAATTGCATGTAAAGCATAGGAAAAGAGGCAGAACGTCCACAATGATGCACTTGGCCAAAAAGGGCGTATGCGTTTTTTCCTGAATATATTCAGGAAAAAACGCATACGCCCTTTTTGGCCAACCAAGCAAGCTTGCAAAGGAAATCTGCACTACAATGAAGTCTCACTGCCCCCGGTCAAAAGGGCCATCTGAAAAAAGTGTAAAATCCAGAAAGGCAGGACAGGCCATGGAGAACTGGGAGCCTTGTTATGCTGATGGGCGGGATGCAAATTGCCAACAGCCACTCTGGAGAAGTGTATGATGTTTCCTGAAACATCTAGAAAACAAAGCAACAGAGCCTAGGGCACTTCCACTTATGGTCCTGTAGCTTAGGGAAATTATAATCAAAAAGACACAGCCACCCCAAAGTTTGGGACGGCTGTGTTTACAAGAACCTCGTTGACGGTACAAGTTCAATATCACAGAAAGCGAAAAATGGATAAAGTTGTGGTACTTACGTACAATGCAGTATCACTCAGCAATGAAATCTATGTCATCAGTCCCGTAGCAGCATAATGAGTGGATTCAGGTACGATGATTCTAAGTGAAATAAGTCACACAGAAAAAGAAACATCATAAGATGTCACTAATACACGGAATTTAAACTTGGCTACACAGGAACTGAATTTCAAAACAGAACAGGGTCTCAAATGTAGAAAACCAACTTATGCTTGCTTAAGGGGAAAGGTGAGTTGGGGTGCTGCATAAAACCAGAGATTGAAATTAGCACAGATACCGCTCCATAAGCCAAATATGTAATACACAAGAGCTACTCCTTGCTCAACGAAGTGGACACAACACCCCATATTAAACGCCTAAGAATATACCTGACTAGTAAGAATCTTAAAACCTATGGATTTATATGTCTCCGAAAGAGAATCAAGCGTGTGTACAGTGGCATAAACGCAGCAGTGATAGGATTGGTGAGGTTTGGTGAGCAAATGCAGACCCTTTGAAGTCATATTGCATGGTACCCATTCCATGGGTCTCAACTCTCCAGGTTTAAGGGATTCTTCCTTCAGCTAAAACATGCATGTGGAACCCAGAGTATGATCCACCGTGTGATCGGGAAACGTGTTCAAATGTGTCTCAGTTTTTGTCCCCTGGTACTCGGGTGCAACATTCCAGACGCTTTACTAACACTCTCCCCACTTGGAGACTCAGTGCCTTTAACCTGCTGTTTGGCCCAGTTTGCAATTTCTGCGGAAAATGAACAGGAATAGGGAGAACCAATGAGAGACTAGCTGGAGGTGTCTGGACGGGCAAATTGAACTCTCATTTCCCACCAGGAAGAGGAATTAACCAAAGGCTCAGCGTGCCATGCCGGAACCACACTAGGGCCTGAAGCAATCCTGCGGTGTTGCGGCCAGCTCACAAGAAAGCGAGTTGAAGAAAGGAGCTCAGGGGCACTGTCATTCACAACCCTGCAGAGTTATAAATGACAGCTATCGTCCAAAAATATATTGAAGTAAGGCTGCCAAGAGGACTTGACAGCGGGGCAGAATTGCAGGAAACCGATTTCAGGAGGTAGACTGGAATTGCATGTAAAGCATAGGAAAAGAGGCAGAACGTCCACAATGATGCACTTGGCCAAAAAGGGCGTATGCGTTTTTTCCTGAATAAATTCAGGAAAAAACGCATACGCCCTTTTTGGCCAACCAAGCAAGCTTGCAAAGGAAATCTGCACTACAATGAAGTCTCACTGCCCCCCGGTCAAAAGGGCCATCTGAAAAAAGTGTAAAATCCAGAAAGGCAGGACAGGCCATGGAGAACTGGGAGCCTTGTTATGCTGATGGGCGGGATGCAAATTGCCAACAGCCACTCTGGAGAAGTGTATGATGTTTCCTGAAACATCTAGAAAACAAAGCAACAGAGCCTAGGGCACTTCCACTTATGGTCCTGTAGCTTAGGGAAATTATAATCAAAAAGACACAGCCACCCCAAAGTTTGGGACGGCTGTGTTTACAAGAACCTCGTTGACGGTACAAGTTCAATATCACAGAAAGCGAAAAATGGATAAAGTTGTGGTACTTACGTACAATGCAGTATCACTCAGCAATGAAATCTATGTCATCAGTCCCGTAGCAGCATAATGAGTGGATTCAGGTACGATGATTCTAAGTGAAATAAGTCACACAGAAAAAGAAACATCATAAGATGTCACTAATACACGGAATTTAAACTTGGCTACACAGGAACTGAATTTCAAAACAGAACAGGGTCTCAAATGTAGAAAACCAACTTATGCTTGCTTAAGGGGAAAGGTGAGTTGGGGTGCTGCATAAAACCAGAGATTGAAATTAGCACAGATACCGCTCCATAAGCCAAATATGTAATACACAAGAGCTACTCCTTGCTCAACGAAGTGGACACAACACCCCATATTAAACGCCTAAGAATATACCTGACTAGTAAGAATCTTAAAACCTATGGATTTATATGTCTCCGAAAGAGAATCAAGCGTGTGTACAGTGGCATAAACGCAGCAGTGATAGGATTGGTGAGGTTTGGTGAGCAAATGCAGACCCTTTGAAGTCATATTGCATGGTACCCATTCCATGGGTCTCAACTCTCCAGGTTTAAGGGATTCTTCCTTCAGCTAAAACATGCATGTGGAACCCAGAGTACGATCCACCGTGTGATCGGGAAACGTGTTCAAATGTGTCTCAGTTTTTGTCCCCTGGTACTCGGGTGCAACATTCCAGACGCTTTACTAACACTCTCCCCACTTGGAGAGTCAGTGCCTTTAACCTGCTGTTTGGCCCAGTTTGCAATTTCTGCGGAAAATGAACAGGAATAGGGAGAACCAATGAGAGACTAGCTGGAGGTGTCTGGACGGGCAAATTTAACTCTCATTTCCCACCAGGAAGAGGAATTAACCAAAGGCTCAGCGTGCCATGCCGGAACCACACTAGGGCCTGAAGCAATCCTGCGGTGTTGCGGCCAGCTCACAAGAAAGCGAGTTGAAGAAAGGAGCTCAGGGGCACTGTCATTCACAACCCTGCAGAGTTATAAATGACAGCTATCGTCCAAAAATATATTGAAGTAAGGCTGCCAAGAGGACTTGACAGCGGGGCAGAATTGCAGGAAACCGATTTCAGGAGGTAGACTGGAATTGCATGTAAAGCATAGGAAAAGAGGCAGAACGTCCACAATGATGCACTTGGCCAAAAAGGGCGTATGCGTTTTTTCCTGAATATATTCAGGAAAAAACGCATACGCCCTTTTTGGCCAACCAAGCAAGCTTGCAAAGGAAATCTGCACTACAATGAAGTCTCACTGCCCCCCGGTCAAAAGGGCCATCTGAAAAAAGTGTAAAATCCAGAAAGGCAGGACAGGCCATGGAGAACTGGGAGCCTTGTTATGCTGATGGGCGGGATGCAAATTGCCAACAGCCACTCTGGAGAAGTGTATGATGTTTCCTGAAACATCTAGAAAACAAAGCAACAGAGCCTAGGGCACTTCCACTTATGGTCCTGTAGCTTAGGGAAATTATAATCAAAAAGACACAGCCACCCCAAAGTTTGGGACGGCTGTGTTTACAAGAACCTCGTTGACGGTACAAGTTCAATATCACAGAAAGCGAAAAATGGATAAAGTTGTGGTACTTACGTACAATGCAGTATCACTCAGCAATGAAATCTATGTCATCAGTCCCGTAGCAGCATAATGAGTGGATTCAGGTACGATGATTCTAAGTGAAATAAGTCACACAGAAAAAGAAACATCATAAGATGTCACTAATACACGGAATTTAAACTTGGCTACACAGGAACTGAATTTCAAAACAGAACAGGGTCTCAAATGTAGAAAACCAACTTATGCTTGCTTAAGGGGAAAGGTGAGTTGGGGTGCTGCATAAAACCAGAGATTGAAATTAGCACAGATACCGCTCCATAAGCCAAATATGTCATAGACAAGAGCTACTCCTTGCTCAACGAAGTGGACACAACACCCCATATTAAACGCCTAAGAATATACCTGACTAGTAGGAATCTTAAAACCTATGGATTTATATGTCTCCGAAAGAGAATCAAGCGTGTGTACAGTGGCATAAACGCAGCAGTGATAGGATTGGTGAGGTTCGGTGAGCAAATGCAGACCCTTTGAAGTCATATTGCATGGTACCCATTCCATGGGTCTCAACTCTCCAGGTTTAAGGGATTCTTCCTTCAGCTAAAACATGCATGTGGAACCCAGAGTACGATCCACCGTGTGATCAGGAAACGTGTTCAAATGTGTCTCAGTTTTCGTCCCCTGGTACTCGGGTGCAACATTCCAGACGCTTCACTAACACTCTCCCCACTTGGAGAGTCAGTGCCTTTAACCTGCTGTTTGGCCCAGTTTGCAATTTCTGCGGAAAATGAACAGGAATAGGGAGAACCAATGAGAGACTAGCTGGAGGTGTCTGGACGGGCAAATTTAACTCTCATTTCCCACCAGGAAGAGGAATTAACCAAAGGCTCAGCGTGCCATGCCGGAACCACACTAGGGCCTGAAGCAATCCTGCGGTGTTGCGGCCAGCTCACAAGAAAGCGAGTTGAAGAAAGGAGCTCAGGGGCACTGTCATTCACAACCCTGCAGAGTTATAAATGACAGCTATCGTCCAAAAATATATTGAAGTAAGGCTGCCAAGAGGACTTGACAGCGGGGCAGAATTGCAGGAAACCGATTTCAGGAGGTAGACTGGAATTGCATGTAAAGCATAGGAAAAGAGGCAGAACGTCCACAATGATGCACTTGGCCAAAAAGGGCGTATGCGTTTTTTCCTGAATATATTCAGGAAAAAACGCATACGCCCTTTTTGGCCAACCAAGCAAGCTTGCAAAGGAAATCTGCACTACAATGAAGTCTCACTGCCCCCAGGTCAAAAGGGCCATCTGAAAAAAGTGTAAAATCCAGAAAGGCAGGACAGGCCATGGAGAACTGGGAGCCTTGTTATGCTGATGGGCGGGATGCAAATTGCCAACAGCCACTCTGGAGAAGTGTATGATGTTTCCTGAAACATCTAGAAAACACAGCAACAGAGCCTAGGGCACTTCCACTTATGGTCCTGTAGCTTAGGGAAATTATAATCAAAAAGACACAGCCACCCCAAAGTTTGGGACGGCTGTGTTTACAAGAACCTCGTTGACGGTACAAGTTCAATATCATGGAAAGCGAAAAATGGATAAAGTTGTGGTACTTACGTACAATGCAGTATCACTCAGCAATGAAATCTATGTCATCAGTCCCGTAGCAGCATAATGAGTGGATTCAGGTACGATGATTCTAAGTGAAATAAGTCACACAGAAAAAGAAACATCATAAGATGTCACTAATACACGGAATTTAAACTTGGCTACACAGGAACTGAATTTCAAAACAGAACAGGGTCTCAAATGTAGAAAACCAACTTATGCTTGCTTAAGGGGAAAGGTGAGTTGGGGTGCTGCATAAAACCAGAGATTGAAATTAGCACAGATACCGCTCCATAAGCCAAATATGTCATAGACAAGAGCTACTCCTTGCTCAACGAAGTGGACTCAACACCCCATATTAAACGCCTAAGAATATACCTGACTAGTAAGAATCTTAAAACCTATGGATTTATATGTCTCCGAAAGAGAATCAAGAGTGTGTACAGTGGCATAAACGCAGCAGTGATAGGATTGGTGAGGTTCGGTGAGCAAATGCAGACCCTTTGAAGTCATATTGCATGGTACCCATTCCATGGGTCTCAACTCTCCAGGTTTAAGGGATTCTTCCTTCAGCTAAAACATGCATGTGGAACCCAGAGTACGATCCACCGTGTGATCGGGAAACGTGTTCAAATGTGTCTCAGTTTTCGTCCCCTGGTACTCGGGTGCAACATTCCAGACGCTTTACTAACACTCTCCCCACTTGGAGAGTCAGTGCCTTTAACCTGCTGTTTGGCCCAGTTTGCAATTTCTGTGGAAAATGAACAGGAATAGGGAGAACCAATGAGAGACTAGCTGGAGGTGTCTGGACGGGCAAATTTAACTCTCATTTCCCACCAGGAAGAGGAATTAACCAAAGGCTCAGCGTGCCAAGCCGGAACCACACTAGGGCCTGAAGCAATCCTGCGGTGTTGCGGCCAGCTCACAAGAAAGCGAGTTGAAGAAAGGAGCTCAGGGGCACTGTCATTCACAACCCTGCAGAGTTATAAATGACAGCTATCGTCCAAAAATATATTGAAGTAAGGCTGCCAAGAGGACTTGACAGCGGGGCAGAATTGCAGGAAACCGATTTCAGGAGGTAGACTGGAATTGCATGTAAAGCATAGGAAAAGAGGCAGAACGTCCACAATGATGCACTTGGCCAAAAAGGGCGTATGCGTTTTTTCCTGAATATATTCAGGAAAAAACGCATACGCCCTTTTTGGCCAACCAAGCAAGCTTGCAAAGGAAATCTGCACTACAATGAAGTCTCACTGCCCCCCGGTCAAAAGGGCCATCTGAAAAAAGTGTAAAATCCAGAAAGGCAGGACAGGCCATGGAGAACTGGGAGCCTTGTTATGCTGATGGGCGGGATGCAAATTGCCAACAGCCACTCTGGAGAAGTGTATGATGTTTCCTGAAACATCTAGAAAACAAAGCAACAGAGCCTAGGGCACTTCCACTTATGGTCCTGTAGCTTAGGGAAATTATAATCAAAAAGACACAGCCACCCCAAAGTTTGGGACGGCTGTGTTTACAAGAACCTCGTTGACGGTACAAGTTCAATATCACAGAAAGCGAAAAATGGATAAAGTTGTGGTACTTACGTACAATGCAGTATCACTCAGCAATGAAATCTATGTCATCAGTCCCGTAGCAGCATAATGAGTGGATTCAGGTACGATGATTCTAAGTGAAATAAGTCACACAGAAAAAGAAACATCATAAGATGTCACTAATACACGGAATTTAAACTTGGCTACACAGGAACTGAATTTCAAAACAGAACAGGGTCTCAAATGTAGAAAACCAACTTATGCTTGCTTAAGGGGAAAGGTGAGTTGGGGTGCTGCATAAAACCAGAGATTGAAATTAGCACAGATACCGCTCCATAAGCCAAATATGTCATAGACAAGAGCTACTCCTTGCTCAACGAAGTGGACACAACACCCCATATTAAACGCCTAAGAATATACCTGACTAGTAGGAATCTTAAAACCTATGGATTTATATGTCTCCGAAAGAGAATCAAGCGTGTGTACAGTGGCATAAACGCAGCAGTGATAGGATTGGTGAGGTTCGGTGAGCAAATGCAGACCCTTTGAAGTCATATTGCATGGTACCCATTCCATGGGTCTCAACTCTCCAGGTTTAAGGGATTCTTCCTTCAGCTAAAACATGCATGTGGAACCCAGAGTACGATCCACCGTGTGATCAGGAAACGTGTTCAAATGTGTCTCAGTTTTCGTCCCCTGGTACTCGGGTGCAACATTCCAGACGCTTCACTAACACTCTCCCCACTTGGAGAGTCAGTGCCTTTAACCTGCTGTTTGGCCCAGTTTGCAATTTCTGCGGAAAATGAACAGGAATAGGGAGAACCAATGAGAGACTAGCTGGAGGTGTCTGGACGGGCAAATTTAACTCTCATTTCCCACCAGGAAGAGGAATTAACCAAAGGCTCAGCGTGCCATGCCGGAACCACACTAGGGCCTGAAGCAATCCTGCGGTGTTGCGGCCAGCTCACAAGAAAGCGAGTTGAAGAAAGGAGCTCAGGGGCACTGTCATTCACAACCCTGCAGAGTTATAAATGACAGCTATCGTCCAAAAATATATTGAAGTAAGGCTGCCAAGAGGACTTGACAGCGGGGCAGAATTGCAGGAAACCGATTTCAGGAGGTAGACTGGAATTGCATGTAAAGCATAGGAAAAGAGGCAGAACGTCCACAATGATGCACTTGGCCAAAAAGGGCGTATGCGTTTTTTCCTGAATATATTCAGGAAAAAACGCATACGCCCTTTTTGGCCAACCAAGCAAGCTTGCAAAGGAAATCTGCACTACAATGAAGTCTCACTGCCCCCAGGTCAAAAGGGCCATCTGAAAAAAGTGTAAAATCCAGAAAGGCAGGACAGGCCATGGAGAACTGGGAGCCTTGTTATGCTGATGGGCGGGATGCAAATTGCCAACAGCCACTCTGGAGAAGTGTATGATGTTTCCTGAAACATCTAGAAAACACAGCAACAGAGCCTAGGGCACTTCCACTTATGGTCCTGTAGCTTAGGGAAATTATAATCAAAAAGACACAGCCACCCCAAAGTTTGGGACGGCTGTGTTTACAAGAACCTCGTTGACGGTACAAGTTCAATATCATGGAAAGCGAAAAATGGATAAAGTTGTGGTACTTACGTACAATGCAGTATCACTCAGCAATGAAATCTATGTCATCAGTCCCGTAGCAGCATAATGAGTGGATTCAGGTACGATGATTCTAAGTGAAATAAGTCACACAGAAAAAGAAACATCATAAGATGTCACTAATACACGGAATTTAAACTTGGCTACACAGGAACTGAATTTCAAAACAGAACAGGGTCTCAAATGTAGAAAACCAACTTATGCTTGCTTAAGGGGAAAGGTGAGTTGGGGTGCTGCATAAAACCAGAGATTGAAATTAGCACAGATACCGCTCCATAAGCCAAATATGTCATAGACAAGAGCTACTCCTTGCTCAACGAAGTGGACTCAACACCCCATATTAAACGCCTAAGAATATACCTGACTAGTAAGAATCTTAAAACCTATGGATTTATATGTCTCCGAAAGAGAATCAAGAGTGTGTACAGTGGCATAAACGCAGCAGTGATAGGATTGGTGAGGTTCGGTGAGCAAATGCAGACCCTTTGAAGTCATATTGCATGGTACCCATTCCATGGGTCTCAACTCTCCAGGTTTAAGGGATTCTTCCTTCAGCTAAAACATGCATGTGGAACCCAGAGTACGATCCACCGTGTGATCGGGAAACGTGTTCAAATGTGTCTCAGTTTTCGTCCCCTGGTACTCGGGTGCAACATTCCAGACGCTTTACTAACACTCTCCCCACTTGGAGAGTCAGTGCCTTTAACCTGCTGTTTGGCCCAGTTTGCAATTTCTGTGGAAAATGAACAGGAATAGGGAGAACCAATGAGAGACTAGCTGGAGGTGTCTGGACGGGCAAATTTAACTCTCATTTCCCACCAGGAAGAGGAATTAACCAAAGGCTCAGCGTGCCAAGCCGGAACCACACTAGGGCCTGAAGCAATCCTGCGGTGTTGCGGCCAGCTCACAAGAAAGCGAGTTGAAGAAAGGAGCTCAGGGGCACTGTCATTCACAACCCTGCAGAGTTATAAATGACAGCTATCGTCCATAAATATATTGAAGTAAGGCTGCCAAGAGGACTTGACAGCGGGGCAGAATTGCAGGAAACCAATTTCAGGAGGTAGACTGGAATTGCATGTAAAGCATAGGAAAAGAGGCAGAACGTCCACAATGATACACTTGGCCAAAAAGGGCATATGCGTTTTTTCCTGAATATATTCAGGAAAAAACGCATACGCCCTTTTTGGCCAACCAAGCAAGCTTGCAAAGGAAATCTGCACTACAATGAAGTCTCACTGCCCCCCGGTCAAAAGGGCCTTCTGAATAAAGTGTAAAATCCAGAAAGTCAGGACAGGCCATGGAGAACTGGGAGCCTTGTTATGCTGATGGGCGGGATGCAAATTGCCAACAGCCACTCTGGAGAAGTGTATGATGTTTCCTGAAACATCTAGAAAACAAAGCAACAGAGCCTAGGGCACTTCCACTTATGGTCCTGTAGCTTAGGGAAATTATAATCAAAAAGACACAGCCACCCCAAAGTTTGGGACGGCTGTGTTTACAAGAACCTCGTTGACGATACAAGTTCAATATCACAGAAAGCGAAAAATGGATAAAGTTGTGGTACTTACGTACAATGCAGTATCACTCAGCAATGAAATCTATGTCATCAGTCCCGTAGCAGCATAATGAGTGGATTCAGGTACGATGATTCTAAGTGAAATAAGTCACACAGAAAAAGAAACATCATAAGATGTCACTAATACACGGAATTTAAACTTGGCTACACAGGAACTGAATTTCAAAACAGAACAGGGTCTCAAATGCAGAAAACCAACTTATGCTTGCTTAAGGGGAAAGGTGAGTTGGGGTGCTGCATAAAACCAGAGATTGAAATTAGCACAGATACCGCTCCATAAGCCAAATATGTCATAGACAAGAGCTACTCCTTGCTCAACGAAGTGGACTCAACACCCCATATTAAACGCCTAAGAATATACCTGACTAGTAAGAATCTTAAAACCTATGGATTTATATGTCTCCGAAAGAGAATCAAGTGTGTGTACAGTGGCATAAACGCAGCAGTGATAGGATTGGTGAGGTTCGGTGAGCAAATGCAGACCCTTTGAAGTCATATTGCATGGTACCCATTCCATGGGTCTCAACTCTCCAGGTTTAAGGGATTCTTCCTTCAGCTAAAACATGCATGTGGAACCCAGAGTACGATCCACCGTGTGATCAGGAAACGTGTTCAAATGTGTCTCAGTTTTCGTCCCCTGGTACTCGGGTGCAACATTCCAGACGCTTTACTAACACTCTCCCCACTTGGAGAGTCAGTGCCTTTAACCTGCTGTTTGGCCCAGTTTGCAATTTCTGCGGAAAATGAACAGGAATAGGGAGAACCAATGAGAGACTAGCTGGAGGTGTCTGGACGGGCAAATTTAACTCTCATTTCCCACCAAGAAGAGGAAGTAACCAAAGGCTCGGCGTGCCATGCCGGAACCACACTAGGGCCTGAAGCAATCCTGCGGTGTTGCGGCCAGCTCACAAGAAAGCGAGTTGAAGAAAGGAGCTCAGGGGCACTGTCATTCACAACCCTGCAGAGTTATAAATGACAGCTATCGTCCAAAAATATATTGAAGTAAGGCTGCCAAGAGGACTTGACAGCGGGGCAGAATTGCAGGAAACCGATTTCAGGAGGTAGACTGGAATTGCATGTAAAGCATAGGAAAAGAGGCAGAACGCCCACAATGATGCACTTGGCCAAAAAGGGCCTATGCGTTTTTTCCTGAATATATTCAGGAAAAAACGCATAGGCCCTTTTTGGCCAACCAAGCAAGCTTGCAAAGGAAATCTGCACTACAATGAAGTCTCACTGCCCCCAGGTCAAAAGGGCCATCTGAAAAAAGTGTAAAATCCAGAAAGGCAGGACAGGCCATGGAGAACTGGGAGCCTTGTTATGCTGATGGGCGGGATGCAAATTGCCAACAGCCACTCTGGAGAAGTGTATGATGTTTCCTGAAACATCTAGAAAACAAAGCAACAGAGCCTAGGGCACTTCCACTTATGGTCGTATAGCTTAGGGAAATTATAATCAAAAAGACACAGCCACCCCAAAGTTTGGGACGCTGTGTTTACAAGAACCTCGTTGACGGTACAAGTTCAATATCACAGAAAGCGAAAAATGGATAAAGTTGTGGTACTTAGGTACAATGCAATATCACTCAGCAATGAAATCTATGTCATCAGTCCCGTAGCAGCATAATGAGTGGATTCAGGTACGATGATTCTAAGTGAAATAAGTCACACAGAAAAAGAAACATCATAAGATGTCACTAATACACGGAATTTAAACTTGGCTACACAGGAACTGAATTTCAAAACAGAACAGGGTCTCAAATGTAGAAAACCAACTTATGCTTGCTTAAGGGGAAAGGTGAGTTGGGGTGCTGCATAAAACCAGAGATTGAAATTAGCACAGATACCGCTCCATAAGCCAAATATGTCATAGACAAGAGCTACTCCTTGCTCAACGAAGTGGACACAACACCCCATATTAAACGCCTAAGAATATACCTGACTAGTAGGAATCTTAAAACCTATGGATTTATATGTCTCCGAAAGAGAATCAAGCGTGTGTACAGTGGCATAAACGCAGCAGTGATAGGATTGGTGAGGTTCGGTGAGCAAATGCAGACCCTTTGAAGTCATATTGCATGGTACCCATTCCATGGGTCTCAACTCTCCAGGTTTAAGGGATTCTTCCTTCAGCTAAAACATGCATGTGGAACCCAGAGTACGATCCACCGTGTGATCAGGAAACGTGTTCAAATGTGTCTCAGTTTTCGTCCCCTGGTACTCGGGTGCAACATTCCAGACGCTTCACTAACACTCTCCCCACTTGGAGAGTCAGTGCCTTTAACCTGCTCTTTGGCCCAGTTTGCAATTTCTGCGGAAAATGAACAGGAATAGGGAGAACCAATGAGAGACTAGCTGGAGGTGTCTGGACGGGCAAATTTAACTCTCATTTCCCACCAGGAAGAGGAATTAACCAAAGGCTCAGCGTGCCATGCCGGAACCACACTAGGGCCTGAAGCAATCCTGCGGTGTTGCGGCCAGCTCACAAGAAAGCGAGTTGAAGAAAGGAGCTTAGGGGCACTGTCATTCACAACCCTGCAGAGTTATAAATGACAGCTATCGTCCAAAAATATATTGAAGTAAGGCTGCCAAGAGGACTTGACAGCGGGGCAGAATTGCAGGAAACCGATTTCAGGAGGTAGACTGGAATTGCATGTAAAGCATAGGAAAAGAGGCAGAACGTCCACAATGATGCACTTGGCCAAAAAGGGCGTATGCGTTTTTTCCTGAATATATTCAGGAAAAAACGCATACGCCCTTTTTGGCCAACCAAGCAAGCTTGCAAAGGAAATCTGCACTACAATGAAGTCTCACTGCCCCCAGGTCAAAAGGGCCATCTGAAAAAAGTGTAAAATCCAGAAAGGCAGGACAGGCCATGGAGAACTGGGAGCCTTGTTATGCTGATGGGCGGGATGCAAATTGCCAACAGCCACTCTGGAGAAGTGTATGATGTTTCCTGAAACATCTAGAAAACACAGCAACAGAGCCTAGGGCACTTCCACTTATGGTCCTGTAGCTTAGGGAAATTATAATCAAAAAGACACAGCCACCCCAAAGTTTGGGACGGCTGTGTTTACAAGAACCTCATTGACGGTACAAGTTCAATATCACGGAAAGCGAAAAATGGATAAAGTTGTGGTACTTACGTACAATGCAGTATCACTCAGCAATGAAATCTATGTCATCAGTCCCGTAGCAGCATAATGAGTGGATTCAGGTACGATGATTCTAAGTGAAATAAGTCACACAGAAAAAGAAACATCATAAGATGTCACTAATACACGGAATTTAAACTTGGCTACACAGGAACTGAATTTCAAAACAGAACAGGGTCTCAAATGTAGAAAACCAACTTATGCTTGCTTAAGGGGAAAGGTGAGTTGGGGTGCTGCATAAAACCAGAGATTGAAATTAGCACAGATACCGCTCCATAAGCCAAATATGTAATAGACAAGAGCTACTCCTTGCTCAACGAAGTGGACTCAGCACCCCATATTAAACGCCTAAGAATATACCTGACTAGTAAGAATCTTAAAACCTATGGATTTATATGTCTCCGAAAGAGAATCGAGCGTGTGTACAGTGGCATAAACGCAGCAGTGATAGGATTGGTGAGGTTCGGTGAGCAAATGCAGACCCTTTGAAGTCATATTGCATGGTACCCATTCCATGGGTCTCAACTCTCCAGGTTTAAGGGATTCTTCCTTCAGCTAAAACATGCATGTGGAACCCAGAGTACGATCCACCGTGTGATCGGGAAACGTGTTCAAATGTGTCTCAGTTTTCGTCCCCTGGTACTCGGGTGCAACATTCCAGACGCTTTACTAACACTCTCCCCACTTGGAGAGTCAGTGCCTTTAACCTGCTGTTTGGCCCAGTTTGCAATTTCTGCGGAAAATGAACAAGAATAGGGAGAACCAATGAGAGACTAGCTGGAGGTGTCTGGACGGGCAAATTTAACTCTCATTTCCCACCAGGAAGAGGAATTAACCAAAGGCTCAGCGTGCCATGCCAGAACCACACTAGGGCCTGAAGCAATCCTGCGGTGTTGCGGCCAGCTCACAAGAAAGCGAGTTGAAGAAAGGAGCTCAGGGGCACTGTCATTCACAACCCTGCAGAGTTATAAATGACAGCTATCGTCCAAAAATATATTGAAGTAAGGCTGCCAAGAGGACTTGACAGCGGGGCAGAATTGCAGGAAACCGATTTCAGGAGGTAGACTGGAATTGCATGTAAAGCATAGGAAAAGAGGCAGAACGTCCACAATGATGCACTTGGCCAAAAAGCGCGTATGCGTTTTTTCCTGAATATATTCAGGAAAAAACGCATACGCCCTTTTTGGCCAACCAAGCAAGCTTGCAAAGGAAATCTGCACTACAATGAAGTCTCACTGCCCCCCGGTCAAAAGGGCCATCTGAAAAAAGTGTAAAATCCAGAAAGGCAGGACAGGCCATGGAGAACTGGGAGCCTTGTTATGCTGATGGGCGGGATGCAAATTGCCAACAGCCACTCTGGAGAAGTGTATGATGTTTCCTGAAACATCTAAAAAACAAAGCAACAGAGCCTAGGGCACTTCCACTTATGGTCCTATAGCTTAGGGAAATTATAATCAAAAAGACACAGCCACCCCAAAGTTTGGGACGGCTGTGTTTACAAGAACCTCGTTTACGGTACAAGTTCAATATCACAGAAAGCGAAAAATGGATAAAGTTGTGGTACTTACGTACAATGCAGTATCACTCAGCAATGAAATCTATGTCATCAGTCCCGTAGCAGCATAATGAGTGGATTCAGGTACGATGATTCTAAGTGAAATAAGTCACACAGAAAAAGAAACATCATAAGATGTCACTAATACACGGAATTTAAACTTGGCTACACAGGAACTGAATTTCAAAACAGAACAGGGTCTCAAATGTAGAAAACCTACTTATGCTTGCTTAAGGGGAAAGGTGAGTTGGGGTGCTGCATAAAACCAGAGATTGAAATTAGCACAGATAACGCTCCATAAGCCAAATATGTCATAGACAAGAGCTACTCCTTGCTCAACGAAGTGGACTCAACACCCCATATTAAACGCCTAAGAATATACCTGACTAGTAAGAATCTTAAAACCTATGGATTTATATGTCTCCGAAAGAGAATCGAGCGTGTGTACAGTGGCATAAACGCAGCAGTGATAGGATTGGTGAGGTTCGGTGAGCAAATGCAGACCCTTTGAAGTCATATTGCATGGTACCCATTCCATGGGTCTCAACTCTCCAGGTTTAAGGGATTCTTCCTTCAGCTAAAACATGCATGTGGAACCCAGAGTACGATCCACCGTGTGATCGGGAAACGTGTTCAAATGTGTCTCAGTTTTCGTCCCCTGGTACTCGGGTGCAACATTCCAGACGCTTTACTAACACTCTCCCCACTTGGAGAGTCAGTGCCTTTAACCTGCTGTTTGGCCCAGTTTGCAATTTCTGCGGAAAATGAACAGGAATAGGGAGAACCAATGAGAGACTAGCTGGAGGTGTCTGGACGGGCAAGTTTAACTCTCATTTCCCACCAGGAAGAGGAATTAACCAAAGGCTCAGCGTGCCATGCCGGAACCACACTAGGGCCTGAAGCAATCCTGCGGTGTTGCGGCCAGCTCACAAGAAAGCGAGTTGAAGAAAGGAGCTCAGGGGCACTGTCATTCACAACCCTGCAGAGTTATAAATGACAGCTATCGTCCAAAAATATATTGAAGTAAGGCTGCCAAGAGGACTAGATAGTGGGGCAGAATTGCAGGAAACCGATTTCAGGAGGTAGACTGGAATTGCATGTAAAGCATAGGAAAAGAGGCAGAACGTCCACAATGATGCACTTGGCCAAAAAGGGCGTATGCGTTTTTTCCTGAATATATTCAGGAAAAAACGCATACGCCCTTTTTGGCCAACCAAGCAAGCTTGCAAAGGAAATCTGCACTACAATGAAGTCTCACTGCCCCCCGGTCAAAAGGGCCATCTGAAAAAAGTGTAAAATCCAGAAAGGCAGGACAGGCCATGGAGAACTGGGAGCCTTGTTATGCTGATGGGCGGGATGCAAATTGCCAACAGCCACTCTGGAGAAGTGTATGATGTTTCCTGAAACATCTAGAAAACAAAGCAACAGAGCCTAGGGCACTTCCACTTATGGTCCTATAGCTTAGGGAAATTATAATCAAAAAGACACAGCCAACCCAAAGTTTGGGACGGCTGTGTTTACAAGAACCTCGTTGACGGTACAAGTTCAATATCACAGAAAGCGAAAAATGGATAAAGTTGTGGTACTTAGGTTCAATGCAATATCACTCAGCAATGAAATCTATGTCATCGTCCCATAGCAGCATAATGAGTGGATTCAGGTACGATGATTCTAAGTGAAATAAGTCACACAGAAAAAGAAACATCATAAGATGTCACTAATACACGGAATTTAAACCTGGCTACACAGGAACTGAATTTCAAAACAGAACAGGGTCTCAAATGTAGAAAACCAACTTACGCTTGCTTAAGGGGAAAGGTGAGTTGGGGTGCTGCATAAAACCAGAGATTGAAATTAGCACAGATACCGCTCCATAAGCCAAATATGTAATAGACAAGAGCTACTCCTTGCTCAACGAAGTGGACTCAGCACCCCATATTAAACGCCTAAGAATATACCTGACTAGTAAGAATCTTAAAACCTATGGATTTATATGTCTCCGAAAGAGAATCGAGCGTGTGTACAGTGGCATAAACGCAGCAGTGATAGGATTGGTGAGGTTTGGTGAGCAAATGCAGACCCTTTGAAGTCATATTGCATGGTACCCATTCCATGGGTCTCAACTCTCCAGGTTTAAGGGATTCTTCCTTCAGCTAAAACATGCATGTGGAACCCAGAGTACGATCCACCATGTGATCGGGAAATGTGTTGAAATGTGTCTCAGTTTTCGTCCCCTGGTACTCGGGTGCAACATTCCAGACGCTTTACTAACACTCTCCCCACTTGGAGAGTCAGTGCCTTTAACCTGCTGTTTGGCCCAGTTTGCAATTTCTGCGGAAAATGAACAGGAATAGGGAGAACCAATGAGAGACTAGCTGGAGGTGTCTGGACGGGCAAATTGAACTCTCATTTCCCACCAGGAAGAGGAATTAACCAAAGGCTCAGCGTGCCATGCCGGAACCACACTAGGGCCTGAAGCAATCCTGCGGTGTTGCGGCCAGCTCACAAGAAAGCGAGTTGAAGAAAGGAGCTCAGGGGCACTGTCATTCACAACCCTGCAGAGTTATAAATGACAGCTATCGTCCAAAAATATATTGAAGTAAGGCTGCCAAGAGGACTTGACAGCGGGGCAGAATTGCAGGAAACCGATTTCAGGAGGTAGACTGGAATTGCATGTAAAGCATAGGAAAAGAGGCAGAACGTCCACAATGATGCACTTGGCCAAAAAGGGCGTATGCGTTTTTTCCTGAATATATTCAGGAAAAAACGCATACGCCCTTTTTGGCCAACCAAGCAAGCTTGCAAAGGAAATCTGCACTACAATGAAGTCTCACTGCCCCCCAGTCAAAAGGGCCATCTGAAAAAAGTGTAAAATCCAGAAAGGCAGGACAGGCCATGGAGAACTGGGAGCCTTGTTATGCTGATGGGCGGGATGCAAATTGCCAACAGCCACTGTGGAGAAGTGTATGATGTTTCTTGAAACATCTAAAAAACAAAGCAACAGAGCCTAGGGCACTTCCACTTATGGTCCTGTAGCTTAGGGAAATTATAATCAAAAAGACACAGCCACCCCAAAGTTTGGGACGCTGTGTTTACAAGAACCTCATTTACGGTACAAGTTCAATATCACAGAAAGCGAAAAATGGATAAAGTTGTGGTACTTAGGTACAATGCAATATCACTCAGCAATGAAATCTATGTCATCAGTCCCGTAGCAGCATAATGAGTGGATTCAGGTACGATGATTCTAAGTGAAATAAGTCACACAGAAAAAGAAACATCATAAGATGTCACTAATACACGGAATTTAAACTTGGCTACACAGGAACTGAATTTCAAAACAGAACAGGGTCTCAAATGTAGAAAACCAACTTATGCTTGCTTAAGGGGAAAGGTGAGTTGGGGTGCTGCATAAAACCAGAGATTGAAATTAGCACAGATACCGCTCCATAAGCCAAATATGTAATAGACAAGAGCTACTCCTTGCTCTACGAAGTGGACTCAGCACCCCATATTAAACGCCTAAGAATATACCTGACTAGTAAGAATCTTAAAACCTATGGATTTATATGTCTCCGAAAGAGAATCAAGCGTGTGTACAGTGGCATAAACGCAGCAGTGATAGGATTGGTGAGGTTCGGTGAGCAAATGCAGACCCTTTGAAGTCATATTGCATGGTACCCATTCCATGGGTCTCAACTCTCCAGGTTTAAGGGATTCTTCCTTCAGCTAAAACATGCATGTGGAACCCAGAGTACGATCCACCGTGTGATCGGGAAACGTGTTCAAATGTGTCTCAGTTTTCGTCCCCTGGTACTCGGGTGCAACATTCCAGACGCTTTACTAACACTCTCCCCACTTGGAGAGTCAGTGCCTTTAACCTGCTGTTTGGCCCAGTTTGCAATTTCTGTGGAAAATGAACAGGAATAGGGAGAACCAATGAGAGACTAGCTGGAGGTGTCTGGACGGGCAAATTTAACTCTCATTTCCCACCAGGAAGAGGAATTAACCAAAGGCTCAGCGTGCCATGCCGGAACCACACTAGGGCCTGAAGCAATCCTGCGGTGTTGCGGCCAGCTCACAAGAAAGCGAGTTGAAGAAAGGAGCTCAGGGGCACTGTCATTCACAACCCTGCAGAGTTATAAATGACAGCTATCGTCCAAAAATATATTGAAGTAAGTCTGCCAAGAGGACTTGACAGCGGGGCAGAATTGCAGGAAACCGATTTCAGGAGGTAGACTGGAATTGCATGTAAAGCATAGGAAAAGAGGCAGAACGTCCACAATGATGCACTTGGCCAAAAAGGGCGTATGCGTTTTTTCCTGAATATATTCAGGAAAAAACGCATACGCCCTTTTTGGCCAACCAAGCAAGCTTGCAAAGGAAATCTGCACTACAATGAAGTCTCACTGCCCCCCAGTCAAAAGGGCCATCTGAAAAAAGTGTAAAATCCAGAAAGGCAGGACAGGCCATGGAGAACTGGGAGCCTTGTTATGCTGATGGGCGGGATGCAAATTGCCAACAGCCACTCTGGAGAAGTGTATGATGTTTCTTGAAACATCTAGAAAACAAAGCAACAGAGCCTAGGGCACTTCCACTTATGGTCCTATAGCTTAGGGAAATTATAATCAAAAAGACACAGCCACCCCAAAGTTTGGGACGCTGTGTTTACAAGAACCTCATTTACGGTACAAGTTCAATATCACAGAAAGCGAAAAATGGATAAAGTTGTGGTACTTAGGTACAATGCAATATCACTCAGCAATGAAATCTATGTCATCAGTCCCGTAGCAGCATAATGAGTGGATTCAGGTACGATGATTCTAAGTGAAATAAGTCACACAGAAAAAGAAACATCATAAGATGTCACTAATACACGGAATTTAAACTTGGCTACACAGGAACTGAATTTCAAAACAGAACAGGGTCTCAAATGTAGAAAACCAACTTATGCTTGCTTAAGGGGAAAGGTGAGTTGGGGTGCTGCATAAAACCAGAGATTGAAATTAGCACAGATACCGCTCCATAAGCCAAATATGTAATAGACAAGAGCTACTCCTTGCTCTACGAAGTGGACTCAGCACCCCATATTAAACGCCTAAGAATATACCTGACTAGTAAGAATCTTAAAACCTATGGATTTATATGTCTCCGAAAGAGAATCAAGCGTGTGTACAGTGGCATAAACGCAGCAGTGATAGGATTGGTGAGGTTCGGTGAGCAAATGCAGACCCTTTGAAGTCATATTGCATGGTACCCATTCCATGGGTCTCAACTCTCCAGGTTTAAGGGATTCTTCCTTCAGCTAAAACATGCATGTGGAACCCAGAGTACGATCCACCGTGTGATCGGGAAACGTGTTCAAATGTGTCTCAGTTTTCGTCCCCTGGTACTCGGGTGCAACATTCCAGACGCTTTACTAACACTCTCCCCACTTGGAGAGTCAGTGCCTTTAACCTGCTGTTTGGCCCAGTTTGCAATTTCTGTGGAAAATGAACAGGAATAGGGAGAACCAATGAGAGACTAGCTGGAGGTGTCTGGACGGGCAAATTTAACTCTCATTTCCCACCAGGAAGAGGAATTAACCAAAGGCTCAGCGTGCCATGCCGGAACCACACTAGGGCCTGAAGCAATCCTGCGGTGTTGCGGCCAGCTCACAAGAAAGCGAGTTGAAGAAAGGAGCTCAGGGGCACTGTCATTCACAACCCTGCAGAGTTATAAATGACAGCTATCGTCCAAAAATATATTGAAGTAAGTCTGCCAAGAGGACTTGACAGCGGGGCAGAATTGCAGGAAACCGATTTCAGGAGGTAGACTGGAATTGCATGTAAAGCATAGGAAAAGAGGCAGAACGTCCACAATGATGCACTTGGCCAAAAAGGGCGTATGCGTTTTTTCCTGAATATATTCAGGAAAAAACGCATACGCCCTTTTTGGCCAACCAAGCAAGCTTGCAAAGGAAATCTGCACTACAATGAAGTCTCACTGCCCCCCAGTCAAAAGGGCCATCTGAAAAAAGTGTAAAATCCAGAAAGGCAGGACAGGCCATGGAGAACTGGGAGCCTTGTTATGCTGATGGGCGGGATGCAAATTGCCAACAGCCACTCTGGAGAAGTGTATGATGTTTCTTGAAACATCTAGAAAACAAAGCAACAGAGCCTAGGGCACTTCCACTTATGGTCCTATAGCTTAGGGAAATTATAATCAAAAAGACACAGCCACCCCAAAGTTTGGGACGCTGTGTTTACAAGAACCTCATTTACGGTACAAGTTCAATATCACAGAAAGCGAAAAATGGATAAAGTTGTGGTACTTAGGTACAATGCAATATCACTCAGCAATGAAATCTATGTCATCAGTCCCGTAGCAGCATAATGAGTGGATTCAGGTACGATGATTCTAAGTGAAATAAGTCACACAGAAAAAGAAACATCATAAGATGTCACTAATACACGGAATTTAAACTTGGCTACACAGGAACTGAATTTCAAAACAGAACAGGGTCTCAAATGTAGAAAACCAACTTATGCTTGCTTAAGGGGAAAGGTGAGTTGGGGTGCTGCATAAAACCAGAGATTGAAATTAGCACAGATACCGCTCCATAAGCCAAATATGTCATAGACAAGAGCTACTCCTTGCTCTACGAAGTGGACTCAGCACCCCATATTAAACGCCTAAGAATATACCTGACTAGTAAGAATCTTAAAACCTATGGATTTATATGTCTCCGAAAGAGAATCAAGCGTGTGTACAGTGGCATAAACGCAGCAGTGATAGGATTGGTGAGGTTCGGTGAGCAAATGCAGACCCTTTGAAGTCATATTGCATGGTACCCATTCCATGGGTCTCAACTCTCCAGGTTTAAGGGATTCTTCCTTCAGCTAAAACATGCATGTGGAACCCAGAGTACGATCCACCGTGTGATCGGGAAACGTGTTCAAATGTGTCTCAGTTTTCGTCCCCTGGTACTCGGGTGCAACATTCCAGACGCTTTACTAACACTCTCCCCACTTGGAGAGTCAGTGCCTTTAACCTGCTGTTTGGCCCAGTTTGCAATTTCTGTGGAAAATGAACAGGAATAGGGAGAACCAATGAGAGACTAGCTGGAGGTGTCTGGACGGGCAAATTTAACTCTCATTTCCCACCAGGAAGAGGAATTAACCAAAGGCTCAGCGTGCCATGCCGGAACCACACTAGGGCCTGAAGCAATCCTGCGGTGTTGCGGCCAGCTCACAAGAAAGCGAGTTGAAGAAAGGAGCTCAGGGGCACTGTCATTCACAACCCTGCAGAGTTATAAATGACAGCTATCGTCCAAAAATATATTGAAGTAAGTCTGCCAAGAGGACTTGACAGCGGGGCAGAATTGCAGGAAACCGATTTCAGGAGGTAGACTGGAATTACATGTAAAGCATAGGGAAAGAGGCAGAACGTCCACAATGATGCACTTGGCCAAAAAGGGCGTATGCGTTTTTTCCTGAATATATTCAGGAAAAAACGCATACGCCCTTTTTGGCCAACCAAGCAAGCTTGCAAAGGAAATCTGCACTACAATGAAGTCTCACTGCCCCCCGGTCAAAAGGGCCATCTGAAAAAAGTGTAAAATCCAAAAAGGCAGGACAGGCCATGGAGAACTGGGAGCCTTGTTATGCTGATGGGCGGGATGCAAATTGCCAACAGCCACTCTGGAGAAGTGTATGATGTTTCCTGAAACATCTAGAAAACAAAGCAACAGAGCCTTGGGCACTTCCACTTATGGTCCTGTAGCTTAGGGAAATTATAATCAAAAAGACACAGCCACCCCAAAGTTTGGGACGGCTGTGTTTACAAGAACCTCGTTGACGGTACAAGTTCAATATCACAGAAAGCGAAAAATGGATAAAGTTGTGGTACTTACGTACAATGCAGTATCACTCAGCAATGAAATCTATGTCATCAGTCCCGTAGCAGCATAATGAGTGGATTCAGGTACGATGATTCTAAGTGAAATAAGTCACACAGAAAAAGAAACATCATAAGATGTCACTAATACACGGAATTTAAACTTGGCTACACAGGAACTGAATTTCAAAACAGAACAGGGTCTCAAATGTAGAAAACCAACTTATGCTTGCTTAAGGGGAAAGGTGAGTTGGGGTGCTGCATAAAACCAGAGATTGAAATTAGCACAGATACCGCTCCATAAGCCAAATATGTCATAGACAAGAGCTACTCCTTGCTCAACGAAGTGGACACAACACCCCATATTAAACGCCTAAGAATATACCTGACTAGTAGGAATCTTAAAACCTATGGATTTATATGTCTCCGAAAGAGAATCAAGCGTGTGTACAGTGGCATAAACGCAGCAGTGATAGGATTGGTGAGGTTCGGTGAGCAAATGCAGACCCTTTGAAGTCATATTGCATGGTACCCATTCCATGGGTCTCAACTCTCCAGGTTTAAGGGATTCTTCCTTCAGCTAAAACATGCATGTGGAACCCAGAGTACGATCCACCGTGTGATCAGGAAACGTGTTCAAATGTGTCTCAGTTTTCGTCCCCTGGTACTCGGGTGCAACATTCCAGACGCTTCACTAACACTCTCCCCACTTGGAGAGTCAGTGCCTTTAACCTGCTGTTTGGCCCAGTTTGCAATTTCTGCGGAAAATGAACAGGAATAGGGAGAACCAATGAGAGACTAGCTGGAGGTGTCTGGACGGGCAAATTTAACTCTCATTTCCCACCAGGAAGAGGAATTAACCAAAGGCTCAGCGTGCCATGCCGGAACCACACTAGGGCCTGAAGCAATCCTGCGGTGTTGCGGCCAGCTCACAAGAAAGCGAGTTGAAGAAAGGAGCTCAGGGGCACTGTCATTCACAACCCTGCAGAGTTATAAATGACAGCTATCGTCCAAAAATATATTGAAGTAAGTCTGCCAAGAGGACTTGACAGCGGGGCAGAATTGCAGGAAACCGATTTCAGGAGGTAGACTGGAATTGCATGTAAAGCATAGGAAAAGAGGCAGAACGTCCACAATGATGCACTTGGCCAAAAAGGGCGTATGCGTTTTTTCCTGAATATATTCAGGAAAAAACGCATACGCCCTTTTTGGCCAACCAAGCAAGCTTGCAAAGGAAATCTGCACTACAATGAAGTCTCACTGCCCCCCAGTCAAAAGGGCCATCTGAAAAAAGTGTAAAATCCAGAAAGGCAGGACAGGCCATGGAGAACTGGGAGCCTTGTTATGCTGATGGGCGGGATGCAAATTGCCAACAGCCACTCTGGAGAAGTGTATGATGTTTCTTGAAACATCTAGAAAACAAAGCAAAAGAGCCTAGGGCACTTCCACTTATGGTCCTATAGCTTAGGGAAATTATAATCAAAAAGACACAGCCACCCCAAAGTTTGGGACGCTGTGTTTACAAGAACCTCATTTACGGTACAAGTTCAATATCACAGAAAGCGAAAAATGGATAAAGTTGTGGTACTTAGGTACAATGCAATATCACTCAGCAATGAAATCTATGTCATCAGTCCCGTAGCAGCATAATGAGTGGATTCAGGTACGATGATTCTAAGTGAAATAAGTCACACAGAAAAAGAAACATCATAAGATGTCACTAATACACGGAATTTAAACTTGGCTACACAGGAACTGAATTTCAAAACAGAACAGGGTCTCAAATGTAGAAAACCAACGTATGCTTGCTTAAGGGGAAAGGTGAGTTGGGGTGCTGCATAAAACCAGAGATTGAAATTAGCACAGATACCGCTCCATAAGCCAAATATGTCATAGACAAGAGCTACTCCTTGCTCTACGAAGTGGACTCAGCACCCCATATTAAACGCCTAAGAATATACCTGACTAGTAAGAATCTTAAAACCTATGGATTTATATGTCTCCGAAAGAGAGTCAAGCGTGTGTACAGTGGCATAAACGCAGCAGTGATAGGATTGGTGAGGTTCGGTGAGCAAATGCAGACCCTTTGAAGTCATATTGCATGGTACCCATTCCATGGGTCTCAACTCTCCAGGTTTAAGGGATTCTTCCTTCAGCTAAAACATGCATGTGGAACCCAGAGTACGATCCACCGTGTGATCGGGAAACGTGTTCAAATGTGTCTCAGTTTTCGTCCCCTGGTACTCGGGTGCAACATTCCAGACGCTTTACTAACACTCTCCCCACTTGGAGAGTCAGTGCCTTTAACCTGCTGTTTGGCCCAGTTTGCAATTTCTGTGGAAAATGAACAGGAATAGGGAGAACCAATGAGAGACTAGCTGGAGGTGTCTGGACGGGCAAATTTAACTCTCATTTCCCACCAGGAAGAGGAATTAACCAAAGGCTCAGCGTGCCATGCCGGAACCACACTAGGGCCTGAAGCAATCCTGCGGTGTTGCGGCCAGCTCACAAGAAAGCGAGTTGAAGAAAGGAGCTCAGGGGCACTGTCATTCACAACCCTGCAGAGTTATAAATGACAGCTATCGTCCAAAAATATATTGAAGTAAGTCTGCCAAGAGGACTTGACAGCGGGGCAGAATTGCAGGAAACCGATTTCAGGAGGTAGACTGGAATTACATGTAAAGCATAGGGAAAGAGGCAGAACGTCCACAATGATGCACTTGGCCAAAAAGGGCGTATGCGTTTTTTCCTGAATATATTCAGGAAAAAACGCATACGCCCTTTTTGGCCAACCAAGCAAGCTTGCAAAGGAAATCTGCACTACAATGAAGTCTCACTGCCCCCCGGTCAAAAGGGCCATCTGAAAAAAGTGTAAAATCCAAAAAGGCAGGACAGGCCATGGAGAACTGGGAGCCTTGTTATGCTGATGGGCGGGATGCAAATTGCCAACAGCCACTCTGGAGAAGTGTATGATGTTTCCTGAAACATCTAGAAAACACAGCAACAGAGCCTAGGGCACTTCCACTTATGGTCCTGTAGCTTGGGGAAATTATAATAAAAAGACACAGCCACCCCAAAGTTTGGGACGGCTGTGTTTACAAGAACCTCGTTGACGGTACAAGTTCAATATCACGGAAAGCGAAAAATGGATAAAGTTGTGGTACTTACGTACAATGCAGTATCACTCAGCAATGAAATCTATGTCATCAGTCCCGTAGCAGCATAATGAGTGGATTCAGGTACGATGATTCTAAGTGAAATAAGTCACACAGAAAAAGAAACATCATAAGATGTCACTAATACACGGAATTTAAACTTGGCTACACAGGAACTGAATTTCAAAACAGAACAGGGTCTCAAATGTAGAAAACCAACGTATGCTTGCTTAAGGGGAAAGGTGAGTTGGGGTGCTGCATAAAACCAGAGATTGAAATTAGCACAGATACCGCTCCATAAGCCAAATATGTCATAGACAAGAGCTACTCCTTGCTCAACGAAGTGGACTCAACACCCCATATTAAACGCCTAAGAATATACCTGACTAGTAAGAATCTTAAAACCTATGGATTTATATGTCTCCGAAAGAGAATCAAGCGTGTGTACAGTGGCATAAACGCAGCAGTGATAGGATTGGTGAGGTTCGTTGAGCAAATGCAGACCCTTTGAAGTCATATTGCATGGTACCCATTCCATGGGTCTCAACTCTCCAGGTTTAAGGGATTCTTCCTTCAGCTAAAACATGCATGTGGAACCCAGAGTACGATCCACCGTGTGATCGGGAAACGTGTTCAAATGTGTCTCAGTTTTCGTCCCCTGGTACTCGGGTGCAACATTCCAGACGCTTTACTAACACTCTCCCCACTTGGAGAGTCAGTGCCTTTAACCTGCTGTTTGGCCCAGTTTGCAATTTCTGTGGAAAATGAACAGGAATAGGGAGAACCAATGAGAGACTAGCTGGAGGTGTCTGGACGGGCAAATTTAACTCTCATTTCCCACCAGGAAGAGGAATTAACCAAAGGCTCAGCGTGCCATGCCGGAACCACACTAGGGCCTGAAGCAATCCTGCGGTGTTGCGGCCAGCTCACAAGAAAGCGAGTTGAAGAAAGGAGCTCAGGGGCACTGTCATTCACAACCCTGCAGAGTTATAAATGACAGCTATCGTCCAAAAATATATTGAAGTAAGGCTGCCAAGAGGACTTGACAGCGGGGCAGAATCGCAGGAAACCGATTTCAGGAGGTAGACTGGAATTGCATGTAAAGCATAGGAAAAGAGGCAGAACGTCCACAATGATGCACTTGGCCAAAAAGGGCGTATGCGTATTTTCCTGAGGAAAAAACGCATACGCCCTTTTTGGCCAACCAAGCAAGCTTGCAAAGGAAATCTGCACTACAATGAAGTCTCACTGCCCCCCGGTCAAAAGGGCCATCTGAAAAAAGTGTAAAATCCAGAAAGGCAGGACAGGCCATGGAGAACTGGGAGCCTTGTTATGCTGATGGGCGGGATGCAAATTGCCAACAGCCACTCTGGAGAAGTGTATGATGTTTCCTGAAACATCTAGAAAACAAAGCAACAGAGCCTAGGGCACTTCCACTTATGGTTCTATAGCTTAGGGAAATTATAATCAAAAAGACACAGCCACCCCAAAGTTTGGGACGGCTGTGTTTACAAGAACCTCGTTTACGGTACAAGTTCAATATCACAGAAAGCGAAAAATGGATAAAGTTGTGGTACTTACGTACAATGCAATATCACTCAGCAATGAAATCTATGTCATCAGTCCCGTAGCAGCATAATGAGTGGATTCAGGTACGATGATTCTAAGTGAAATAAGTCACACAGAAAAAGAAACATCATAAGATGTCACTAATACACGGAATTTAAACTTGGCTACACAGGAACTGAATTTCAAAACAGAACAGGGTCTCAAATGTAGAAAACCAACTTATGCTTGCTTAAGGGGAAAGGTGAGTTGGGGTGCTGCATAAAACCAGAGATTGAAATTAGCACAGATACCGCTCCATAAGCCAAATATGTCATAGACAAGAGCTACTCCTTGCTCAACGAAGTGGACTCAACACCCCATATTAAACGCCTAAGAATATACCTGACTAGTAAGAATCTTAAAACCTATGGATTTATATGTCTCCGAAAGAGAATCGAGCGTGTGTACAGTGGCATAAACGCAGCAGTGATAGGATTGGTGAGGTTCGGTGAGCAAATGCAGACCCTTTGAAGTCATATTGCATGGTACCCATTCCATGGGTCTCAACTCTCCAGGTTTAAGGGATTCTTCCTTCAGCTAAAACATGCATGTGGAACCCAGAGTACGATCCACCGTGTGATCGGGAAACGTGTTCAAATGTGTCTCAGTTTTCGTCCCCTGATACTCGGGTGCAACATTCCAGACGCTTTACTAACACTCTCCCCACTTGGAGAGTCAGTGCCTTTAACCTGCTGTTTGGCCCAGTTTGCAATTTCTGTGGAAAATGAACAGGAATAGGGAGAACCAATGAGAGACTAGCTGGAGGTGTCTGGACGGGCAAATTGAACTCTCATTTCCCACCAGGAAGAGGAATTATCCAAAGGCTCAGCGTGCCATGCCGGAACCACACTAGGGCCTGAAGCAATCCTGCGGTGTTGCGGCCAGCTCACAAGAAAGCGAGTTGAAGAAAGGAGCTCAGGGGCACTGTCATTCACAACCCTGCAGAGTTATAAATGACAGCTATCGTCCAAAAATATATTGAAGTAAGGCTGCCAAGAGGACTTGACAGCGGGGCAGAATTGCAGGAAACCGATTTCAGGAGGTAGACTGGAATTGCATGTAAAGCATAGGAAAAGAGGCAGAACGTCCACAATGATGCACTTGGCCAAAAAGGGCGTATGCGGTTTTTCCTGAGGAAAAAACGCATACGCCCTTTTTGGCCAACCAAGCAAGCTTGCAAAGGAAATCTGCACTACAATGAAGTCTCACTGCCCCCCGGTCAAAAGGGCCATCTGAAAAAAGTGTAAAATCCAGAAAGGCAGAACAGGCCATGGAGAACTGGGAGCCTTGTTATGCTGATGGGCGGGATGCAAATTGCCAACAGCCACTCTGGAGAAGTGTATGATGTTTCCTGAAACATCTAGAAAACAAAGCAACAGAGCCTAGGGCACTTCCACTTATGGTCCTATAGCTTAGGGAAATTATAATCAAAAAGACACAGCCACCCCAAAGTTTGGGACGGCTGTGTTTACAAGAACCTCGTTTACGGTACAAGTTCAATATCACAGAAAGCGAAAAATGGATAAAGTTGTGGTACTTACGTACAATGCAGTATCACTCAGCAATGAAATCTATGTCATCAGTCCCGTAGCAGCATAATGAGTGGATTCAGGTACGATGATTCTAAGTGAAATAAGTCACACAGAAAAAGAAACATCATAAGATGTCACTAATACACGGAATTTAAACTTGGCTACACAGGAACTGAATTTCAAAACAGAACAGGGTCTCAAATGTAGAAAACCAACTTATGCTTGCTTAAGGGGAAAGGTGAGTTGGGGTGCTGCATAAAACCAGAGATTGAAATTAGCACAGATACCGCTCCATAAGCCAAATATGTAATAGACAAGAGCTACTCCTTGCTCAACGAAGTGGACTCAACACCCCATATTAAACGCCTAAGAATATACCTGACTAGTAAGAATCTTAAAACCTATGGATTTATATGTCTCCGAAAGAGAATCGAGCGTGTGTACAGTGGCATAAACGCAGCAGTGATAGGATTGGTGAGGTTCGGTGAGCAAATGCAGACCCTTTGAAGTCATATTGCATGGTACCCATTCCATGGGTCTCAACTCTCCAGGTTTAAGGGATTCTTCCTTCAGCTAAAACATGCATGTGGAACCCAGAGTACGATCCACCGTGTGATCGGGAAACGTGTTCAAATGTGTCTCAGTTTTCGTCCCCTGGTACTCGGGTGCAACATTCCAGACGCTTTACTAACACTCTCCCCACTTGGAGAGTCAGTGCCTTTAACCTGCTGTTTGGCCCAGTTTGCAATTTCTGCGGAAAATGAACAGGAATAGGGAGAACCAATGAGAGACTAGCTGGAGGTGTCTGGACGGGCAAATTTAACTCTCATTTCCCACCAGGAAGAGGAATTAACCAAAGGCTCAGCGTGCCATGCTGGAACCACACTAGGGCCTGAAGCAATCCTGCGGTGTTGCGGCCAGCTCACAAGAAAGCGAGTTGAAGAAAGGAGCTCAGGGGCACTGTCATTCACAACCCTGCAGAGTTATAAATGACAGCTATCGTCCAAAAATATATTGAAGTAAGGCTGCCAAGAGGACTTGACAGCGGGGCAGAATTGCAGGAAACCGATTTCAGGAGGTAGACTGGAATTGCATGTAAAGCATAGGAAAAGAGGCAGAACGTCCACAATGATGCACTTGGCCAAAAAGGGCGTATGCGTTTTTTCCTGAATATATTCAGGAAAAAACGCATACGCACTTTTTGGCCAACCAAGCAAGCTTGCAAAGGAAATCTGCACTACAATGAAGTCTCACTGCCCCCCGGTCAAAAGGGCCATCTGAAAAAAGTGTAAAATCCAGAAAGGCAGGACAGGCCATGGAGAACTGGGAGCCTTGTTATGCGGATGGGCGGGATGCAAATTGCCAACAGCCACTCTGGAGAAGTGTATGATGTTTCCTGAAACATCTAGAAAACAAAGCAACAGAGCCTAGGGCACTTCCACTTATGGTCCTATAGCTTAGGGAAATTATAATCAAAAAGACACAGCCACCCCAAAGTTTGGGACGGCTGTGTTTACAAGAACCTCATTTACGGTACAAGTTCAATATCACAGAAAGCGAAAAATGGATAAAGTTGTGGTACTTAGGTACAATGCAATATCACTCAGCAATGAAATCTATGTCATCAGTCCCGTAGCAGCATAATGAGTGGATTCAGGTACGATGATTCTAAGTGAAATAAGTCACACAGAAAAAGAAACATCATAAGATGTCACTAATACACGGAATTTAAACTTGGCTACACAGGAACTGAATTTCAAAACAGAACAGGGTCTCAAATGTAGAAAACCAACTTATGCTTGCTTAAGGGGAAAGGTGAGTTGGGGTGCTGCATAAAACCAGAGATTGAAATTAGCACAGATACCGCTCCATAAGCCAAATATGTCATAGACAAGAGCTACTCCTTGCTCAACGAAGTGGACTCAGCACCCCATATTAAACGCCTAAGAATATACCTGACTAGTAAGAATCTTAAAACCTATGGATTTATATGTCTCCGAAAGAGAATCGAGCGTGTGTACAGTGGCATAAACGCAGCAGTGATAAGATTGATGAGGTTCGGTGAGCAAATGCAGACCCTTTGAAGTCATATTGCATGGTACCCATTCCATGGGTCTCAACTCTCCAGGTTTAAGGGATTCTTCCTTCAGCTAAAACATGCATGTGGAACCCAGAGTACGATCCACCGTGTGATCGGGAAACGTGTTCAAATGTGTCTCAGTTTTCGTCCCCTGGTACTCGGGTGCAACATTCCAGACGCTTTACTAACACTCTCCCCACTTGGAGAGTCAGTGCCTTTAACCTGCTGTTTGGCCCAGTTTGCAATTTCTGCGGAAAATGAACAGGAATAGGGAGAACCAATGAGAGACTAGCTGGAGGTGTCTGGACGGGCAAATTTAACTCTCATTTCCCACCAGGAAGAGGAATTAACCAAAGGCTCAGCGTGCCATGCCGGAACCACACTAGGGCCTGAAGCAATCCTGCGGTGTTGCGGCCAGCTCACAAGAAAGCGAGTTGAAGAAAGGAGCTCAGGGGCACTGTCATTCACAACCCTGCAGAGTTATAAATGACAGCTATCGTCCAAAAATATATTGAAGTAAGGCTGCCAAGAGGACTTGACAGCGGGGCAGAATTGCAGGAAACCGATTTCAGGAGGTAGACTGGAATTGCATGTAAAGCATAGGAAAAGAGGCAGAACGTCCACAATGATGCACTTGGCCAAAAAGGGCGTATGCGTTTTTTCCTGAATATATTCAGGAAAAAACGCATACGCCCTTTTTGGCCAACCAAGATAGCTTGCAAAGGAAATATGCACTACAATGAAGTCTCACTGCCCCCCGTCAAAAGGGCCATCTGAAAAAAGTGTAAAATCCAGAAAGGCAGGACAGGCCATGGAGAACTGGGAGCCTTGTTATGCTGATGGGCGGGATGCAAATTGCCAACAGCCACTCTGGAGAAGTGTATGATGTTTCCTGAAACATCTAAAAAACAAAGCAACAGAGCCTAGGGCACTTCCACTTATGGTCCTGTAGCTTAGGGAAATTATAATCAAAAAGACACAGCCACCCCAAAGTTTGGGACGGCTGTGTTTACAAGAACCTCGTTGACGGTACAAGTTCAATATCACAGAAAGCGAAAAATGGATAAAGTTGTGGTACTTACGTACAATGCAGTATCACTCAGCAATGAAATCTATGTCATCAGTCCCGTAGCAGCATAATGAGTGGATTCAGGTACGATGATTCTAAGTGAAATAAGTCACACAGAAAAAGAAACATCATAAGATGTCACTAATACACGGAATTTAAACTTGGCTACACAGGAACTGAATTTCAAAACAGAACAGGGTCTCAAATGTAGAAAACCAACTTATGCTTGCTTAAGGGGAAAGGTGAGTTGGGGTGCTGCATAAAATCAGAGATTGAAATTAGCACAGATACCGCTCCATAAGCCAAATATGTCATAGACAAGAGCTACTCCTTGCTCAACGAAGTGGACTCAACACCCCATATTAAACGCCTAAGAATATACCTGACTAGTAAGAATCTTAAAACCTATGGATTTATATGTCTCCGAAAGAGAATCAAGCGTGTGTACAGTGGCATAAACGCAGCAGTGATAGGATTGGTGAGGTTCGGTGAGCAAATGCAGACCCTTTGAAGTCATATTGCATGGTACCCATTCCATGGGTCTCAACTCTCCAGGTTTAAGTGATTCTTCCTTCAGCTAAAACATGCATGTGGAACCCAGAGTACGATCCACCGTGTGATCAGGAAACGTGTTCAAATGTGTCTCAGTTTTCATCCCCTGGTACTCGGGTGCAACATTCCAGACGCTTTACTAACACTCTCCCCACTTGGAGAGTCAGTGCCTTTAAACTGCTGTTTGGCCCAGTTTGCAATTTCTGCGGAAAATGAACAGGAATAGGGAGAACCAATGAGAGACTAGCTGGAGGTGTCTGGACGGGCAAATTGAACTCTCATTTCCCACCAGGAAGAGGAAGTAACCAAAGGCTCGGCGTGCCATGCCGGAACCACACTAGGGCCTGAAGCAATCCTGCGGTGTTGCGGCCAGCTCACAAGAAAGCGAGTTGAAGAAAGGAGCTCAGGGGCACTGTCATTCACAACCCTGCAGAGTTATAAATGACAGCTATCGTCCAAAAATATATTGAAGTAAGGCTGCCAAGAGGACTTGACAGCGGGGCAGAATTGCAGGAAACCGATTTCAGGAGGTAGACTGGAATTGCATGTAAAGCATAGGAAAAGAGGCAGAACGTCCACAATGATGCACTTGGCCAAAAAGGGCGTATGCGTTTTTTCCTGAATATATTCAGGAAAAAACGCATACGCCCTTTTTGGCCAACCAAGCAAGCTTGCAAAGGAAATCTGCACTACAATGAAGTCTCACTGCTCCCCGGTCAAAAGGGCCATCTGAAAAAAGTGTAAAATCCAGAAAGGCAGGACAGGCCATGGAGAACTGGGAGCCTTGTTATGCTGATGGGCGGGATGCAAATTGCCAACAGCCACTCTGGAGAAGTGTATGATGTTTCCTGAAACATCTAGAAAACAAAGCAACAGAGCCTAGGGCACTTCCACTTATGGTCCTATAGCTTAGGGAAATTATAATCAAAAAGACACAGCCACCCCAAAGTTTGGGACGGCTGTGTTTACAAGAACCTCGTTGATGGTACAAGTTCAATATCACAGAAAGTGAAAAATGGATAAAGTTGTGGTACTTACGTACAATGCAGTATCACTCAGCAATGAAATCTATGTCATCAGTCCCGTAGCAGCATAATGAGTGGATTCAGGTACGATGATTCTAAGTGAAATAAGTCACACAGAAAAAGAAACATCATAAGATGTCACTAATACACGGAATTTAAACTTGGCTACACAGGAACTGAATTTCAAAACAGAACAGGGTCTCAAATGTAGAAAACCAACTTATGCTTGCTTAAGGGGAAAGGTGAGTTGGGGTGCTGCATAAAACCAGAGATTGAAATTAGCACAGATACCGCTCCATAAGCCAAATATGTAATAGACAAGAGCTACTCCTTGCTCAACGAAGTGGACTCAACACCCCATATTAAACGCCTAAGAATATACCTGACTAGTAAGAATCTTAAAACCTATGGATTTATATGTCTCCGAAAGAGAATCGAGCGTGTGTACAGTGGCATAAACGCAGCAGTGATAGGATTGGTGAGGTTCGGTGAGCAAATGCAGACCCTTTGAAGTCATATTGCATGGTACCCATTCCATGGGTCTCAACTCTCCAGGTTTAAGGGATTCTTCCTTCAGCTAAAACATGCATGTGGAACCCAGAGTATGATCCACCGTGTGATCGGGAAACGTGTTCAAATGTGTCTCAGTTTTCGTCCCCTGGTACTCGGGTGCAACATTCCAGACGCTTTACTAACACTCTCCCCACTTGGAGAGTCAGTGCCTTTAACCTGCTGTTTGGCCCAGTTTGCAATTTCTGCGGAAAATGAACAGGAATAGGGAGAACCAATGAGAGACTAGCTGGAGGTGTCTGGACGGGCAAATTTAACTCTCCTTTCCCACCAGGAAGAGGAATTAACCAAAGGCTCAGCGTGCCATGCCAGAACCACACTAGGGCCTGAAGCAATCCTGCAGTGTTGTGGCCAGCTCACAAGAAAGCGAGTTGAAGAAAGGAGCTCAGGGGCACTGTCATTCACAACCCTGCAGAGTTATAAATGACAGCTATCGTCCAAAAATATATTGAAGTAAGGCTGCCAAGAGGACTTGACAGCGGGGCAGAATTGCAGGAAACCGATTTCAGGAGGTAGACTGGAATTGCATGTAAAGCATAGGAAAAGAGGCAGAACGTCCACAATGATGCACTTGGCCAAAAAGGGCGTATGCGTTTTTTCCTGAATATATTCAGGAAAAAACGCATACGCCCTTTTTGGCCAACCAAGCAAGCTTGCAAAGGAAATCTGCACTACAATGAAGTCTCACTGCCCCCCGGTCAAAAGGGCCATCTGAAAAAAGTGTAAAATCCAGAAAGGCAGGACAGGCCATGGAGAACTGGGAGCCTTGTTATGCTGATGGGCGGGATGCAAATTGCCAACAGCCACTCTGGAGAAGTGTATGATGTTTCCTGAAACATCTAGAAAACAAAGCAACAGAGCCTAGGGCACTTCCACTTATGGTCCTGTAGCTTAGGGAAATTATAATCAAAAAGACACAGCCACCCCAAAGTTTGGGACGGCTGTGTTTACAAGAACCTCGTTGACGGTACAAGTTCAATATCACAGAAAGCGAAAAATGGATAAAGTTGTGGTACTTACGTACAATGCAGTATCACTCAGCAATGAAATCTATGTCATCAGTCCCGTAGCAGCATAATGAGTGGATTCAGGTACGATGATTCTAAGTGAAATAAGTCACACAGAAAAAGAAACATCATAAGATGTCACTAATACACGGAATTTAAACTTGGCTACACAGGAACTGAATTTCAAAACAGAACAGGGTCTCAAATGTAGAAAACCAACTTATGCTTGCTTAAGGGGAAAGGTGAGTTGGGGTGCTGCATAAAACCAGAGATTGAAATTAGCACAGATACCGCTCCATAAGCCAAATATGTCATAGACAAGAGCTACTCCTTGCTCAACGAAGTGGACTCAACACCCCATATTAAACGCCTAAGAATATACCTGACTAGTAAGAATCTTAAAACCTATGGATTTATATGTCTCCGAAAGAGAATCGAGCGTGTGTACAGTGGCATAAACGCAGCAGTGATAGGATTGGTGAGGTTCGGTGAGCAAATGCAGACCCTTTGAAGTCATATTGCATGGTACCCATTCCATGGGTCTCAACTCTCCAGGTTTAAGGGATTCTTCCTTCAGCTAAAACATGCATGTGGAACCCAGAGTACGATCCACCGTGTGATCGGGAAACGTGTTCAAATGTGTCTCAGTTTTCGTCCCCTGGTACTCGGGTGCAACATTCCAGACGCTTTACTAACACTCTCCCCACTTGGAGAGTCAGTGCCTTTAACCTGCTGTTTGGCCCAGTTTGCAATTTCTGTGGAAAATGAACAGGAATAGGGAGAACCAATGAGAGACTAGCTGGAGGTGTCTGGACGGGCAAATTTAACTCTCATTTCCCACCAGGAAGAGGAATTAACCAAAGGCTCAGCGTGCCATGCCGGAACCACACTAGGGCCTGAAGCAATCCTGCGGTGTTGCGGCCAGCTCACAAGAAAGCGAGTTGAAGAAAGGAGCTCAGGGGCACTGTCATTCACAACCCTGCAGAGTTATAAATGACAGCTATCGTCCAAAAATATATTGAAGTAAGTCTGCCAAGAGGACTTGACAGCGGGGCAGAATTGTAGGAAACCGATTTCAGGAGGTAGACTGGAATTACATGTAAAGCATAGGGAAAGAGGCAGAACGTCCACAATGATGCACTTGGCCAAAAAGGGCGTATGCGTTTTTTCCTGAATATATTCAGGAAAAAACGCATACGCCCTTTTTGGCCAACCAAGCAAGCTTGCAAAGGAAATCTGCACTACAATGAAGTCTCACTGCCCCCCGGTCAAAAGGGCCATCTGAAAAAAGTGTAAAATCCAAAAAGGCAGGACAGGCCATGGAGAACTGGGAGCCTTGTTATGCTGATGGGCGGGATGCAAATTGCCAACAGCCACTCTGGAGAAGTGTATGATGTTTCCTGAAACATCTAGAAAACAAAGCAACAGAGCCTAGGGCACTTCCACTTATGGTCCTGTAGCTTAGGGAAATTATAATCAAAAAGACACAGCCACCCCAAAGTTTGGGACGGCTGTGTTTACAAGAACCTCGTTGACGGTACAAGTTCAATATCACAGAAAGCGAAAAATGGATAAAGTTGTGGTACTTACGTACAATGCAGTATCACTCAGCAATGAAATCTATGTCATCAGTCCCGTAGCAGCATAATGAGTGGATTCAGGTACGATGATTCTAAGTGAAATAAGTCACACAGAAAAAGAAACATCATAAGATGTCACTAATACACGGAATTTAAACTTGGCTACACAGGAACTGAATTTCAAAACAGAACAGGGTCTCAAATGTAGAAAACCAACGTATGCTTGCTTAAGGGGAAAGGTGAGTTGGGGTGCTGCATAAAACCAGAGATTGAAATTAGCACAGATACCGCTCCATAAGCCAAATATGTCATAGACAAGAGCTACTCCTTGCTCAACGAAGTGGACACAACACCCCATATTAAACGCCTAAGAATATACCTGACTAGTAGGAATCTTAAAACCTATGGATTTATATGTCTCCGAAAGAGAATCAAGCGTGTGTACAGTGGCATAAACGCAGCAGTGATAGGATTGGTGAGGTTCGGTGAGCAAATGCAGACCCTTTGAAGTCATATTGCATGGTACCCATTCCATGGGTCTCAACTCTCCATGTTTAAGGGATTCTTCCTTCAGCTAAAACATGCATGTGGAACCCAGAGTACGATCCACCGTGTGATCAGGAAACGTGTTCAAATGTGTCTCAGTTTTCGTCCCCTGGTACTCGGGTGCAACATTCCAGACGCTTCACTAACACTCTCCCCACTTGGAGAGTCAGTGCCTTTAACCTGCTGTTTGGCCCAGTTTGCAATTTCTGCGGAAAATGAACAGGAATAGGGAGAACCAATGAGAGACTAGCTGGAGGTGTCTGGACGGGCAAATTGAACTCTCATTTCCCACCAGGAAGAGGAATTAACCAAAGGCTCAGCGTGCCATGCCGGAACCACACTAGGGCCTGAAGCAATCCTGCGGTGTTGCGGCCAGCTCACAAGAAAGCGAGTTGAAGAAAGGAGCTCAGGGGCACTGTCATTCACAACCCTGCAGAGTTATAAATGACAGCTATCGTCCAAAAATATATTGAAGTAAGGCTGCCAAGAGGACTTGACAGCGGGGCAGAATTGCAGGAAACCGATTTCAGGAGGTAGACTGGAATTGCATGTAAAGCATAGGAAAAGAGGCAGAACGTCCACAATGATGCACTTGGCCAAAAAGGGCGTATGCGTTTTTTCCTGAATATATTCAGGAAAAAACGCATACGCCCTTTTTGGCCAACCAAGCAAGCTTGCAAAGGAAATCTGCACTACAATGAAGTCTCACTGCCCCCAGGTCAAAAGGGCCATCTGAAAAAAGTGTAAAATCCAGAAAGGCAGGACAGGCCATGGAGAACTGGGAGCCTTGTTATGCTGATGGGCGGGATGCAAATTGCCAACAGCCACTCTGGAGAAGTGTATGATGTTTCCTGAAACATCTAGAAAACACAGCAACAGAGCCTAGGGCACTTCCACTTATGGTCCTGTAGCTTAGGGAAATTATAATCAAAAAGACACAGCCACCCCAAAGTTTGGGACGGCTGTGTTTACAAGAACCTCGTTGACGGTACAAGTTCAATATCACAGAAAGCGAAAAATGGATAAAGTTGTGGTACTTAGGTACAATGCAATATCACTCAGCAATGAAATCTATGTCATCAGTCCCGTAGCAGCATAATGAGTGGATTCAGGTACGATGATTCTAAGTGAAATAAGTCACACAGAAAAAGAAACATCATAAGATGTCACTAATACACGGAATTTAAACTTGGCTACACAGGAACTGAATTTCAAAACAGAACAGGGTCTCAAATGTAGAAAACCAACTTATGCTTGCTTAAGGGGAAAGGTGAGTTGGGGTGCTGCATAAAACCAGAGATTGAAATTAGCACAGATACCGCTCCATAAGCCAAATATGTAATAGACAAGAGCTACTCCTTGCTCTACGAAGTGGACTCAGCACCCCATATTAAACGCCTAAGAATATACCTGACTAGTAAGAATCTTAAAACCTATGGATTTATATGTCTCCGAAAGAGAATCAAGCGTGTGTACAGTGGCATAAACGCAGCAGTGATAGGATTGGTGAGGTTCGGTGAGCAAATGCAGACCCTTTGAAGTCATATTGCATGGTACCCATTCCATGGGTCTCAACTCTCCAGGTTTAAGGGATTCTTCCTTCAGCTAAAACATGCATGTGGAACCCAGAGTACGATCCACCGTGTGATCGGGAAACGTGTTCAAATGTGTCTCAGTTTTCGTCCCCTGGTACTCGGGTGCAACATTCCAGACGCTTTACTAACACTCTCCCCACTTGGAGAGTCAGTGCCTTTAACCTGCTGTTTGGCCCAGTTTGCAATTTCTGCGGAAAATGAACAGGAATAGGGAGAACCAATGAGAGACTAGCTGGAGGTGTCTGGACGGGCAAATTTAACTCTCATTTCCCACCAGGAAGAGGAAGTAACCAAAGGCTCGGCGTGCCATGCCGGAACCACACTAGGGCCTGAAGCAATCCTGCGGTGTTGCGGCCAGCTCACAAGAGAGCGAGTTGAAGAAAGGAGCTCAGGGGCACTGTCATTCACAACCCTGCAGAGTTATAAATGACAGCGATCGTCCAAAAATATATTGAAGTAAGGCTGCCAAGAGGACTTGACAGTGGGGCAGAATTGCAGGAAACCGATTTCAGGAGGTAGACTGGAATTGCATGTAAAGCATAGGAAAAGAGGCAGAACGTCCACAATGATGCACTTGGCCAAAAAGGGCGTATGCGTTTTTTCCTGAACATATTCAGGAAAAAACGCATACGCCCTTTTTGGCCAACCAAGCAAGCTTGCAAAGAAAATCTGCACTACAATGAAGTCTCACTGTCCCCCGGTCAAAAGGGCCATCTGAAAAAAGTGTAAAATCCAGAAAGGCAGGACAGGCCATGGAGAACTGGGAGCCTTGTTATGCTGATGGGCGGGATGCAAATTGCCAACAGCCACTCTGGAGAAGTGTATGATGTTTCCTGAAACATCTAGAAAACAAAGCAACAGAGCCTAGGGCACTTCCACTTATGGTCCTATAGCTTAGGGAAATTATAATCAAAAAGACACAGCCACCCCAAAGTTTGGGACGGCTGTGTTTACAAGAACCTCGTTTACGGTACAAGTTCAATATCACAGAAAGCGAAAAATGGATAAAGTTGTGGTACTTACGTACAATGCAGTATCACTCAGCAATGAAATCTATGTCATCAGTCCCGTAGCAGCATAATGAGTGGATTCAGCTACGATGATTCTAAGTGAAATAAGTCACACAGAAAAAGAAACATCATAAGATGTCACTAATACACGGAATTTAAACTTGGCTACACAGGAACTGAATTTCAAAACAGAACAGGGTCTCAAATGTAGAAAACCAACTTATGCTTGCTTAAGGGGAAAGGTGAGTTGGGGTGCTGCATAAAACCAGAGATTGAAATTAGCACAGATACCGCTCCATAAGCCAAATATGTAATAGACAAGAGCTACTCCTTGCTCAACGAAGTGGACTCAACACCCCATATTAAACGCCTAAGAATATACCTGACTAGAAAGAATCTTAAAACCTATGGATTTATATGTCTCCGAAGAGAATCGAGCGTGTGTACAGTGGCATAAACGCAGCAGTGATAGGATTGGTGAGGTTCGGTGAGCAAATGCAGACCCTTTGAAGTCATATTGCATGGTACCCATTCCATGGGTCTCAACTCTCCAGGTTTAAGGGATTCTTCCTTCAGCTAAAACATGCATGTGGAACCCAGAGTACGATCCACCGTGTGATCGGGAAACGTGTTCAAATGTGTCTCAGTTTTCGTCCCCTGGTACTCGGGTGCAACATTCCAGACGCTTTACTAACACTCTCCCCACTTGGAGAGTCAGTGCCTTTAACCTGCTGTTTGGCCCAGTTTGCAATTTCTGCGGAAAATGGACAGGAATAGGGAGAACCAATGAGAGACTAGCTGGAGGTGTCTGGACGGGCAAATTGAACTCTCATTTCCCACCAGGAAGAGGAATTAACCAAAGGCTCGGCGTGCCATGCCGGAACCACACTAGGGCCTGAAGCAATCCTGCGGTGTTGCGGCCAGCTCACAAGAGAGCGAGTTGAAGAAAGGAGCTCAGGGGCACTGTCATTCACAACCCTGCAGAGTTATAAATGACAGCTATCGTCCAAAAATATATTGAAGTAAGGCTGCCAAGAGGACTTGACAGTGGGGCAGAATTGCAGGAAACCGATTTCAGGAGGTAGACTGGAATTGCATGTAAAGCATAGGAAAAGAGGCAGAACGTCCACAATGATGCACTTGGCCAAAAAGGGCGTATGCGTTTTTTCCTGAATATATTCAGGAAAAAACGCATACGCCCTTTTTGGCCAACCAAGCAAGCTTGCAAAGAAAATCTGCACTACAATGAAGTCTCACTGCCCCCCGGTCAAAAGGGCCATCTGAAAAAAGTGTAAAATCCAGAAAGGCAGGACAGGCCATGGAGAACTGGGAGCCTTGTTATGCTGATGGGCGGGATGCAAATTGCCAACAGCCACTCTGGAGAAGTGTATGATGTTTCCTGAAACATCTAGAAAACAAAGCAACAGAGCCTAGGGCACTTCCACTTATGGTCCTATAGCTTAGGGAAATTATAATCAAAAAGACACAGCCACCCCAAAGTTTTGGACGGCTGTGTTTACAAGAACCTCATTTACGGTACAAGTTCAATATCACAGAAAGCGAAAAATGGATAAAGTTGTGGTACTTAGGTACAATGCAATATCACTCAGCAATGAAATCTATGTCATCAGTCCCGTAGCAGCATAATGAGTGGATTCAGGTACGATGATTCTAAGTGAAATAAGTCACACAGAAAAAGAAACATCATAAGATGTCACTAATACACGGAATTTAAACTTGGCTACACAGGAACTGAATTTCAAAACAGAACAGGGTCTCAAATGTAGAAAACCAACTTATGCTTGCTTAAGGGGAAAGGTGAGTTGGGGTGCTGCATAAAACCAGAGATTGAAATTAGCACAGATACCGCTCCATAAGCCAAATATGTAATAGACAAGAGCTACTCCTTGCTCAACGAAGTGGACTCAGCACCCCATATTAAACGCCTAAGAATATACCTGACTAGTAAGAATCTTTAAACCTATGGATTTATATGTCTCCGAAAGAGAATCAAGCGTGTGTACAGTGGCATAAACGCAGCAGTGATAAGATTGGTGAGGTTCGGTGAGCAAATGCAGACCCTTTGAAGTCATATTGCATGGTACCCATTCCATGGGTCTCAACTCTCCAGGTTTAAGGGATTCTTCCTTCAGCTAAAACATGCATGTGGAACCCAGAGTACGATCCACCGTGTGATCGGGAAACGTGTTCAAATGTGTCTCAGTTTTCGTCCCCTGGTACTCGGGTGCAACATTCCAGACGCTTTACTAACACTCTCCCCACTTGGAGAGTCAGTGCCTTTAACCTGCTGTTTGGCCCAGTTTGCAATTTCTGCGGAAAATGAACAGGAATAGGGAGAACCAATGAGAGACTAGCTGGAGGTGTCTGGACGGGCAAATTGAACTCTCATTTCCCACCAGGAAGAGGAATTAACCAAAGGCTCAGCGTGCCAAGCCGGAACCACACTAGGGCCTGAAGCAATCCTGCGGTGTTGCGGCCAGCTCACAAGAAAGCGAGTTGAAGAAAGGAGCTCAGGGGCACTGTCATTCACAACCCTGCAGAGTTATAAATGACAGCTATCGTCCAAAAATATATTGAAGTAAGGCTGCCAAGAGGACTTGACAGCGGGGCAGAATCGCAGGAAACCGATTTCAGGAGGTAGACTGGAATTGCATGTAAAGCATAGGAAAAGAGGCAGAACGTCCACAATGATGCACTTGGCCAAAAAGGGCGTATGCGTATTTTCCTGAGGAAAAAACGCATACGCCCTTTTTGGCCAACCAAGCAAGCTTGCAAAGGAAATCTGCACTACAATGAAGTCTCACTGCCCCCCGGTCAAAAGGGCCATCTGAAAAAAGTGTAAAATCCAGAAAGGCAGGACAGGCCATGGAGAACTGGGAGCCTTGTTATGCTGATGGGCGGGATGCAAATTGCCAACAGCCACTCTGGAGAAGTGTATGATGTTTCCTGAAACATCTAGAAAACAAAGCAACAGAGCCTAGGGCACTTCCACTTATGGTCCTATAGCTTAGGGAAATTATAATCAAAAAGACACAGCCACCCCAAAGTTTGGGACGGCTGTGTTTACAAGAACCTCGTTTACGGTACAAGTTCAATATCACAGAAAGCGAAAAATGGATAAAGTTGTGGTACTTACGTACAATGCAGTATCACTCAGCAATGAAATCTATGTCATCAGTCCCGTAGCAGCATAATGAGTGGATCCAGGTACGATGATTCTAAGTGAAATAAGTCACACAGAAAAAGAAACATCATAAGATGTCACTAATACACGGAATTTAAACTTGGCTACACAGGAACTGAATTTCAAAACAGAACAGGGTCTCAAATGTAGAAAACCAACTTATGCTTGCTTAAGGGGAAAGGTGAGTTGGGGTGCTGCATAAAACCAGAGATTGAAATTAGCACAGATACCGCTCCATAAGCCAAATATGTCATAGACAAGAGCTACTCCTTGCTCAACGAAGTGGACTCAACACCCCATATTAAACGCCTAAGAATATACCTGACTAGTAAGAATCTTAAAACCTATGGATTTATATGTCTCCGAAAGAGAATCGAGCGTGTGTACAGTGGCATAAACGCAGCAGTGATAGGATTGGGGAGGTTCGGTGAGCAAATGCAGACCCTTTGAAGTCATATTGCATGGTACCCATTCCATGGGTCTCAACTCTCCAGGTTTAAGGGATTCTTCCTTCAGCTAAAACATGCATGTGGAACCCAGAGTACGATCCACCGTGTGATCGGGAAACGTGTTCAAATGTGTCTCAGTTTTCGTCCCCTGGTACTCGGGTGCAACATTCCAGACGCTTTACTAACACTCTCCCCACTTGGAGAGTCAGTGCCTTTAACCTGCTGTTTGGCCCAGTTTGCAATTTCTGCGGAAAATGGACAGGAATAGGGAGAACCAATGAGAGACTAGCTGGAGGTGTCTGGACGGGCAAATTGAACTCTCATTTCCCACCAGGAAGAGGAATTAACCAAAGGCTCAGCGTGCCATGCCGGAACCACACTAGGGCCTGAAGCAATCCTGCGGTGTTGCGGCCAGCTCACAAGAGAGCGAGTTGAAGAAAGGAGCTCAGGGGCACTGTCATTCACAACCCTGCAGAGTTATAAATGACAGCTATCGTCCAAAAATATATTGAAGTAAGGCTGCCAAGAGGACTACACAGCGGGGCAGAATTGCAGGAAACCGATTTCAGGAGGTAGACTGGAATTGCATGTAAAGCATAGGAAAAGAGGCAGAACGTCCACAATGATGCACTTGGCCAAAAAGGGCGTATGCATTTTTTCCTGAATATATTCAGGAAAAAACGCATACGCCCTTTTTGGCCAACCAAGCAAGCTTGCAAAGGAAATCTGCACTACAATGAAGTCTCACTGCCCCCCGGTCAAAAGGGCCATCTGAAAAAAGTGTAAAATCCAGAAAGGCAGAACAGGCCATGGAGAACTGGGAGCCTTGTTATGCTGATGGGCGGGATGCAAATTGCCAACAGCCACTCTGGAGAAGTGTATGATGTTTCCTGAAACATCTAGAAAACAAAGCAACAGAGCCTAGGGCACTTCCACTTATGGTCCTATAGCTTAGGGAAATTATAATCAAAAAGACACAGCCACCCCAAAGTTTGGGACGGCTGTGTTTACAAGAACCTCGTTGACGGTACAAGTTCAATATCACAGAAAGCGAAAAATGGATAAAGTTGTGGTACTTACGTACAATGCAGTATCACTCAGCAATGAAATCTATGTCATCAGTCCCGTAGCAGCATAATGAGTGGATTCAGGTACGATGATTCTAAGTGAAATAAGTCACACAGAAAAAGAAACATCATAAGATGTCACTAATACACGGAATTTAAACTTGGCTACACAGGAACTGAATTTCAAAACAGAACAGGGTCTCAAATGTAGAAAACCAACTTATGCTTGCTTAAGGGGAAAGGTGAGTTGGGGTGCTGCATAAAACCAGAGATTGAAATTAGCACAGATACCGCTCCATAAGCCAAATATGTAATAGACAAGAGCTACTCCTTGCTCAACGAAGTGGACTCAACACCCCATATTAAACGCCTAAGAATATACCTGACTAGTAAGAATCTTAAAACCTATGGATTTATATGTCTCTGAAAGAGAATCGAGCGTGTGTACAGTGGCATAAACGCAGCAGTGATAGGATTGGTGAGGTTCGGTGAGCAAATGCAGACCCTTTGAAGTCATATTGCATGGTACCCATTCCATGGGTCTCAACTCTCCAGGTTTAAGGGATTCTTCCTTCAGCTAAAACATGCATGTGGAACCCAGAGTACGATCCACCGTGTGATCGGGAAACGTGTTCAAATGTGTCTCAGTTTTCGTCCCCTGGTACTCGGGTGCAACATTCCAGACGCTTTACTAACACTCTCCCCACTTGGAGAGTCAGTGCCTTTAACCTGCTGTTTGGCCCAGTTTGCAATTTCTGCGGAAAATGAACAAGAATAGGGAGAACCAATGAGAGACTAGCTGGAGGTGTCTGGACGGGCAAATTTAACTCTCATTTCCCACCAGGAAGAGGAATTAACCAAAGGCTCAGCGTGCCATGCCAGAACCACACTAGGGCCTGAAGCAATCCTGCGGTGTTGCGGCCAGCTCACAAGAAAGCGAGTTGAAGAAAGGAGCTCAGGGGCACTGTCATTCACAACCCTGCAGAGTTATAAATGACAGCTATCGTCCAAAAATATATTGAAGTCAGGCTGCCAAGAGGACTTGACAGCGGGGCAGAATTGCAGGAAACCGATTTCAGGAGGTAGACTGGAATTGCATGTAAAGCATAGGGAAAGAGGCAGAACGTCCACAATGATGCACTTGGCCAAAAAGGGCGTATGCGTTTTTTCCTGAATATATTCAGGAAAAAACGCATACGCCCTTTTTGGCCAACCAAGCAAGCTTGCAAAGGAAATCTGCACTACAATGAAGTCTCACTGCCCCCCGGTCAAAAGGGCCATCTGAAAAAAGTGTAAAATCCAGAAAGGCAGGACAGGCCATGGAGAACTGGGAGCCTTGTTATGCTGATGGGCGGGATGCAAATTGCCAACAGCCACTCTGGAGAAGTGTATGATGTTTCCTGAAACATCTAGAAAACAAAGCAACAGAGCCTAGGGCACTTCCACTTATGGTCCTGTAGCTTAGGGAAATTATAATCAAAAAGACACAGCCACCCCAAAGTTTGGGACGGCTGTGTTTACAAGAACCTCGTTGACGGTACAAGTTCAATATCACAGAAAGCGAAAAATGGATAAAGTTGTGGTACTTACGTACAATGCAGTATCACTCAGCAATGAAATCTATGTCATCAGTCCCGTAGCAGCATAATGAGTGGATTCAGGTACGATGATTCTAAGTGAAATAAGTCACACAGAAAAAGAAACATCATAAGATGTCACTAATACACAGAATTTAAACTTGGCTACACAGGAACTGAATTTCAAAACAGAACAGGGTCTCAAATGTAGAAAACCAACTTATGCTTGCTTAAGGGGAAAGGTGAGTTGGGGTGCTGCATAAAACCAGAGATTGAAATTAGCACAGATACCGCTCCATAAGCCAAATATGTAATAGACAAGAGCTACTCCTTGCTCAACGAAGTGGACTCAGCACCCCATATTAAACGCCTAAGAATATACCTGACTAGTAAGAATCTTTAAACCTATGGATTTATATGTCTCCGAAAGAGAATCGAGCGTGTGTACAGTGGCATAAACGCAGCAGTGATAGGATTGGTGAGGTTCGGTGAGCAAATGCAGACCCTTTGAAGTCATATTGCATGGTACCCATTCCATGGGTCTCAACTCTCCAGGTTTAAGGGATTCTTCCTTCAGCTAAAACATGCATGTGGAACCCAGAGTACGATCCACCGTGTGATCGGGAAACGTGTTCAAATGTGTCTCAGTTTTCGTCCCCTGATACTCGGGTGCAACATTCCAGACGCTTTACTAACACTCTCCCCACTTGGAGAGTCAGTGCCTTTAACCTGCTGTTTGGCCCAGTTTGCAATTTCTGCGGAAAATGAACAGGAATAGGGAGAACCAATGAGAGACTAGCTGGAGGTGTCTGGACGGGCAAATTTAACTCTCATTTCCCACCAGGAAGAGGAATTAACCAAAGGCTCAGCGTGCCATGCCGGAACCACACTAGGGCCTGAAGCAATCCTGCGGTGTTGCGGCCAGCTCACAAGAAAGCGAGTTGAAGAAAGGAGCTCAGGGGCACTGTCATTCACAACCCTGCAGAGTTATAAATGACAGCTATCGTCCAAAAATATATTGAAGTAAGGCTGCCAAGAGGACTTGACAGCGGGGCAGAATTGCAGGAAACCGATTTCAGGAGGTAGACTGGAATTGCATGTAAAGCATAGGAAAAGAGGCAGAACGTCCACAATGATGCACTTGGCCAAAAAGTGCGTATGCGGTTTTTCCTGAGGAAAACCGCATACGCACTTTTTGGCCAACCAAGCAAGCTTGCAAAGGAAATCTGCACTACAATGAAGTCTCACTGCCCCCCGGTCAAAAGGGCCATCTGAAAAAAGTGTAAAATCCAGAAAGGCAGAACAGGCCATGGAGAACTGGGAGCCTTGTTATGCTGATGGGCGGGATGCAAATTGCCAACAGCCACTCTGGAGAAGTGTATGATGTTTCCTGAAACATCTAGAAAACAAAGCAACAGAGCCTAGGGCACTTCCACTTATGGTCCTATAGCTTAGGGAAATTATAATCAAAAAGACACAGCCACCCCAAAGTTTGGGACGGCTGTGTTTACAAGAACCTCGTTGACGGTACAAGTTCAATATCACAGAAAGCGAAAAATGGATAAAGTTGTGGTACTTACGTACAATGCAGTATCACTCAGCAATGAAATCTATGTCATCAGTCCCGTAGCAGCATAATGAGTGGATTCAGGTACGATGATTCTAAGTGAAATAAGTCACACAGAAAAAGAAACATCATAAGATGTCACTAATACACGGAATTTAAACTTGGCTACACAGGAACTGAATTTCAAAACAGAACAGGGTCTCAAATGTAGAAAACCAACTTATGCTTGCTTAAGGGGAAAGGTGAGTTGGGGTGCTGCATAAAACCAGAGATTGAAATTAGCACAGATACCGCTCCATAAGCCAAATATGTAATAGACAAGAGCTACTCCTTGCTCAACGAAGTGGACTCAACACCCCATATTAAACGCCTAAGAATATACCTGACTAGTAAGAATCTTAAAACCTATGGATTTATATGTCTCCGAAAGAGAATCGAGCGTGTGTACAGTGGCATAAACGCAGCAGTGATAGGATTGGTGAGGTTCGGTGAGCAAATGCAGACCCTTTGAAGTCATATTGCATGGTACCCATTCCATGGGTCTCAACTCTCCAGGTTTAAGGGATTCTTCCTTCAGCTAAAACATGCATGTGGAACCCAGAGTACGATCCACCGTGTGATCGGGAAACGTGTTCAAATGTGTCTCAGTTTTCGTCCCCTGGTACTCGGGTGCAACATTCCAGACGCTTTACTAACACTCTCCCCACTTGGAGAGTCAGTGCCTTTAACCTGCTGTTTGGCCCAGTTTGCAATTTCTGCGGAAAATGAACAGGAATAGGGAGAACCAATGAGAGACTAGCTGGAGGTGTCTGGACGGGCAAATTGAACTCTCATTTCCCACCAGGAAGAGGAATTAACCAAAGGCTCAGCGTGCCAAGCCGGAACCACACTAGGGCCTGAAGCAATCCTGCGGTGTTGCGGCCAGCTCACAAGAAAGCGAGTTGAAGAAAGGAGCTCAGGGGCACTGTCATTCACAACCCTGCAGAGTTATACATGACAGCTATCGTCCAAAAATATATTGAAGTAAGGCTGCCAAGAGGACTTGACAGCGGGGCAGAATCGCAGGAAACCGATTTCAGGAGGTAGACTGGAATTGCATGTAAAGCATAGGAAAAGAGGCAGAACGTCCACAATGATGCACTTGGCCAAAAAGGGCGTATGCGTATTTTCCTGAGGAAAAAACGCATACGCCCTTTTTGGCCAACCAAGCAAGCTTGCAAAGGAAATCTGCACTACAATGAAGTCTCACTGCCCCCCGGTCAAAAGGGCCATCTGAAAAAAGTGTAAAATCCAGAAAGGCAGGACAGGCCATGGAGAACTGGGAGCCTTGTTATGCTGATGGGCGGGATGCAAATTGCCAACAGCCACTCTGGAGAAGTGTATGATGTTTCCTGAAACATCTAGAAAACAAAGCAACAGAGCCTAGGGCACTTCCACTTATGGTCCTATAGCTTAGGGAAATTATAATCAAAAAGACACAGCCACCCCAAAGTTTGGGACGGCTGTGTTTACAAGAACCTCGTTTACGGTACAAGTTCAATATCACAGAAAGTGAAAAATGGATAAAGTTGTGGTACTTACGTACAATGCAGTATCACTCAGCAATGAAATCTATGTCATCAGTCCCGTAGCAGCATAATGAGTGGATTCAGGTACGATGATTCTAAGTGAAATAAGTCACACAGAAAAAGAAACATCATAAGATGTCACTAATACACGGAATTTAAACTTGGCTACACAGGAACTGAATTTCAAAACAGAACAGGGTCTCAAATGTAGAAAACCAACTTATGCTTGCTTAAGGGGAAAGGTGAGTTGGGGTGCTGCATAAAACCAGAGATTGAAATTAGCACAGATACCGCTCCATAAGCCAAATATGTCATAGACAAGAGCTACTCCTTGCTCAACGAAGTGGACTCAACACCCCATATTAAACGCCTAAGAATATACCTGACTAGTAAGAATCTTAAAACCTATGGATTTATATGTCTCCGAAAGAGAATCGAGCGTGTGTACAGTGGCATAAACGCAGCAGTGATAGGATTGGTGAGGTTCGGTGAGCAAATGCAGACCCTTTGAAGTCATATTGCATGGTACCCATTCCATGGGTCTCAACTCTCCAGGTTTAAGGGATTCTTCCTTCAGCTAAAACATGCATGTGGAACCCAGAGTACGATCCACCATGTGATCGGGAAACGTGTTCAAATGTGTCTCAGTTTTCGTCCCCTGGTACTCGGGTGCAACATTCCAGACGCTTTACTAACACTCTCCCCACTTGGAGAGTCAGTGCCTTTAACCTGCTGTTTGGCCCAGTTTGCAATTTCTGCGGAAAATGGACAGGAATAGGGAGAACCAATGAGAGACTAGCTGGAGGTGTCTGGACGGGCAAATTGAACTCTCATTTCCCACCAGGAAGAGGAATTAACCAAAGGCTCAGCGTGCCATGCCGGAACCACACTAGGGCCTGAAGCAATCCTGCGGTGTTGCGGCCAGCTCACAAGAAAGCGAGTTGAAGAAAGGAGCTCAGGGGCACTGTCATTCACAACCCTGCAGAGTTATAAATGACAGCTATCGTCCAAAAATATATTGAAGTAAGGCTGCCAAGAGGACTACACAGCGGGGCAGAATTGCAGGAAACCGATTTCAGGAGGTAGACTGGAATTGCATGTAAAGCATAGGAAAAGAGGCAGAACGTCCACAATGATGCACTTGGCCAAAAAGGGCGTATGCATTTTTTCCTGAATATATTCAGGAAAAAACGCATACGCCCTTTTTGGCCAACCAAGCAAGCTTGCAAAGGAAATCTGCACTACAATGAAGTCTCACTGCCCCCCGGTCAAAAGGGCCATCTGAAAAAAGTGTAAAATCCAGAAAGGCAGGACAGGCCATGGAGAACTGGGAGCCTTGTTATGCTGATGGGCGGGATGCAAATTGCCAACAGCCACTCTGGAGAAGTGTATGATGTTTCCTGAAACATCTAGAAAACAAAGCAACAGAGCCTAGGGCACTTCCACTTATGGTCCTATAGCTTAGGGAAATTATAATCAAAAAGACACAGCCACCCCAAAGTTTGGGACGGCTGTGTTTACAAGAACCTCGTTGACGGTAAAGTTCAATATCACAGAAAGCGAAAAATGGATAAAGTTGTGGTACTTACGTACAATGCAGTATCACTCAGCAATGAAATCTATGTCATCAGTCCCGTAGCAGCATAATGAGTGGATTCAGGTACGATGATTCTAAGTGAAATAAGTCACACAGAAAAAGAAACATCATAAGATGTCACTAATACACGGAATTTAAACTTGGCTACACAGGAACTGAATTTCAAAACAGAACAGGGTCTCAAATGTAGAAAACCAACTTATGCTTGCTTAAGGGGAAAGGTGAGTTGGGGTGCTGCATAAAACCAGATATTGAAATTAGCACAGATACCGCTCCATAAGCCAAATATGTCATAGACAAGAGCTACTCCTTGCTCAACGAAGTGGACTCAACACCCCATATTAAACGCCTAAGAATATACCTGACTAGTAAGAATCTTAAAACCTATGGATTTATATGTCTCCGAAAGAGAATCGAGCGTGTGTACAGTGGCATAAACGCAGCAGTGATAGGATTGGTGAGGTTCGGTGAGCAAATGCAGACCCTTTGAAGTCATATTGCATGGTACCCATTCCATGGGTCTCAACTCTCCAGGTTTAAGGGATTCTTCCTTCAGCTAAAACATGCATGTGGAACCCAGAGTACGATCCACCGTGTGATCGGGAAACGTGTTCAAATGTGTCTCAGTTTTCGTCCCCTGATACTCGGGTGCAACATTCCAGACGCTTTACTAACACTCTCCCCACTTGGAGAGTCAGTGCCTTTAACCTGCTGTTTGGCCCAGTTTGCAATTTCTGCGGAAAATGAACAGGAATAGGGAGAACCAATGAGAGACTAGCTGGAGGTGTCTGGACGGGCAAATTTAACTCTCATTTCCCACCAGGAAGAGGAATTAACCAAAGGCTCAGCGTGCCATGCCGGAACCACACTAGGGCCTGAAGCAATCCTGCGGTGTTGCGGCCAGCTCACAAGAAAGCGAGTTGAAGAAAGGAGCTCAGGGGCACTGTCATTCACAACCCTGCAGAGTTATAAATGACAGCTATCGTCCAAAAATATATTGAAGTAAGGCTGCCAAGAGGACTTGACAGCGGGGCAGAATTGCAGGAAACCGATTTCAGGAGGTAGACTGGAATTGCATGTAAAGCATAGGAAAAGAGGCAGAACGTCCACAATGATGCACTTGGCCTAAAAGTGCGTATGCGGTTTTTCCTGAGGAAAACCGCATACGCCCTTTTTGGCCAACCAAGCAAGCTTGCAAAGGAAATCTGCACTACAATGAAGTCTCACTGCCCCCCGGTCAAAAGGGCCATCTGAAAAAAGTGTAAAATCCAGAAAGGCAGGACAGGCCATGGAGAACTGGGAGCCTTGTTATGCTGATGGGCGGGATGCAAATTGCCAACAGCCACTCTGGAGAAGTGTATGATGTTTCCTGAAACATCTAGAAAACAAAGCAACAGAGCCTAGGGCACTTCCACTTATGGTCCTATAGCTTAGGGAAATTATAATCAAAAAGACACAGCCACCCCAAAGTTTGGGACGGCTGTGTTTACAAGAACCTCGTTGACGGTAAAGTTCAATATCACAGAAAGCGAAAAATGGATAAAGTTGTGGTACTTACGTACAATGCAGTATCACTCAGCAATGAAATCTATGTCATCAGTCCCGTAGCAGCATAATGAGTGGATTCAGGTACGATGATTCTAAGTGAAATAAGTCACACAGAAAAAGAAACATCATAAGATGTCACTAATACACGGAATTTAAACTTGGCTACACAGGAACTGAATTTCAAAACAGAACAGGGTCTCAAATGTAGAAAACCAACTTATGCTTGCTTAAGGGGAAAGGTGAGTTGGGGTGCTGCATAAAACCAGATATTGAAATTAGCACAGATACCGCTCCATAAGCCAAATATGTCATAGACAAGAGCTACTCCTTGCTCAACGAAGTGGACTCAACACCCCATATTAAACGCCTAAGAATATACCTGACTAGTAAGAATCTTAAAACCTATGGATTTATATGTCTCCGAAAGAGAATCGAGCGTGTGTACAGTGGCATAAACGCAGCAGTGATAGGATTGGTGAGGTTCGGTGAGCAAATGCAGACCCTTTGAAGTCATATTGCATGGTACCCATTCCATGGGTCTCAACTCTCCAGGTTTAAGGGATTCTTCCTTCAGCTAAAACATGCATGTGGAACCCAGAGTACGATCCACCGTGTGATCGGGAAACGTGTTCAAATGTGTCTCAGTTTTCGTCCCCTGATACTCGGGTGCAACATTCCAGACGCTTTACTAACACTCTCCCCACTTGGAGAGTCAGTGCCTTTAACCTGCTGTTTGGCCCAGTTTGCAATTTCTGCGGAAAATGAACAGGAATAGGGAGAACCAATGAGAGACTAGCTGGAGGTGTCTGGACGGGCAAATTTAACTCTCATTTCCCACCAGGAAGAGGAATTAACCAAAGGCTCAGCGTGCCATGCCGGAACCACACTAGGGCCTGAAGCAATCCTGCGGTGTTGCGGCCAGCTCACAAGAAAGCGAGTTGAAGAAAGGAGCTCAGGGGCACTGTCATTCACAACCCTGCAGAGTTATAAATGACAGCTATCGTCCAAAAATATATTGAAGTAAGGCTGCCAAGAGGACTTGACAGCGGGGCAGAATTGCAGGAAACCGATTTCAGGAGGTAGACTGGAATTGCATGTAAAGCATAGGAAAAGAGGCAGAACGTCCACAATGATGCACTTGGCCTAAAAGTGCGTATGCGGTTTTTCCTGAGGAAAACCGCATACGCCCTTTTTGGCCAACCAAGCAAGCTTGCAAAGGAAATCTGCACTACAATGAAGTCTCACTGCCCCCCGGTCAAAAGGGCCATCTGAAAAAAGTGTAAAATCCAGAAAGGCAGAACAGGCCATGGAGAACTGGGAGCCTTGTTATGCTGATGGGCGGGATGCAAATTGCCAACAGCCACTCTGGAGAAGTGTATGATGTTTCCTGAAACATCTAGAAAACAAAGCAACAGAGCCTAGGGCACTTCCACTTATGGTCCTATAGCTTAGGGAAATTATAATCAAAAAGACACAGCCACCCCAAAGTTTGGGACGGCTGTGTTTACAAGAACCTCGTTGACGGTACAAGTTCAATATCACAGAAAGCGAAAAATGGATAAAGTTGTGGTACTTACGTACAATGCAGTATCACTCAGCAATGAAATCTATGTCATCAGTCCCGTAGCAGCATAATGAGTGGATTCAGGTACGATGATTCTAAGTGAAATAAGTCACACAGAAAAAGAAACATCATAAGATGTCACTAATACACGGAATTTAAACTTGGCTACACAGGAACTGAATTTCAAAACAGAACAGGGTCTCAAATGTAGAAAACCAACTTATGCTTGCTTAAGGGGAAAGGTGAGTTGGGGTGCTGCATAAAACCAGAGATTGAAATTAGCACAGATACCGCTCCATAAGCCAAATATGTAATAGACAAGAGCTACTCCTTGCTCAACGAAGTGGACTCAACACCCCATATTAAACGCCTAAGAATATACCTGACTAGTAAGAATCTTAAAACCTATGGATTTATATGTCTCCGAAAGAGAATCGAGCGTGTGTACAGTGGCATAAACGCAGCAGTGATAGGATTGGTGAGGTTCGGTGAGCAAATGCAGACCCTTTGAAGTCATATTGCATGGTACCCATTCCATGGGTCTCAACTCTCCAGGTTTAAGGGATTCTTCCTTCAGCTAAAACATGCATGTGGAACCCAGAGTACGATCCACCGTGTGATCGGGAAACGTGTTCAAATGTGTCTCAGTTTTCGTCCCCTGGTACTCGGGTGCAACATTCCAGACGCTTTACTAACACTCTCCCCACTTGGAGAGTCAGTGCCTTTAACCTGCTGTTTGGCCCAGTTTGCAATTTCTGCGGAAAATGGACAGGAATAGGGAGAACCAATGAGAGACTAGCTGGAGGTGTCTGGACGGGCAAATTGAACTCTCATTTCCCACCAGGAAGAGGAATTAACCAAAGGCTCAGCGTGCCATGCCGGAACCACACTAGGGCCTGAAGCAATCCTGCGGTGTTGCGGCCAGCTCACAAGAAAGCGAGTTGAAGAAAGGAGCTCAGGGGCACTGTCATTCACAACCCTGCAGAGTTATAAATGACAGCTATCGTCCAAAAATATATTGAAGTAAGGCTGCCAAGAGGACTACACAGCGGGGCAGAATTGCAGGAAACCGATTTCAGGAGGTAGACTGGAATTGCATGTAAAGCATAGGAAAAGAGGCAGAACGTCCACAATGATGCACTTGGCCAAAAAGGGCGTATGCGTTTTTTCCTGAATATATTCAGGAAAAAACGCATACGCCCTTTTTGGCCAACCAAGCAAGCTTGCAAAGGAAATCTGCACTACAATGAAGTCTCACTGCCCCCCGGTCAAAAGGGCCATCTGAAAAAAGTGTAAAATCCAGAAAGGCAGGACAGGCCATGGAGAACTGGGAGCCTTGTTATGCTGATGGGCGGGATGCAAATTGCCAACAGCCACTCTGGAGAAGTGTATGATGTTTCCTGAAACATCTAGAAAACAAAGCAACAGAGCCTAGGGCACTTCCACTTATGGTCCTATAGCTTAGGGAAATTATAATCAAAAAGACACAGCCACCCCAAAGTTTGGGACGGCTGTGTTTACAAGAACCTCGTTGACGGTAAAGTTCAATATCACAGAAAGCGAAAAATGGATAAAGTTGTGGTACTTACGTACAATGCAGTATCACTCAGCAATGAAATCTATGTCATCAGTCCCGTAGCAGCATAATGAGTGGATTCAGGTACGATGATTCTAAGTGAAATAAGTCACACAGAAAAAGAAACATCATAAGATGTCACTAATACACGGAATTTAAACTTGGCTACACAGGAACTGAATTTCAAAACAGAACAGGGTCTCAAATGTAGAAAACCAACTTATGCTTGCTTAAGGGGAAAGGTGAGTTGGGGTGCTGCATAAAACCAGATATTGAAATTAGCACAGATACCGCTCCATAAGCCAAATATGTCATAGACAAGAGCTACTCCTTGCTCAACGAAGTGGACTCAACACCCCATATTAAACGCCTAAGAATATACCTGACTAGTAAGAATCTTAAAACCTATGGATTTATATGTCTCCGAAAGAGAATCGAGCGTGTGTACAGTGGCATAAACGCAGCAGTGATAGGATTGGTGAGGTTCGGTGAGCAAATGCAGACCCTTTGAAGTCATATTGCATGGTACCCATTCCATGGGTCTCAACTCTCCAGGTTTAAGGGATTCTTCCTTCAGCTAAAACATGCATGTGGAACCCAGAGTACGATCCACCGTGTGATCGGGAAACGTGTTCAAATGTGTCTCAGTTTTCGTCCCCTGATACTCGGGTGCAACATTCCAGACGCTTTACTAACACTCTCCCCACTTGGAGAGTCAGTGCCTTTAACCTGCTGTTTGGCCCAGTTTGCAATTTCTGCGGAAAATGAACAGGAATAGGGAGAACCAATGAGAGACTAGCTGGAGGTGTCTGGACGGGCAAATTTAACTCTCATTTCCCACCAGGAAGAGGAATTAACCAAAGGCTCAGCGTGCCATGCCGGAACCACACTAGGGCCTGAAGCAATCCTGCGGTGTTGCGGCCAGCTCACAAGAAAGCGAGTTGAAGAAAGGAGCTCAGGGGCACTGTCATTCACAACCCTGCAGAGTTATAAATGACAGCTATCGTCCAAAAATATATTGAAGTAAGGCTGCCAAGAGGACTTGACAGCGGGGCAGAATTGCAGGAAACCGATTTCAGGAGGTAGACTGGAATTGCATGTAAAGCATAGGAAAAGAGGCAGAACGTCCACAATGATGCACTTGGCCTAAAAGTGCGTATGCGGTTTTTCCTGAGGAAAACCGCATACGCCCTTTTTGGCCAACCAAGCAAGCTTGCAAAGGAAATCTGCACTACAATGAAGTCTCACTGCCCCCCGGTCAAAAGGGCCATCTGAAAAAAGTGTAAAATCCAGAAAGGCAGAACAGGCCATGGAGAACTGGGAGCCTTGTTATGCTGATGGGCGGGATGCAAATTGCCAACAGCCACTCTGGAGAAGTGTATGATGTTTCCTGAAACATCTAGAAAACAAAGCAACAGAGCCTAGGGCACTTCCACTTATGGTCCTATAGCTTAGGGAAATTATAATCAAAAAGACACAGCCACCCCAAAGTTTGGGACGGCTGTGTTTACAAGAACCTCGTTGACGGTACAAGTTCAATATCACAGAAAGCGAAAAATGGATAAAGTTGTGGTACTTACGTACAATGCAGTATCACTCAGCAATGAAATCTATGTCATCAGTCCCGTAGCAGCATAATGAGTGGATTCAGGTACGATGATTCTAAGTGAAATAAGTCACACAGAAAAAGAAACATCATAAGATGTCACTAATACACGGAATTTAAACTTGGCTACACAGGAACTGAATTTCAAAACAGAACAGGGTCTCAAATGTAGAAAACCAACTTATGCTTGCTTAAGGGGAAAGGTGAGTTGGGGTGCTGCATAAAACCAGAGATTGAAATTAGCACAGATACCGCTCCATAAGCCAAATATGTAATAGACAAGAGCTACTCCTTGCTCAACGAAGTGGACTCAACACCCCATATTAAACGCCTAAGAATATACCTGACTAGTAAGAATCTTAAAACCTATGGATTTATATGTCTCCGAAAGAGAATCGAGCGTGTGTACAGTGGCATAAACGCAGCAGTGATAGGATTGGTGAGGTTCGGTGAGCAAATGCAGACCCTTTGAAGTCATATTGCATGGTACCCATTCCATGGGTCTCAACTCTCCAGGTTTAAGGGATTCTTCCTTCAGCTAAAACATGCATGTGGAACCCAGAGTACGATCCACCGTGTGATCGGGAAACGTGTTCAAATGTGTCTCAGTTTTCGTCCCCTGGTACTCGGGTGCAACATTCCAGACGCTTTACTAACACTCTCCCCACTTGGAGAGTCAGTGCCTTTAACCTGCTGTTTGGCCCAGTTTGCAATTTCTGCGGAAAATGAACAGGAATAGGGAGAACCAATGAGAGACTAGCTGGAGGTGTCTGGACGGGCAAATTGAACTCTCATTTCCCACCAGGAAGAGGAATTAACCAAAGGCTCAGCGTGCCATGCCGGAACCACACTAGGGCCTGAAGCAATCCTGCGGTGTTGCGGCCAGCTCACAAGAAAGCGAGTTGAAGAAAGGAGCTCAGGGGCACTGTCATTCACAACCCTGCAGAGTTATAAATGACAGCTATCGTCCAAAAATATATTGAAGTAAGGCTGCCAAGAGGACTTGACAGCGGGGCAGAATTGCAGGAAACCGATTTCAGGAGGTAGACTGGAATTGCATGTAAAGCATAGGAAAAGAGGCAGAACGTCCACAATGATGCACTTGGCCAAAAAGGGCGTATGCGTTTTTTCCTGAATATATTCAGGAAAAAACGCATACGCCCTTTTTGGCCAACCAAGCAAGCTTGCAAAGGAAATCTGCACTACAATGAAGTCTCACTGCCCCCCGGTCAAAAGGGCCATCTGAAAAAAGTGTAAAATCCAGAAAGGCAGGACAGGCCATGGAGAACTGGGAGCCTTGTTATGCTGATGGGCGGGATGCAAATTGCCAACAGCCACTCTGGAGAAGTGTATGATGTTTCCTGAAACATCTAGAAAACAAAGCAACAGAGCCTAGGGCACTTCCACTTATGGTCCTATAGCTTAGGGAAATTATAATCAAAAAGACACAGCCACCCCAAAGTTTGGGACGGCTGTGTTTACAAGAACCTCATTTACGGTACAAGTTCAATATCACAGAAAGCAAAAAATTGATAAAGTTGTGGTACTTAGGTACAATGCAATATCACTCAGCAATGAAATCTATGTCATCAGTCCCGTAGCAGCATAATGAGTGGATTCAGGTACGATGATTCTAAGTGAAATAAGTCACACAGAAAAAGAAACATCATAAGATGTCACTAATACACGGAATTTAAACTTGGCTACACAGGAACTGAATTTCAAAACAGAACAGGGTCTCAAATGTAGAAAACCAACTTATGCTTGCTTAAGGGGAAAGGTGAGTTGGGGTGCTGCATAAAACCAGAGATTGAAATTAGCACAGATACCGCTCCATAAGCCAAATATGTCATAGACAAGAGCTACTCCTTGCTCAACGAAGTGGACTCAGCACCCCATATTAAACGCCTAAGAATATACCTGACTAGTAAGAATCTTAAAACCTATGGATTTATATGTCTCCGAAAGAGAATCAAGCGTGTGTACAGTGGCATAAACGCAGCAGTGATAAGATTGGTGAGGTTCGGTGAGCAAATGCAGACCCTTTGAAGTCATATTGCATGGTACCCATTCCATGGGTCTCAACTCTCCAGGTTTAAGGGATTCTTCCTTCAGCTAAAACATGCATGTGGAACCCAGAGTACGATCCACCGTGTGATCGGGAAACGTGTTCAAATGTGTCTCAGTTTTCGTCCCCTGGTACTCGGGTGCAACATTCCAGACGCTTTACTAACACTCTCCCCACTTGGAGAGTCAGTGCCTTTAACCTGCTGTTTGGCCCAGTTTGCAATTTCTGCGGAAAATGAACAGGAATAGGGAGAACCAATGAGAGACTAGCTGGAGGTGTCTGGACGGGCAAATTTAACTCTCATTTCCCACCAGGAAGAGGAATTAACCAAAGGCTCAGCGTGCCATGCCGGAACCACACTAGGGCCTGAAGCAATCCTGCGGTGTTGCGGCCAGCTCACAACAAAGCGAGTTGAAGAAAGGAGCTCAGGGGCACTGTCATTCACAACCCTGCAGAGTTATAAATGACAGCTATCGTCCAAAAATATATTGAAGTAAGGCTGCCAAGAGGACTTGACAGCGGGGCAGAATTGCAGGAAACCGATTTCAGGAGGTAGACTGGAATTGCATGTAAAGCATAGGAAAAGAGGCAGAACGTCCACAATGATGCACTTGGCCAAAAAGGGCGTATGCGTTTTTTCCTGAATATATTCAGGAAAAAACGCATACGCCCTTTTTGGCCAACCAAGCAAGCTTGCAAAGGAAATCTGCACTACAATGATGTCTCACTGCCCCCCGTCAAAAGGGCCATCTGAAAAAAGTGTAAAATCCAGAAAGGCAGGACAGGCCATGGAGAACTGGGAGCCTTGTTATGCTGATGGGCGGGATGCAAATTGCCAACAGCCACTCTGGAGAAGTGTATGATGTTTCCTGAAACATCTAAAAAACAAAGCAACAGAGCCTAGGGCACTTCCACTTATGGTCCTGTAGCTTAGGGAAATTATAATCAAAAAGACACAGCCACCCCAAAGTTTGGGACGGCTGTGTTTACAAGAACCTCGTTGACGGTACAAGTTCAATATCACAGAAAGCGAAAAATGGATAAAGTTGTGGTACTTACGTACAATGCAGTATCACTCAGCAATGAAATCTATGTCATCAGTCCCGTAGCAGCATAATGAGTGGATTCAGGTACGATGATTCTAAGTGAAATAAGTCACACAGAAAAAGAAACATCATAAGATGTCACTAATACACGGAATTTAAACTTGGCTACACAGGAACTGAATTTCAAAACAGAACAGGGTCTCAAATGTAGAAAACCAACTTATGCTTGCTTAAGGGGAAAGGTGAGTTGGGGTGCTGCATAAAACCAGAGATTGAAATTAGCACAGATACCGCTCCATAAGCCAAATATGTCATAGACAAGAGCTACTCCTTGCTCAACGAAGTGGACTCAACACCCCATATTAAACGCCTAAGAATATACCTGACTAGTAAGAATCTTAAAACCTATGGATTTATATGTCTCCGAAAGAGAATCAAGCGTGTGTACAGTGGCATAAACGCAGCAGTGATAGGATTGGTGAGGTTCGGTGAGCAAATGCAGACCCTTTGAAGTCATATTGCATGGTACCCATTCCATGGGTCTCAACTCTCCAGGTTTAAGGGATTCTTCCTTCAGCTAAAACATGCATGTGGAACCCAGAGTACGATCCACCGTGTGATCAGGAAACGTGTTCAAATGTGTCTCAGTTTTCATCCCCTGGTACTCGGGTGCAACATTCCAGACGCTTTACTAACACTCTCCCCACTTGGAGAGTCAGTGCCTTTAACCTGCTGTTTGGCCCAGTTTGCAATTTCTGCGGAAAATGAACAGGAATAGGGAGAACCAATGAGAGACTAGCTGGAGGTGTCTGGACGGGCAAATTTAACTCTCATTTCCCACCAGGAAGAGGAAGTAACCAAAGGCTCGGCGTGCCATGCCGGAACCACACTAGGGCCTGAAGCAATCCTGCGGTGTTGTGGCCAGCTCACAAGAAAGCGAGTTGAAGAAAGGAGCTCAGGGGCACTGTCATTCACAACCCTGCAGAGTTATAAATGACAGCTATCGTCCAAAAATATATTGAAGTAAGGCTGCCAAGAGGACTTGACAGCGGGGCAGAATTGCAGGAAACCGATTTCAGGAGGTAGACTGGAATTGCATGTAAAGCATAGGAAAAGAGGCAGAACGTCCACAATGATGCACTTGGCCAAAAAGGGCGTATGCGTTTTTTCCTGAATATATTCAGGAAAAAACGCATACGCCCTTTTTGGCCAACCAAGCAAGCTTGCAAAGGAAATCTGCACTACAATGAAGTCTCACTGCCCCCCGGTCAAAAGGGTCATCTGAAAAAAGTGTAAAATCCAGAAAGGCAGGACAGGCCATGGAGAACTGGGAGCCTTGTTATGCTGATGGGCGGGATGCAAATTGCCAACAGCCACTCTGGAGAAGTGTATGATGTTTCCTGAAACATCTAGAAAACAAAGCAACAGAGCCTAGGGCACTTCCACTTATGGTCCTATAGCTTAGGGAAATTATAATCAAAAAGACACAGCCACCCCAAAGTTTGGGACGGCTGTGTTTACAAGAACCTCGTTGACGGTACAAGTTCAATATCACAGAAAGCGAAAAATGGATAAAGTTGTGGTACTTACGTACAATGCAGTATCACTCAGCAATGAAATCTATGTCATCAGTCCCGTAGCAGCATAATGAGTGGATTCAGGTACGATGATTCTAAGTGAAATAAGTCACACAGAAAAAGAAACATCATAAGATGTCACTAATACACGGAATTTAAACTTGGCTACACAGGAACTGAATTTCAAAACAGAACAGGGTCTCAAATGTAGAAAACCAACTTATGCTTGCTTAAGGGGAAAGGTGAGTTGGGGTGCTGCATAAAACCAGAGATTGAAATTAGCACAGATACCGCTCCATAAGCCAAATATGTCATAGACAAGAGCTACTCCTTGCTCAACGAAGTGGACTCAACACCCCATATTAAACGCCTAAGAATATACCTGACTAGTAAGAATCTTAAAACCTATGGATTTATATGTCTCCGAAAGAGAATCAAGCGTGTGTACAGTGGCATAAACGCAGCAGTGATAGGATTGGTGAGGTTCGGTGAGCAAATGCAGACCCTTTGAAGTCATATTGCATGGTACCCATTCCATGGGTCTCAACTCTCCAGGTTTAAGGGATTCTTCCTTCAGCTAAAACATGCATGTGGAACCCAGAGTACGATCCACCGTGTGATCAGGAAACGTGTTCAAATGTGTCTCAGTTTTCATCCCCTGGTACTCGGGTGCAACATTCCAGACGCTTTACTAACACTCTCCCCACTTGGAGAGTCAGTGCCTTTAACCTGCTGTTTGGCCCAGTTTGCAATTTCTGCGGAAAATGAACAGGAATAGGGAGAACCAATGAGAGACTAGCTGGAGGTGTCTGGACGGGCAAATTTAACTCTCATTTCCCACCAGGAAGAGGAAGTAACCAAAGGCTCGGCGTGCCATGCCGGAACCACACTAGGGCCTGAAGCAATCCTGCGGTGTTGTGGCCAGCTCACAAGAAAGCGAGTTGAAGAAAGGAGCTCAGGGGCACTGTCATTCACAACCCTGCAGAGTTATAAATGACAGCTATCGTCCAAAAATATATTGAAGTAAGGCTGCCAAGAGGACTTGACAGCGGGGCAGAATTGCAGGAAACCGATTTCAGGAGGTAGACTGGAATTGCATGTAAAGCATAGGAAAAGAGGCAGAACGTCCACAATGATGCACTTGGCCAAAAAGGGCGTATGCGTTTTTTCCTGAATATATTCAGGAAAAAACGCATACGCCCTTTTTGGCCAACCAAGCAAGCTTGCAAAGGAAATCTGCACTACAATGAAGTCTCACTGCCCCCCGGTCAAAAGGGTCATCTGAAAAAAGTGTAAAATCCAGAAAGGCAGGACAGGCCATGGAGAACTGGGAGCCTTGTTATGCTGATGGGCGGGATGCAAATTGCCAACAGCCACTCTGGAGAAGTGTATGATGTTTCCTGAAACATCTAGAAAACAAAGCAACAGAGCCTAGGGCACTTCCACTTATGGTCCTATAGCTTAGGGAAATTATAATCAAAAAGACACAGCCACCCCAAAGTTTGGGACGGCTGTGTTTACAAGAACCTCGTTGACGGTACAAGTTCAATATCACAGAAAGCGAAAAATGGATAAAGTTGTGGTACTTACGTACAATGCAGTATCACTCAGCAATGAAATCTATGTCATCAGTCCCGTAGCAGCATAATGAGTGGATTCAGGTACGATGATTCTAAGTGAAATAAGTCACACAGAAAAAGAAACATCATAAGATGTCACTAATACACGGAATTTAAACTTGGCTACACAGGAACTGAATTTCAAAACAGAACAGGGTCTCAAATGTAGAAAACCAACTTATGCTTGCTTAAGGGGAAAGGTGAGTTGGGGTGCTGCATAAAACCAGAGATTGAAATTAGCACAGATACCGCTCCATAAGCCAAATATGTAATAGACAAGAGCTACTCCTTGCTCAACGAAGTGGACTCAACACCCCATATTAAACGCCTAAGAATATACCTGACTAGTAGGAATCTTAAAACCTATGGATTTATATGTCTCCGAAAGAGAATCAAGCATGTGTACAGTGGCATAAACGCAGCAGTGATAGGATTGGTGAGGTTCGGTGAGCAAATGCAGACCCTTTGAAGTCATATTGCATGGTACCCATTCCATGGGTCTCAACTCTCCAGGTTTAAGGGATTCTTCCTTCAGCTAAAACATGCATGTGGAACCCAGAGTACGATCCACCGTGTGATCGGGAAACGTGTTCAAATGTGTCTCAGTTTTCGTCCCCTGATACTCGGGTGCAACATTCCAGACGCTTTACTAACACTCTCCCCACTTGGAGAGTCAGTGCCTTTAACCTGCTGTTTGGCCCAGTTTGCAATTTCTGCGGAAAATGAACAGGAATAGGGAGAACCAATGAGAGACTAGCTGGAGGTGTCTGGACGGGCAAATTTAACTCTCATTTCCCACCAGGAAGAGGAATTAACCAAAGGCTCAGCGCCATGCCGGAACCACACTAGGGCCTGAAGCAATCCTGCGGTGTTGCGGCCAACTCACAAGAAAGCGAGTTGAAGAAAGGAGCTCAGGGGCACTGTCATTCACAACCCTGCAGAGTTATAAATGACAGCTATCGTCCAAAAATATATTGAAGTAAGGCTGCCAAGAGGACTTGACAGCGGGGCAGAATTGCAGGATACTGATTTCAGGAGGTAGACTGGAATTGCATGTAAAGCATAGGAAAAGAGGCAGAACGTCCACAATGATGCACTTGGCCAAAAAGGGCGTATGCGTTTTTTCCTGAATATATTCAGGAAAAAACGCATACGCCCTTTTTGGCCAACCAAGCAAGCTTGCAAAGGAAATCTGCACTACAATGAAGTCTCACTGCTCCCCGGTCAAAAGGGCCATCTGAAAAAAGTGTAAAATCCAGAAAGGCAGGACAGGCCATGGAGAACTGGGAGCCTTGTTATGCTGATGGGCGGGATGCAAATTGCCAACAGCCACTCTGGAGAAGTGTATGATGTTTCCTGAAACATCTAGAAAACAAAGCAACAGAGCCTAGGGCACTTCCACTTATGGTCCTATAGCTTAGGGAAATTATAATCAAAAAGACACAGCCACCCCAAAGTTTGGGACGGCTGTGTTTACAAGAACCTCGTTGATGGTACAAGTTCAATATCACAGAAAGTGAAAAATGGATAAAGTTGTGGTACTTACGTACAATGCAGTATCACTCAGCAATGAAATCTATGTCATCAGTCCCGTAGCAGCATAATGAGTGGATTCAGGTACGATGATTCTAAGTGAAATAAGTCACACAGAAAAAGAAACATCATAAGATGTCACTAATACACGGAATTTAAACTTGGCTACACAGGAACTGAATTTCAAAACAGAACAGGGTCTCAAATGTAGAAAACCAACTTATGCTTGCTTAAGGGGAAAGGTGAGTTGGGGTGCTGCATAAAACCAGAGATTGAAATTAGCACAGATACCGCTCCATAAGCCAAATATGTCATAGACAAGAGCTACTCCTTGCTCAACGAAGTGGACTCAACACCCCATATTAAACGCCTAAGAATATACCTGACTAGTAAGAATCTTAAAACCTATGGATTTATATGTCTCCGAAAGAGAATCGAGCGTGTGTACAGTGGCATAAACGCAGCAGTGATAGGATTGGTGAGGTTCGGTGAGCAAATGCAGACCCTTTGAAGTCATATTGCATGGTACCCATTCCATGGGTCTCAACTCTCCAGGTTTAAGGGATTCTTCCTTCAGCTAAAACATGCATGTGGAACCCAGAGTACGATCCACCGTGTGATCGGGAAACGTGTTCAAATGTGTCTCAGTTTTCGTCCCCTGGTACTCGGGTGCAACATTCCAGACGCTTTACTAACACTCTCCCCACTTGGAGAGTCAGTGCCTTTAACCTGCTGTTTGGCCCAGTTTGCAATTTCTGCGGAAAATGAACAGGAATAGGGAGAACCAATGAGAGACTAGCTGGAGGTGTCTGGACGGGCAAATTTAACTCTCATTTCCCACCAGGAAGAGGAATTAACCAAAGGCTCAGCGTGCCATGCCGGAACCACACTAGGGCCTGAAGCAATCCTGCGGTGTTGCGGCCAGCTCACAAGAAAGCGAGTTGAAGAAAGGAGCTCAGGGGCACTGTCATTCACAACCCTGCAGAGTTATAAATGACAGCTATCGTCCAAAAATATATTGAACTAAGGCTGCCAAGAGGACTTGACAGCGGGGCAGAATTGCAGGAAACCGATTTCAGGAGGTAGACTGGAATTGCATGTAAAGCATAGGAAAAGAGGCAGAACGTCCACAATGATGCACTTGGCCAAAAAGGGCGTATGCGTTTTTTCCTGAATATATTCAGGAAAAAACGCATACGCCCTTTTTGGCCAACCAAGCAAGCTTGCAAAGGAAATCTGCACTACAATGAAGTCTCACTGCCCCCCGGTCAAAAGGGCCATCTGAAAAAAGTGTAAAATCCAGAAAGGCAGGACAGGCCATGGAGAACTGGGAGCCTTGTTATGCTGATGGGCGGGATGCAAATTGCCAACAGCCACTCTGGAGAAGTGTATGATGTTTCCTGAAACATCTAGAAAACAAAGCAACAGAGCCTAGGGCACTTCCACTTATGGTCCTATAGCTTAGGGAAATTATAATCAAAAAGACACAGCCACCCCAAAGTTTGGGACGGCTGTGTTTACAAGAACCTCATTTACGGTACAAGTTCAATATCACAGAAAGCAAAAAATGGAGAAAGTTGTGGTACTTAGGTACAATGCAATATCACTCAGCAATGAAATCTATGTCATCAGTCCCGTAGCAGCATAATGAGTGGATTCAGGTACGATGATTCTAAGTGAAATAAGTCACACAGAAAAAGAAACATCATAAGATGTCACTAATACACGGAATTTAAACTTGGCTACACAGGAACTGAATTTCAAAACAGAACAGGGTCTCAAATGTAGAAAACCAACTTATGCTTGCTTAAGGGGAAAGGTGAGTTGGGGTGCTGCATAAAACCAGAGATTGAAATTAGCACAGATACCGCTCCATAAGCCAAATATGTCATAGACAAGAGCTACTCCTTGCTCAACGAAGTGGACTCAGCACCCCATATTAAACGCCTAAGAATATACCTGACTAGTAAGAATCTTAAAACCTATGGATTTATATGTCTCCGAAAGAGAATCAAGCGTGTGTACAGTGGCATAAACGCAGCAGTGATAAGATTGGTGAGGTTCGGTGAGCAAATGCAGACCCTTTGAAGTCATATTGCATGGTACCCATTCCATGGGTCTCAACTCTCCAGGTTTAAGGGATTCTTCCTTCAGCTAAAACATGCATGTGGAACCCAGAGTACGATCCACCGTGTGATCGGGAAACGTGTTCAAATGTGTCTCAGTTTTCGTCCCCTGGTACTCGGGTGCAACATTCCAGACGCTTTACTAACACTCTCCCCACTTGGAGAGTCAGTGCCTTTAACCTGCTGTTTGGCCCAGTTTGCAATTTCTGCGGAAAATGAACAGGAATAGGGAGAACCAATAAGAGACTAGCTGGAGGTGTCTGGACGGGCAAATTTAACTCTCATTTCCCACCAGGAAGAGGAATTAACCAAAGGCTCAGCGTGCCATGCCGGAACCACACTAGGGCCTGAAGCAATCCTGCGGTGTTGCGGCCAGCTCACAACAAAGCGAGTTGAAGAAAGGAGCTCAGGGGCACTGTCATTCACAACCCTGCAGAGTTATAAATGACAGCTATCGTCCAAAAATATATTGAAGTAAGGCTGCCAAGAGGACTTGACAGCGGGGCAGAATTGCAGGAAACCGATTTCAGGAGGTAGACTGGAATTGCATGTAAAGCATAGGAAAAGAGGCAGAACGTCCACAATGATGCACTTGGCCAAAAAGGGCGTATGCGTTTTTTCCTGAATATATTCAGGAAAAAACACATACGCCCTTTTTGGCCAACCAAGCAAGCTTGCAAAGGAAATATGCACTACAATGATGTCTCACTGCCCCCCGTCAAAAGGGCCATCTGAAAAAAGTGTAAAATCCAGAAAGGCAGGACAGGCCATGGAGAACTGGGAGCCTTGTTATGCTGATGGGCGGGATGCAAATTGCCAACAGCCACTCTGGAGAAGTGTATGATGTTTCCTGAAACATCTAAAAAACAAAGCAACAGAGCCTAGGGCACTTCCACTTATGGTCCTGTAGCTTAGGGAAATTATAATCAAAAAGACACAGCCACCCCAAAGTTTGGGACGGCTGTGTTTACAAGAACCTCGTTGACGGTACAAGTTCAATATCACAGAAAGCGAAAAATGGATAAAGTTGTGGTACTTACGTACAATGCAGTATCACTCAGCAATGAAATCTATGTCATCAGTCCCGTAGCAGCATAATGAGTGGATTCAGGTACGATGATTCTAAGTGAAATAAGTCACACAGAAAAAGAAACATCATAAGATGTCACTAATACACGGAATTTAAACTTGGCTACACAGGAACTGAATTTCAAAACAGAACAGGGTCTCAAATGTAGAAAACCAACTTATGCTTGCTTAAGGGGAAAGGTGAGTTGGGGTGCTGCATAAAACCAGAGATTGAAATTAGCACAGATACCGCTCCATAAGCCAAATATGTCATAGACAAGAGCTACTCCTTGCTCAACGAAGTGGACTCAACACCCCATATTAAACGCCTAAGAATATACCTGACTAGTAAGAATCTTAAAACCTATGGATTTATATGTCTCCGAAAGAGAATCGAGCGTGTGTACAGTGGCATAAACGCAGCAGTGATAGGATTGGTGAGGTTCGGTGAGCAAATGCAGACCCTTTGAAGTCATATTGCATGGTACCCATTCCATGGGTCTCAACTCTCCAGGTTTAAGGGATTCTTCCTTCAGCTAAAACATGCATGTGGAACCCAGAGTACGATCCACCGTGTGATCGGGAAACGTGTTCAAATGTGTCTCAGTTTTCGTCCCCTGGTACTCGGGTGCAACATTCCAGACGCTTTACTAACACTCTCCCCACTTGGAGAGTCAGTGCCTTTAACCTGCTGTTTGGCCCAGTTTGCAATTTCTGCGGAAAATGAACAGGAATAGGGAGAACCAATGAGAGACTAGCTGGAGGTGTCTGGACGGGCAAATTTAACTCTCATTTCCCACCAGGAAGAGGAATTAACCAAAGGCTCAGCGTGCCATGCCGGAACCACACTAGGGCCTGAAGCAATCCTGCGGTGTTGCGGCCAGCTCACAAGAAAGCGAGTTGAAGAAAGGAGCTCAGGGGCACTGTCATTCACAACCCTGCAGAGTTATAAATGACAGCTATCGTCCAAAAATATATTGAACTAAGGCTGCCAAGAGGACTTGACAGCGGGGCAGAATTGCAGGAAACCGATTTCAGGAGGTAGACTGGAATTGCATGTAAAGCATAGGAAAAGAGGCAGAACGTCCACAATGATGCACTTGGCCAAAAAGGGCGTATGCGTTTTTTCCTGAATATATTCAGGAAAAAACGCATACGCCCTTTTTGGCCAACCAAGCAAGCTTGCAAAGGAAATCTGCACTACAATGAAGTCTCACTGCCCCCCGGTCAAAAGGGCCATCTGAAAAAAGTGTAAAATCCAGAAAGGCAGGACAGGCCATGGAGAACTGGGAGCCTTGTTATGCTGATGGGCGGGATGCAAATTGCCAACAGCCACTCTGGAGAAGTGTATGATGTTTCCTGAAACATCTAGAAAACAAAGCAACAGAGCCTAGGGCACTTCCACTTATGGTCCTATAGCTTAGGGAAATTATAATCAAAAAGACACAGCCACCCCAAAGTTTGGGACGGCTGTGTTTACAAGAACCTCATTTACGGTACAAGTTCAATATCACAGAAAGCAAAAAATGGAGAAAGTTGTGGTACTTAGGTACAATGCAATATCACTCAGCAATGAAATCTATGTCATCAGTCCCGTAGCAGCATAATGAGTGGATTCAGGTACGATGATTCTAAGTGAAATAAGTCACACAGAAAAAGAAACATCATAAGATGTCACTAATACACGGAATTTAAACTTGGCTACACAGGAACTGAATTTCAAAACAGAACAGGGTCTCAAATGTAGAAAACCAACTTATGCTTGCTTAAGGGGAAAGGTGAGTTGGGGTGCTGCATAAAACCAGAGATTGAAATTAGCACAGATACCGCTCCATAAGCCAAATATGTCATAGACAAGAGCTACTCCTTGCTCAACGAAGTGGACTCAGCACCCCATATTAAACGCCTAAGAATATACCTGACTAGTAAGAATCTTAAAACCTATGGATTTATATGTCTCCGAAAGAGAATCAAGCGTGTGTACAGTGGCATAAACGCAGCAGTGATAAGATTGGTGAGGTTCGGTGAGCAAATGCAGACCCTTTGAAGTCATATTGCATGGTACCCATTCCATGGGTCTCAACTCTCCAGGTTTAAGGGATTCTTCCTTCAGCTAAAACATGCATGTGGAACCCAGAGTACGATCCACCGTGTGATCGGGAAACGTGTTCAAATGTGTCTCAGTTTTCGTCCCCTGGTACTCGGGTGCAACATTCCAGACGCTTTACTAACACTCTCCCCACTTGGAGAGTCAGTGCCTTTAACCTGCTGTTTGGCCCAGTTTGCAATTTCTGCGGAAAATGAACAGGAATAGGGAGAACCAATAAGAGACTAGCTGGAGGTGTCTGGACGGGCAAATTTAACTCTCATTTCCCACCAGGAAGATGAATTAACCAAAGGCTCAGCGTGCCATGCCGGAACCACACTAGGGCCTGAAGCAATCCTGCGGTGTTGCGGCCAGCTCACAACAAAGCGAGTTGAAGAAAGGAGCTCAGGGGCACTGTCATTCACAACCCTGCAGAGTTATAAATGACAGCTATCGTCCAAAAATATATTGAAGTAAGGCTGCCAAGAGGACTTGACAGCGGGGCAGAATTGCAGGAAACCGATTTCAGGAGGTAGACTGGAATTGCATGTAAAGCATAGGAAAAGAGGCAGAACGTCCACAATGATGCACTTGGCCAAAAAGGGCGTATGCGTTTTTTCCTGAATATATTCAGGAAAAAACACATACGCCCTTTTTGGCCAACCAAGCAAGCTTGCAAAGGAAATATGCACTACAATGATGTCTCACTGCCCCCCGTCAAAAGGGCCATCTGAAAAAAGTGTAAAATCCAGAAAGGCAGGACAGGCCATGGAGAACTGGGAGCCTTGTTATGCTGATGGGCGGGATGCAAATTGCCAACAGCCACTCTGGAGAAGTGTATGATGTTTCCTGAAACATCTAAAAAACAAAGCAACAGAGCCTAGGGCACTTCCACTTATGGTCCTGTAGCTTAGGGAAATTATAATCAAAAAGACACAGCCACCCCAAAGTTTGGGACGGCTGTGTTTACAAGAACCTCGTTGACGGTACAAGTTCAATATCACAGAAAGCGAAAAATGGATAAAGTTGTGGTACTTACGTACAATGCAGTATCACTCAGCAATGAAATCTATGTCATCAGTCCCGTAGCAGCATAATGAGTGGATTCAGGTACGATGATTCTAAGTGAAATAAGTCACACAGAAAAAGAAACATCATAAGATGTCACTAATACACGGAATTTAAACTTGGCTACACAGGAACTGAATTTCAAAACAGAACAGGGTCTCAAATGTAGAAAACCAACTTATGCTTGCTTAAGGGGAAAGGTGAGTTGGGGTGCTGCATAAAACCAGAGATTGAAATTAGCACAGATACCGCTCCATAAGCCAAATATGTCATAGACAAGAGCTACTCCTTGCTCAACGAAGTGGACTCAACACCCCATATTAAACGCCTAAGAATATACCTGACTAGTAAGAATCTTAAAACCTATGGATTTATATGTCTCCGAAAGAGAATCAAGTGTGTGTACAGTGGCATAAACGCAGCAGTGATAGGATTGGTGAGGTTCGGTGAGCAAATGCAGACCCTTTGAAGTCATATTGCATGGTACCCATTCCATGGGTCTCAACTCTCCAGGTTTAAGGGATTCTTCCTTCAGCTAAAACATGCATGTGGAACCCAGAGTACGATCCACCATGTGATCAGGAAACGTGTTCAAATGTGTCTCAGTTTTCATCCCCTGGTACTCGGGTGCAACATTCCAGACGCTTTACTAACACTCTCCCCACTTGGAGAGTCAGTGCCTTTAACCTGCTGTTTGGCCCAGTTTGCAATTTCTGCGGAAAATGAACAGGAATAGGGAGAACCAATGAGAGACTAGCTGGAGGTGTCTGGACGGGCAAATTTAACTCTCATTTCCCACCAGGAAGAGGAAGTAACCAAAGGCTCGGCGTGCCATGCCGGAACCACACTAGGGCCTGAAGCAATCCTGCGGTGTTGTGGCCAGCTCACAAGAAAGCGAGTTGAAGAAAGGAGCTCAGGGGCACTGTCATTCACAACCCTGCAGAGTTATAAATGACAGCTATCGTCCAAAAATATATTGAAGTAAGGCTGCCAAGAGGACTTGACAGCGGGGCAGAATTGCAGGAAACCGATTTCAGGAGGTAGACTGGAATTGCATGTAAAGCATAGGAAAAGAGGCAGAACGTCCACAATGATGCACTTGGCCAAAAAGGGCGTATGCGTTTTTTCCTGAATATATTCAGGAAAAAACGCATACGCCCTTTTTGGCCAACCAAGCAAGCTTGCAAAGGAAATCTGCACTACAATGAAGTCTCACTGCCCCCCGGTCAAAAGGGTCATCTGAAAAAAGTGTAAAATCCAGAAAGGCAGGACAGGCCATGGAGAACTGGGAGCCTTGTTATGCTGATGGGCGGGATGCAAATTGCCAACAGCCACTCTGGAGAAGTGTATGATGTTTCCTGAAACATCTAGAAAACAAAGCAACAGAGCCTAGGGCACTTCCACTTATGGTCCTATAGCTTAGGGAAATTATAATCAAAAAGACACAGCCACCCCAAAGTTTGGGACGGCTGTGTTTACAAGAACCTCGTTGACGGTACAAGTTCAATATCACAGAAAGCGAAAAATGGATAAAGTTGTGGTACTTACGTACAATGCAGTATCACTCAGCAATGAAATCTATGTCATCAGTCCCGTAGCAGCATAATGAGTGGATTCAGGTACGATGATTCTAAGTGAAATAAGTCACACAGAAAAAGAAACATCATAAGATGTCACTAATACACGGAATTTAAACTTGGCTACACAGGAACTGAATTTCAAAACAGAACAGGGTCTCAAATGTAGAAAACCAACTTATGCTTGCTTAAGGGGAAAGGTGAGTTGGGGTGCTGCATAAAACCAGAGATTGAAATTAGCACAGATACCGCTCCATAAGCCAAATATGTAATAGACAACAGCTACTCCTTGCTCAACGAAGTGGACACAACACCCCATATTAAACGCCTAAGAATATACCTGACTAGTAGGAATCTTAAAACCTATGGATTTATATGTCTCCGAAAGAGAATCAAGCATGTGTACAGTGGCATAAACGCAGCAGTGATAGGATTGGTGAGGTTCGGTGAGCAAATGCAGACCCTTTGAAGTCATATTGCATGGTACCCATTCCATGGGTCTCAACTCTCCAGGTTTAAGGGATTCTTCCTTCAGCTAAAACATGCATGTGGAACCCAGAGTACGATCCACCGTGTGATCGGGAAACGTGTTCAAATGTGTCTCAGTTTTGGTCCCCTGATACTCGGGTGCAACATTCCAGACGCTTTACTAACACTCTCCCCACTTGGAGAGTCAGTGCCTTTAACCTGCTGTTTGGCCCAGTTTGCAATCTCTGCGGAAAATGAACAGGAATAGGGAGAACCAATGAGAGACTAGCTGGAGGTGTCTGGACGGGCAAATTTAACTCTCATTTCCCACCAGGAAGAGGAATTAACCAAAGGCTCAGCGCCATGCCGGAACCACACTAGGGCCTGAAGCAATCCTGCGGTGTTGCGGCCAACTCACAAGAAAGCGAGTTGAAGAAAGGAGCTCAGGGGCACTGTCATTCACAACCCTGCAGAGTTATAAATGACAGCTATCGTCCAAAAATATATTGAAGTAAGGCTGCCAAGAGGACTTGACAGCGGGGCAGAATTGCAGGATACTGATTTCAGGAGGTAGACTGGAATTGCATGTAAAGCATAGGAAAAGAGGCAGAACGTCCACAATGATGCACTTGGCCAAAAAGGGCGTATGCGTTTTTTCCTGAATATATTCAGGAAAAAACGCATACGCCCTTTTTGGCCAACCAAGCAAGCTTGCAAAGGAAATCTGCACTACAATGAAGTCTCACTGCTCCCCGGTCAAAAGGGCCATCTGAAAAAAGTGTAAAATCCAGAAAGGCAGGACAGGCCATGGAGAACTGGGAGCCTTGTTATGCTGATGGGCGGGATGCAAATTGCCAACAGCCACTCTGGAGAAGTGTATGATGTTTCCTGAAACATCTAGAAAACAAAGCAACAGAGCCTAGGGCACTTCCACTTATGGTCCTATAGCTTAGGGAAATTATAATCAAAAAGACACAGCCACCCCAAAGTTTGGGACGGCTGTGTTTACAAGAACCTCGTTGATGGTACAAGTTCAATATCACAGAAAGTGAAAAATGGATAAAGTTGTGGTACTTACGTACAATGCAGTATCACTCAGCAATGAAATCTATGTCATCAGTCCCGTAGCAGCATAATGAGTGGATTCAGGTACGATGATTCTAAGTGAAATAAGTCACACAGAAAAAGAAACATCATAAGATGTCACTAATACACGGAATTTAAACTTGGCTACACAGGAACTGAATTTCAAAACAGAACAGGGTCTCAAATGTAGAAAACCAACTTATGCTTGCTTAAGGGGAAAGGTGAGTTGGGGTGCTGCATAAAACCAGAGATTGAAATTAGCACAGATACCGCTCCATAAGCCAAATATGTCATAGACAAGAGCTACTCCTTGCTCAACGAAGTGGACTCAACACCCCATATTAAACGCCTAAGAATATACCTGACTAGTAAGAATCTTAAAACCTATGGATTTATATGTCTCCGAAAGAGAATCGGGCGTGTGTACAGTGGCATAAACGCAGCAGTGATAGGATTGGTGAGGTTCGGTGAGCAAATGCAGACCCTTTGAAGTCATATTGCATGGTACCCATTCCATGGGTCTCAACTCTCCAGGTTTAAGGGATTCTTCCTTCAGCTAAAACATGCATGTGGAACCCAGAGTACGATCCACCGTGTGATCGGGAAACGTGTTCAAATGTGTCTCAGTTTTCGTCCCCTGGTACTCGGGTGCAACATTCCAGACGCTTTACTAACACTCTCCCCACTTGGAGAGTCAGTGCCTTTAACCTGCTGTTTGGCCCAGTTTGCAATTTCTGCGGAAAATGAACAGGAATAGGGAGAACCAATGAGAGACTAGCTGGAGGTGTCTGGACGGGCAAATTTAACTCTCATTTCCCACCAGGAAGAGGAATTAACCAAAGGCTCAGCGTGCCATGCCAGAACCACACTAGGGCCTGAAGCAATCCTGCGGTGTTGTGGCCAGCTCACAAGAAAGCGAGTTGAAGAAAGGAGCTCAGGGGCACTGTCATTCACAACCCTGCAGAGTTATAAATGACAGCTATCGTCCAAAAATATATTGAAGTAAGGCTGCCAAGAGGACTTGACAGCGGGGCAGAATTGCAGGAAACCGATTTCAGGAGGTAGACTGGAATTGCATGTAAAGCATAGGAAAAGAGGCAGAACGTCCACAATGATGCACTTGGCCAAAAAGGGCGTATGCGTTTTTTCCTGAATATATTCAGGAAAAAACGCATACGCCCTTTTTGGCCAACCAAGCAAGCTTGCAAAGGAAATCTGCACTACAATGAAGTCTCACTGCCCCCCGGTCAAAAGGGCCATCTGAAAAGAGTGTAAAATCCAGAAAGGCAGGACAGGCCATGGAGAACTGGGAGCCTTGTTATGCTGATGGGCGGGATGCAAATTGCCAACAGCCACTCTGGAGAAGTGTATGATGTTTCCTGAAACATCTAGAAAACAAAGCAACAGAGCCTAGGGCACTTCCACTTATGGTCCTGTAGCTTAGGGAAATTATAATCAAAAAGACACAGCCACCCCAAAGTTTGGGACGGCTGTGTTTACAAGAACCTCGTTGACGGTACAAGTTCAATATCACAGAAAGCGAAAAATGGATAAAGTTGTGGTACTTACGTACAATGCAGTATCACTCAGCAATGAAATCTATGTCATCAGTCCCGTAGCAGCATAATGAGTGGATTCAGGTACGATGATTCTAAGTGAAATAAGTCACACAGAAAAAGAAACATCATAAGATGTCACTAATACACGGAATTTAAACTTGGCTACACAGGAACTGAATTTCAAAACAGAACAGGGTCTCAAATGTAGAAAACCAACTTATGCTTGCTTAAGGGGAAAGGTGAGTTGGGGTGCTGCATAAAACCAGAGATTGAAATTAGCACAGATACCGCTCCATAAGCCAAATATGTCATAGACAAGAGCTACTCCTTACTCAACGAAGTGGACTCAGCACCCCATATTAAACGCCTAAGAATATACCTGACTAGTAAGAATCTTAAAACCTATGGATTTATATGTCTCCGAAAGAGAATCAAGCGTGTGTACAGTGGAATAAATGCAGCAGTGATAGGATTGGTGAGGTTCGGTGAGCAAATGCAGACCCTTTGAAGTCATATTGCATGGTACCCATTCCATGGGTCACAACTCTCCAGGTTTAAGGGATTCTTCCTTCAGCTAAAACATGCATGTGGAACCCAGAGTACGATCCACCGTGTGATCGGGAAACGTGTTCAAATGTGTCTCAGTTTTCGTCCCCTGGTACTCGGGTGCAACATTCCAGACGCTTTACTAACACTCTCCCCACTTGGAGAGTCAGTGCCTTTAACCTGCTGTTTGACCCAGTTTGCAATTTCTGCGGAAAATGAACAGGAATAGGGAGAACCAATGAGAGACTAGCTGGAGGTGTCTGGACGGGCAAATTGAACTCTCATTTCCCACCAGGAAGAGGAATTAACCAAAGGCTCAGCGTGCCATGCCGGAACCACACTAGGGCCTGAAGCAATCCTGCGGTGTTGCGGCCAGCTCACAAGAGAGCGAGTTGAAGAAAGGAGCTCAGGGGCACTGTCATTCACAACCCTGCAGAGTTATAAATGACAGCTATCGTCCAAAAATATATTGAAGTAAGGCTGCCAAGAGGACTTGACAGCGGGGCAGAATTGCAGGAAACCGATTTCAGGAGGTAGACTGGAATTGCATGTAAAGCATAGGAAAAGAGGCAGAACGTCCACAATGATGCACTTGGCCAAAAAGGGCGTATGCGTTTTTTCCTGAATATATTCAGGAAAAAACGCATACGCCCTTTTTGGCCAACCAAGCAAGCTTGCAAAGGAAATATGCACTACAATGATGTCTCACTGCCCCCCGTCAAAAGGGCCATCTGAAAAAAGTGTAAAATCCAGAAAGGCAGGACAGGCCATGGAGAACTGGGAGCCTTGTTATGCTGATGGGCGGGATGCAAATTGCCAACAGCCACTCTGGAGAAGTGTATGATGTTTCCTGAAACATCTAAAAAACAAAGCAACAGAGCCTAGGGCACTTCCACTTATGGTCCTGTAGCTTAGGGAAATTATAATCAAAAAGACACAGCCACCCCAAAGTTTGGGACGGCTGTGTTTACAAGAACCTCGTTGACGGTACAAGTTCAATATCACAGAAAGCGAAAAATGGATAAAGTTGTGGTACTTACGTACAATGCAGTATCACTCAGCAATGAAATCTATGTCATCAGTCCCGTAGCAGCATAATGAGTGGATTCAGGTACGATGATTCTAAGTGAAATAAGTCACACAGAAAAAGAAACATCATAAGATGTCACTAATACACGGAATTTAAACTTGGCTACACAGGAACTGAATTTCAAAACAGAACAGGGTCTCAAATGTAGAAAACCAACTTATGCTTGCTTAAGGGGAAAGGTGAGTTGGGGTGCTGCATAAAACCAGAGATTGAAATTAGCACAGATACCGCTCCATAAGCCAAATATGTCATAGACAAGAGCTACTCCTTGCTCAACGAAGTGGACTCAACACCCCATATTAAACGCCTAAGAATATACCTGACTAGTAAGAATCTTAAAACCTATGGATTTATATGTCTCCGAAAGAGAATCGAGCGTGTGTACAGTGGCATAAACGCAGCAGTGATAGGATTGGTGAGGTTCGGTGAGCAAATGCAGACCCTTTGAAGTCATATTGCATGGTACCCATTCCATGGGTCTCAACTCTCCAGGTTTAAGGGATTCTTCCTTCAGCTAAAACATGCATGTGGAACCCAGAGTACGATCCACCGTGTGATCGGGAAACGTGTTCAAATGTGTCTCAGTTTTCGTCCCCTGGTACTCGGGTGCAACATTCCAGACGCTTTACTAACACTCTCCCCACTTGGAGAGTCAGTGCCTTTAACCTGCTGTTTGGCCCAGTTTGCAATTTCTGCGGAAAATGAACAGGAATAGGGAGAACCAATGAGAGACTAGCTGGAGGTGTCTGGACGGGCAAATTTAACTCTCATTTCCCACCAGGAAGAGGAATTAACCAAAGGCTCAGCGTGCCATGCCGGAACCACACTAGGGCCTGAAGCAATCCTGCGGTGTTGCGGCCAGCTCACAAGAAAGCGAGTTGAAGAAAGGAGCTCAGGGGCACTGTCATTCACAACCCTGCAGAGTTATAAATGACAGCTATCGTCCAAAAATATATTGAACTAAGGCTGCCAAGAGGACTTGACAGCGGGGCAGAATTGCAGGAAACCGATTTCAGGAGGTAGACTGGAATTGCATGTAAAGCATAGGAAAAGAGGCAGAACGTCCACAATGATGCACTTGGCCAAAAAGGGCGTATGCGTTTTTTCCTGAATATATTCAGGAAAAAACGCATACGCCCTTTTTGGCCAACCAAGCAAGCTTGCAAAGGAAATCTGCACTACAATGAAGTCTCACTGCCCCCCGGTCAAAAGGGCCATCTGAAAAAAGTGTAAAATCCAGAAAGGCAGGACAGGCCATGGAGAACTGGGAGCCTTGTTATGCTGATGGGCGGGATGCAAATTGCCAACAGCCACTCTGGAGAAGTGTATGATGTTTCCTGAAACATCTAGAAAACAAAGCAACAGAGCCTAGGGCACTTCCACTTATGGTCCTATAGCTTAGGGAAATTATAATCAAAAAGACACAGCCACCCCAAAGTTTGGGACGGCTGTGTTTACAAGAACCTCATTTACGGTACAAGTTCAATATCACAGAAAGCAAAAAATGGAGAAAGTTGTGGTACTTAGGTACAATGCAATATCACTCAGCAATGAAATCTATGTCATCAGTCCCGTAGCAGCATAATGAGTGGATTCAGGTACGATGATTCTAAGTGAAATAAGTCACACAGAAAAAGAAACATCATAAGATGTCACTAATACACGGAATTTAAACTTGGCTACACAGGAACTGAATTTCAAAACAGAACAGGGTCTCAAATGTAGAAAACCAACTTATGCTTGCTTAAGGGGAAAGGTGAGTTGGGGTGCTGCATAAAACCAGAGATTGAAATTAGCACAGATACCGCTCCATAAGCCAAATATGTCATAGACAAGAGCTACTCCTTGCTCAACGAAGTGGACTCAGCACCCCATATTAAACGCCTAAGAATATACCTGACTAGTAAGAATCTTAAAACCTATGGATTTATATGTCTCCGAAAGAGAATCAAGCGTGTGTACAGTGGCATAAACGCAGCAGTGATAAGATTGGTGAGGTTCGGTGAGCAAATGCAGACCCTTTGAAGTCATATTGCATGGTACCCATTCCATGGGTCTCAACTCTCCAGGTTTAAGGGATTCTTCCTTCAGCTAAAACATGCATGTGGAACCCAGAGTACGATCCACCGTGTGATCGGGAAACGTGTTCAAATGTGTCTCAGTTTTCGTCCCCTGGTACTCGGGTGCAACATTCCAGACGCTTTACTAACACTCTCCCCACTTGGAGAGTCAGTGCCTTTAACCTGCTGTTTGGCCCAGTTTGCAATTTCTGCGGAAAATGAACAGGAATAGGGAGAACCAATAAGAGACTAGCTGGAGGTGTCTGGACGGGCAAATTTAACTCTCATTTCCCACCAGGAAGATGAATTAACCAAAGGCTCAGCGTGCCATGCCGGAACCACACTAGGGCCTGAAGCAATCCTGCGGTGTTGCGGCCAGCTCACAACAAAGCGAGTTGAAGAAAGGAGCTCAGGGGCACTGTCATTCACAACCCTGCAGAGTTATAAATGACAGCTATCGTCCAAAAATATATTGAAGTAAGGCTGCCAAGAGGACTTGACAGCGGGGCAGAATTGCAGGAAACCGATTTCAGGAGGTAGACTGGAATTGCATGTAAAGCATAGGAAAAGAGGCAGAACGTCCACAATGATGCACTTGGCCAAAAAGGGCGTATGCGTTTTTTCCTGAATATATTCAGGAAAAAACACATACGCCCTTTTTGGCCAACCAAGCAAGCTTGCAAAGGAAATATGCACTACAATGATGTCTCACTGCCCCCCGTCAAAAGGGCCATCTGAAAAAAGTGTAAAATCCAGAAAGGCAGGACAGGCCATGGAGAACTGGGAGCCTTGTTATGCTGATGGGCGGGATGCAAATTGCCAACAGCCACTCTGGAGAAGTGTATGATGTTTCCTGAAACATCTAAAAAACAAAGCAACAGAGCCTAGGGCACTTCCACTTATGGTCCTGTAGCTTAGGGAAATTATAATCAAAAAGACACAGCCACCCCAAAGTTTGGGACGGCTGTGTTTACAAGAACCTCGTTGACGGTACAAGTTCAATATCACAGAAAGCGAAAAATGGATAAAGTTGTGGTACTTACGTACAATGCAGTATCACTCAGCAATGAAATCTATGTCATCAGTCCCGTAGCAGCATAATGAGTGGATTCAGGTACGATGATTCTAAGTGAAATAAGTCACACAGAAAAAGAAACATCATAAGATGTCACTAATACACGGAATTTAAACTTGGCTACACAGGAACTGAATTTCAAAACAGAACAGGGTCTCAAATGTAGAAAACCAACTTATGCTTGCTTAAGGGGAAAGGTGAGTTGGGGTGCTGCATAAAACCAGAGATTGAAATTAGCACAGATACCGCTCCATAAGCCAAATATGTCATAGACAAGAGCTACTCCTTGCTCAACGAAGTGGACTCAACACCCCATATTAAACGCCTAAGAATATACCTGACTAGTAAGAATCTTAAAACCTATGGATTTATATGTCTCCGAAAGAGAATCAAGTGTGTGTACAGTGGCATAAACGCAGCAGTGATAGGATTGGTGAGGTTCGGTGAGCAAATGCAGACCCTTTGAAGTCATATTGCATGGTACCCATTCCATGGGTCTCAACTCTCCAGGTTTAAGGGATTCTTCCTTCAGCTAAAACATGCATGTGGAACCCAGAGTACGATCCACCATGTGATCAGGAAACGTGTTCAAATGTGTCTCAGTTTTCATCCCCTGGTACTCGGGTGCAACATTCCAGACGCTTTACTAACACTCTCCCCACTTGGAGAGTCAGTGCCTTTAACCTGCTGTTTGGCCCAGTTTGCAATTTCTGCGGAAAATGAACAGGAATAGGGAGAACCAATGAGAGACTAGCTGGAGGTGTCTGGACGGGCAAATTTAACTCTCATTTCCCACCAGGAAGAGGAAGTAACCAAAGGCTCGGCGTGCCATGCCGGAACCACACTAGGGCCTGAAGCAATCCTGCGGTGTTGTGGCCAGCTCACAAGAAAGCGAGTTGAAGAAAGGAGCTCAGGGGCACTGTCATTCACAACCCTGCAGAGTTATAAATGACAGCTATCGTCCAAAAATATATTGAAGTAAGGCTGCCAAGAGGACTTGACAGCGGGGCAGAATTGCAGGAAACCGATTTCAGGAGGTAGACTGGAATTGCATGTAAAGCATAGGAAAAGAGGCAGAACGTCCACAATGATGCACTTGGCCAAAAAGGGCGTATGCGTTTTTTCCTGAATATATTCAGGAAAAAACGCATACGCCCTTTTTGGCCAACCAAGCAAGCTTGCAAAGGAAATCTGCACTACAATGAAGTCTCACTGCCCCCCGGTCAAAAGGGTCATCTGAAAAAAGTGTAAAATCCAGAAAGGCAGGACAGGCCATGGAGAACTGGGAGCCTTGTTATGCTGATGGGCGGGATGCAAATTGCCAACAGCCACTCTGGAGAAGTGTATGATGTTTCCTGAAACATCTAGAAAACAAAGCAACAGAGCCTAGGGCACTTCCACTTATGGTCCTATAGCTTAGGGAAATTATAATCAAAAAGACACAGCCACCCCAAAGTTTGGGACGGCTGTGTTTACAAGAACCTCGTTGACGGTACAAGTTCAATATCACAGAAAGCGAAAAATGGATAAAGTTGTGGTACTTACGTACAATGCAGTATCACTCAGCAATGAAATCTATGTCATCAGTCCCGTAGCAGCATAATGAGTGGATTCAGGTACGATGATTCTAAGTGAAATAAGTCACACAGAAAAAGAAACATCATAAGATGTCACTAATACACGGAATTTAAACTTGGCTACACAGGAACTGAATTTCAAAACAGAACAGGGTCTCAAATGTAGAAAACCAACTTATGCTTGCTTAAGGGGAAAGGTGAGTTGGGGTGCTGCATAAAACCAGAGATTGAAATTAGCACAGATACCGCTCCATAAGCCAAATATGTAATAGACAACAGCTACTCCTTGCTCAACGAAGTGGACACAACACCCCATATTAAACGCCTAAGAATATACCTGACTGGTAGGAATCTTAAAACCTATGGATTTATATGTCTCCGAAAGAGAATCAAGCATGTGTACAGTGGCATAAACGCAGCAGTGATAGGATTGGTGAGGTTCGGTGAGCAAATGCAGACCCTTTGAAGTCATATTGCATGGTACCCATTCCATGGGTCTCAACTCTCCAGGTTTAAGGGATTCTTCCTTCAGCTAAAACATGCATGTGGAACCCAGAGTACGATCCACCGTGTGATCGGGAAACGTGTTCAAATGTGTCTCAGTTTTCGTCCCCTGATACTCGGGTGCAACATTCCAGACGCTTTACTAACACTCTCCCCACTTGGAGAGTCAGTGCCTTTAACCTGCTGTTTGGCCCAGTTTGCAATCTCTGCGGAAAATGAACAGGAATAGGGAGAACCAATGAGAGACTAGCTGGAGGTGTCTGGACGGGCAAATTTAACTCTCATTTCCCACCAGGAAGAGGAATTAACCAAAGGCTCAGCGCCATGCCGGAACCACACTAGGGCCTGAAGCAATCCTGCGGTGTTGCGGCCAACTCACAAGAAAGCGAGTTGAAGAAAGGAGCTCAGGGGCACTGTCATTCACAACCCTGCAGAGTTATAAATGACAGCTATCGTCCAAAAATATATTGAAGTAAGGCTGCCAAGAGGACTTGACAGCGGGGCAGAATTGCAGGATACTGATTTCAGGAGGTAGACTGGAATTGCATGTAAAGCATAGGAAAAGAGGCAGAACGTCCACAATGATGCACTTGGCCAAAAAGGGCGTATGCGTTTTTTCCTGAATATATTCAGGAAAAAACGCATACGCCCTTTTTGGCCAACCAAGCAAGCTTGCAAAGGAAATCTGCACTACAATGAAGTCTCACTGCTCCCCGGTCAAAAGGGCCATCTGAAAAAAGTGTAAAATCCAGAAAGGCAGGACAGGCCATGGAGAACTGGGAGCCTTGTTATGCTGATGGGCGGGATGCAAATTGCCAACAGCCACTCTGGAGAAGTGTATGATGTTTCCTGAAACATCTAGAAAACAAAGCAACAGAGCCTAGGGCACTTCCACTTATGGTCCTATAGCTTAGGGAAATTATAATCAAAAAGACACAGCCACCCCAAAGTTTGGGACGGCTGTGTTTACAAGAACCTCGTTGATGGTACAAGTTCAATATCACAGAAAGTGAAAAATGGATAAAGTTGTGGTACTTACGTACAATGCAGTATCACTCAGCAATGAAATCTATGTCATCAGTCCCGTAGCAGCATAATGAGTGGATTCAGGTACGATGATTCTAAGTGAAATAAGTCACACAGAAAAAGAAACATCATAAGATGTCACTAATACACGGAATTTAAACTTGGCTACACAGGAACTGAATTTCAAAACAGAACAGGGTCTCAAATGTAGAAAACCAACTTATGCTTGCTTAAGGGGAAAGGTGAGTTGGGGTGCTGCATAAAACCAGAGATTGAAATTAGCACAGATACCGCTCCATAAGCCAAATATGTCATAGACAAGAGCTACTCCTTGCTCAACGAAGTGGACTCAACACCCCATATTAAACGCCTAAGAATATACCTGACTAGTAAGAATCTTAAAACCTATGGATTTATATGTCTCCGAAAGAGAATCGGGCGTGTGTACAGTGGCATAAACGCAGCAGTGATAGGATTGGTGAGGTTCGGTGAGCAAATGCAGACCCTTTGAAGTCATATTGCATGGTACCCATTCCATGGGTCTCAACTCTCCAGGTTTAAGGGATTCTTCCTTCAGCTAAAACATGCATGTGGAACCCAGAGTACGATCCACCGTGTGATCGGGAAACGTGTTCAAATGTGTCTCAGTTTTCGTCCCCTGGTACTCGGGTGCAACATTCCAGACGCTTTACTAACACTCTCCCCACTTGGAGAGTCAGTGCCTTTAACCTGCTGTTTGGCCCAGTTTGCAATTTCTGCGGAAAATGAACAGGAATAGGGAGAACCAATGAGAGACTAGCTGGAGGTGTCTGGACGGGCAAATTTAACTCTCATTTCCCACCAGGAAGAGGAATTAACCAAAGGCTCAGCGTGCCATGCCAGAACCACACTAGGGCCTGAAGCAATCCTGCGGTGTTGTGGCCAGCTCACAAGAAAGCGAGTTGAAGAAAGGAGCTCAGGGGCACTGTCATTCACAACCCTGCAGAGTTATAAATGACAGCTATCGTCCAAAAATATATTGAAGTAAGGCTGCCAAGAGGACTTGACAGCGGGGCAGAATTGCAGGAAACCGATTTCAGGAGGTAGACTGGAATTGCATGTAAAGCATAGGAAAAGAGGCAGAACGTCCACAATGATGCACTTGGCCAAAAAGGGCGTATGCGTTTTTTCCTGAATATATTCAGGAAAAAACGCATACGCCCTTTTTGGCCAACCAAGCAAGCTTGCAAAGGAAATCTGCACTACAATGAAGTCTCACTGCCCCCCGGTCAAAAGGGCCATCTGAAAAGAGTGTAAAATCCAGAAAGGCAGGACAGGCCATGGAGAACTGGGAGCCTTGTTATGCTGATGGGCGGGATGCAAATTGCCAACAGCCACTCTGGAGAAGTGTATGATGTTTCCTGAAACATCTAGAAAACAAAGCAACAGAGCCTAGGGCACTTCCACTTATGGTCCTGTAGCTTAGGGAAATTATAATCAAAAAGACACAGCCACCCCAAAGTTTGGGACGGCTGTGTTTACAAGAACCTCGTTGACGGTACAAGTTCAATATCACAGAAAGCGAAAAATGGATAAAGTTGTGGTACTTACGTACAATGCAGTATCACTCAGCAATGAAATCTATGTCATCAGTCCCGTAGCAGCATAATGAGTGGATTCAGGTACGATGATTCTAAGTGAAATAAGTCACACAGAAAAAGAAACATCATAAGATGTCACTAATACACGGAATTTAAACTTGGCTACACAGGAACTGAATTTCAAAACAGAACAGGGTCTCAAATGTAGAAAACCAACTTATGCTTGCTTAAGGGGAAAGGTGAGTTGGGGTGCTGCATAAAACCAGAGATTGAAATTAGCACAGATACCGCTCCATAAGCCAAATATGTCATAGACAAGAGCTACTCCTTACTCAACGAAGTGGACTCAGCACCCCATATTAAACGCCTAAGAATATACCTGACTAGTAAGAATCTTAAAACCTATGGATTTATATGTCTCCGAAAGAGAATCAAGCGTGTGTACAGTGGAATAAATGCAGCAGTGATAGGATTGGTGAGGTTCGGTGAGCAAATGCAGACCCTTTGAAGTCATATTGCATGGTACCCATTCCATGGGTCTCAACTCTCCAGGTTTAAGGGATTCTTCCTTCAGCTAAAACATGCATGTGGAACCCAGAGTACGATCCACCGTGTGATCGGGAAACGTGTTCAAATGTGTCTCAGTTTTCGTCCCCTGGTACTCGGGTGCAACATTCCAGACGCTTTACTAACACTCTCCCCACTTGGAGAGTCAGTGCCTTTAACCTGCTGTTTGACCCAGTTTGCAATTTCTGCGGAAAATGAACAGGAATAGGGAGAACCAATGAGAGACTAGCTGGAGGTGTCTGGACGGGCAAATTGAACTCTCATTTCCCACCAGGAAGAGGAATTAACCAAAGGCTCAGCGTGCCATGCCGGAACCACACTAGGGCCTGAAGCAATCCTGCGGTGTTGCGGCCAGCTCACAAGAGAGCGAGTTGAAGAAAGGAGCTCAGGGGCACTGTCATTCACAACCCTGCAGAGTTATAAATGACAGCTATCGTCCAAAAATATATTGAAGTAAGGCTGCCAAGAGGACTTGACAGCGGGGCAGAATTGCAGGAAACCGATTTCAGGAGGTAGACTGGAATTGCATGTAAAGCATAGGAAAAGAGGCAGAACGTCCACAATGATGCACTTGGCCAAAAAGGGCGTATGCGTTTTTTCCTGAATATATTCAGGAAAAAACGCATACGCCCTTTTTGGCCAACCAAGCAAGCGTGCAAAGGAAATCTGCACTACAATGAAGTCTCACTGCCCCCCGGTCAAAAGGGCCATCTGAAAAAAGTGTAAAATCCAGAAAGGCAGGACAGGCCATGGAGAACTGGGAGCCTTGTTATGCTGATGGGCGGGATGCAAATTGCCAACAGCCACTCTGGAGAAGTGTATGATGTTTCCTGAAACATCTAGAAAACAAAGCAACAGAGCCTAGGGCACTTCCACTTATGGTCCTGTAGCTTAGGGAAATTATAATCAAAAAGACACAGCCACCCCAAAGTTTGGGACGGCTGTGTTTACAAGAACCTCGTTGACGGTACAAGTTCAATATCACAGAAAGCGAAAAATGGATAAAGTTGTGGTACTTACGTACAATGCAGTATCACTCAGCAATGAAATCTATGTCATCAGTCCCGTAGCAGCATAATGAGTGGATTCAGGTACGATGATTCTAAGTGAAATAAGTCACACAGAAAAAGAAACATCATAAGATGTCACTAATACACGGAATTTAAACTTGGCTACACAGGAACTGAATTTCAAAACAGAACAGGGTCTCAAATGTAGAAAACCAACTTATGCTTGCTTAAGGGGAAAGGTGAGTTGGGGTGCTGCATAAAACCAGAGATTGAAATTAGCACAGATACCGCTCCATAAGCCAAATATGTCATAGACAAGAGCTACTCCTTGCTCAACGAAGTGGACTCAACACCCCATATTAAACGCCTAAGAATATACCTGACTAGTAAGAATCTTAAAACCTATGGATTTATATGTCTCCGAAAGAGAATCAAGCGTGTGTACAGTGGCATAAACGCAGCAGTGATAGGATTGGTGAGGTTCGGTGAGCAAATGCAGACCCTTTGAAGTCATATTGCATGGTACCCATTCCATGGGTCTCAACTCTCCAGGTTTAAGGGATTCTTCCTTCAGCTAAAACATGCATGTGGAACCCAGAGTACGATCCACCGTGTGATCGGGAAACGTGTTCAAATGTGTCTCAGTTTTCGTCCCCTGGTACTCGGGTGCAACATTCCAGACGCTTTACTAACACTCTCCCCACTTGGAGAGTCAGTGCCTTTAACCTGCTGTTTGGCCCAGTTTGCAATTTCTGTGGAAAATGAACAGGAATAGGGAGAACCAATGAGAGACTAGCTGGAGGTGTCTGGACGGGCAAATTTAACTCTCATTTCCCACCAGGAAGAGGAATTAACCAAAGGCTCAGCGTGCCATGCCGGAACCACACTAGGGCCTGAAGCAATCCTGCGGTGTTGCGGCCAGCTCACAAGAAAGCGAGTTGAAGAAAGGAGCTCAGGGGCACTGTCATTCACAACCCTGCAGAGTTATAAATGACAGCTATCGTCCAAAAATATATTGAAGTAAGGCTGCCAAGAGGACTTGACAGCGGGGCAGAATTGCAGGAAACCGATTTCAGGAGGTAGACTGGAATTACATGTAAAGCATAGGGAAAGAGGCAGAACGTCCACAATGATGCACTTGGCCAAAAAGGGCGTATGCGTTTTTTCCTGAATATATTCAGGAAAAAACGCATACGCCCTTTTTGGCCAACCAAGCAAGCTTGCAAAGGAAATCTGCACTACAATGAAGTCTCACTGCCCCCAGGTCAAAAGGGCCATCTGAAAAAAGTGTAAAATCCAGAAAGGCAGGACAGGCCATGGAGAACTGGGAGCCTTGTTATGCTGATGGGCGGGATGCAAATTGCCAACAGCCACTCTGGAGAAGTGTATGATGTTTCCTGAAACATCTAGAAAACACAGCAACAGAGCCTAGGGCACTTCCACTTATGGTCCTGTAGCTTAGGGAAATTATAATCAAAAAGACACAGCCACCCCAAAGTTTGGGACGGCTGTGTTTACAAGAACCTCGTTGACGGTACAAGTTCAATATCACGGAAAGCGAAAAATGGATAAAGTTGTGGTACTTACGTACAATGCAGTATCACTCAGCAATGAAATCTATGTCATCAGTCCCGTAGCAGCATAATGAGTGGATTCAGGTACGATGATTCTAAGTGAAATAAGTCACACAGAAAAAGAAACATCATAAGATGTCACTAATACACGGAATTTAAACTTGGCTACACAGGAACTGAATTTCAAAACAGAACAGGGTCTCAAATGTAGAAAACCAACTTATGCTTGCTTAAGGGGAAAGGTGAGTTGGGGTGCTGCATAAAACCAGAGATTGAAATTAGCACAGATACCGCTCCATAAGCCAAATATGTCATAGACAAGAGCTACTCCTTGCTCAACGAAGTGGACACAACACCCCATATTAAACGCCTAAGAATATACCTGACTAGTAGGAATCTTAAAACCTATGGATTTATATGTCTCCGAAAGAGAATCAAGCGTGTGTACAGTGGCATAAACGCAGCAGTGATAGGATTGGTGAGGTTCGGTGAGCAAATGCAGACCCTTTGAAGTCATATTGCATGGTACCCATTCCATGGGTCTCAACTCTCCAGGTTTAAGGGATTCTTCCTTCAGCTAAAACATGCATGTGGAACCCAGAGTACGATCCACCGTGTGATCAGGAAACGTGTTCAAATGTGTCTCAGTTTTCGTCCCCTGGTACTCGGGTGCAACATTCCAGACGCTTCACTAACACTCTCCCCACTTGGAGAGTCAGTGCCTTTAACCTGCTGTTTGGCCCAGTTTGCAATTTCTGCGGAAAATGAACAGGAATAGGGAGAACCAATGAGAGACTAGCTGGAGGTGTCTGGACGGGCAAATTTAACTCTCATTTCCCACCAGGAAGAGGAATTAACCAAAGGCTCAGCGTGCCATGCCGGAACCACACTAGGGCCTGAAGCAATCCTGCGGTGTTGCGGCCAGCTCACAAGAAAGCGAGTTGAAGAAAGGAGCTCAGGGGCACTGTCATTCACAACCCTGCAGAGTTATAAATGACAGCTATCGTCCATAAATATATTGAAGTAAGGCTGCCAAGAGGACTTGACAGCGGGGCAGAATTGCAGGAAACCGATTTCAGGAGGTAGACTGGAATTGCATGTAAAGCATAGGAAAAGAGGCAGAACGTCCACAATGATGCACTTGGCCAAAAAGGGCGTATGCGTTTTTTCCTGAATATATTCAGGAAAAAACGCATACGCCCTTTTTGGCCAACCAAGCAAGCTTGCAAAGGAAATCTGCACTACAATGAAGTCTCACTGCCCCCCGGTCAAAAGGGCCTTCTGAATAAAGTGTAAAATCCAGAAAGGCAGGACAGGCCATGGAGAACTGGGAGCCTTGTTATGCTGATGGGCGGGATGCAAATTGCCAACAGCCACTCTGGAGAAGTGTATGATGTTTCCTGAAACATCTAGAAAACAAAGCAACAGAGCCTAGGGCACTTCCACTTATGGTCCTGTAGCTTAGGGAAATTATAATCAAAAAGACACAGCCACCCCAAAGTTTGGGACGGCTGTGTTTACAAGAACCTCGTTGACGGTACAAGTTCAATATCACAGAAAGCGAAAAATGGATAAAGTTGTGGTACTTACGTACAATGCAGTATCACTCAGCAATGAAATCTATGTCATCAGTCCCGTAGCAGCATAATGAGTGGATTCAGGTACGATGATTCTAAGTGAAATAAGTCACACAGAAAAAGAAACATCATAAGATGTCACTAATACACGGAATTTAAACTTGGCTACACAGGAACTGAATTTCAAAACAGAACAGGGTCTCAAATGCAGAAAACCAACTTATGCTTGCTTAAGGGGAAAGGTGAGTTGGGGTGCTGCATAAAACCAGAGATTGAAATTAGCACAGATACCGCTCCATAAGCCAAATATGTCATAGACAAGAGCTACTCCTTGCTCAACGAAGTGGACTCAACACCCCATATTAAACGCCTAAGAATATACCTGACTAGTAAGAATCTTAAAACCTATGGATTTATATGTCTCCGAAAGAGAATCAAGTGTGTGTACAGTGGCATAAACGCAGCAGTGATAGGATTGGTGAGGTTCGGTGAGCAAATGCAGACCCTTTGAAGTCATATTGCATGGTACCCATTCCATGGGTCTCAACTCTCCAGGTTTAAGGGATTCTTCCTTCAGCTAAAACATGCATGTGGAACCCAGAGTACGATCCACCGTGTGATCAGGAAACGTGTTCAAATGTGTCTCAGTTTTCGTCCCCTGGTACTCGGGTGCAACATTCCAGACGCTTTACTAACACTCTCCCCACTTGGAGAGTCAGTGCCTTTAACCTGCTGTTTGGCCCAGTTTGCAATTTCTGCGGAAAATGAACAGGAATAGGGAGAACCAATGAGAGACTAGCTGGAGGTGTCTGGACGGGCAAATTTAACTCTCATTTCCCACCAGGAAGAGGAAGTAACCAAAGGCTCGGCGTGCCATGCCGGAACCACACTAGGGCCTGAAGCAATCCTGCGGTGTTGCGGCCAGCTCACAAGAAAGCGAGTTGAAGAAAGGAGCTCAGGGGCACTGTCATTCACAACCCTGCAGAGTTATAAATGACAGCTATCGTCCAAAAATATATTGAAGTAAGGCTGCCAAGAGGACTTGACAGCGGGGCAGAATTGCAGGAAACCGATTTCAGGAGGTAGACTGGAATTGCATGTAAAGCATAGGAAAAGAGGCAGAACGTCCACAATGATGCACTTGGCCAAAAAGGGCGTATGCGTTTTTTCCTGAATATATTCAGGAAAAAACGCATACGCCCTTTTTGGCCAACCAAGCAAGCTTGCAAAGGAAATCTGCACTACAATGAAGTCTCACTGCCCCCCGGTCAAAACGGCAATCTGAAAAAAGTGTAAAATCCAGAAAGGCAGGACAGGCCATGGAGAACTGGGAGCCTTGTTATGCTGATGGGCGGGATGCAAATTGCCAACAGCCACTCTGGAGAAGTGTATGATGTTTCCTGAAACATCTAGAAAACAAAGCAACAGAGCCTAGGGCACTTCCACTTATGGTCGTATAGCTTAGGGAAATTATAATCAAAAAGACACAGCCACCCCAAAGTTTGGGACGGCTGTGTTTACAAGAACCTCGTTGACGGTACAAGTTCAATATCACAGAAAGCGAAAAATGGATAAAGTTGTGGTACTTACGTACAATGCAGTATCACTCAGCAATGAAATCTATGTCATCAGTCCCGTAGCAGCATAATGAGTGGATTCAGGTACGATGATTCTAAGTGAAATAAGTCACACAGAAAAAGAAACATCATAAGATGTCACTAATACACGGAATTTAAACTTGGCTACACAGGAACTGAATTTCAAAACAGAACAGGGTCTCAAATGTAGAAAACCAACTTATGCTTGCTTAAGGGGAAAGGTGAGTTGGGGTGCTGCATAAAACCAGAGATTGAAATTAGCACAGATACCGCTCCATAAGCCAAATATGTCATAGACAAGAGCTACTCCTTGCTCAACGAAGTGGACTCAACACCCCATATTAAACGCCTAAGAATATACCTGACTAGTAAGAATCTTAAAACCTATGGATTTATATGTCTCCGAAAGAGAATCAAGTGTGTGTACAGTGGCATAAACGCAGCAGTGATAGGATTGGTGAGGTTCGGTGAGCAAATGCAGACCCTTTGAAGTCATATTGCATGGTACCCATTCCATGGGTCTCAACTCTCCAGGTTTAAGGGATTCTTCCTTCAGCTAAAACATGCATGTGGAACCCAGAGTACGATCCACCGTGTGATCAGGAAACGTGTTCAAATGTGTCTCAGTTTTCATCCCCTGGTACTCGGGTGCAACATTCCAGACGCTTTACTAACACTCTCCCCACTTGGAGAGTCAGTGCCTTTAACCTGCTGTTTGGCCCAGTTTGCAATTTCTGCGGAAAATGAACAGGAATAGGGAGAACCAATGAGAGACTAGCTGGAGGTGTCTGGACGGGCAAATTTAACTCTCATTTCCCACCAGGAAGAGGAAGTAACCAAAGGCTCGGCGTGCCATGCCGGAACCACACTAGGGCCTGAAGCAATCCTGCGGTGTTGTGGCCAGCTCACAAGAAAGCGAGTTGAAGAAAGGAGCTCAGGGGCACTGTCATTCACAACCCTGCAGAGTTATAAATGACAGCTATCGTCCAAAAATATATTGAAGTAAGGCTGCCAAGAGGACTTGACAGCGGGGCAGAATTGCAGGAAACCGATTTCAGGAGGTAGACTGGAATTGCATGTAAAGCATAGGAAAAGAGGCAGAACGTCCACAATGATGCACTTGGCCAAAAAGGGCGTATGCGTTTTTCCCTGAATATATTCAGGAAAAAACGCATACGCCCTTTTTGGCCAACCAAGCAAGCTTGCAAAGGAAATCTGCACTACAATGAAGTCTCACTGCCCCCGGTCAAAAGGGCCATCTGAAAAAAGTGTAAAATCCAGAAAGGCAGGACAGGCCATGGAGAACTGGGAGCCTTGTTATGCTGATGGGCGGGATGCAAATTGCCAACAGCCACTCTGGAGAAGTGTATGATGTTTCCTGAAACATCTAGAAAACAAAGCAACAGAGCCTAGGGCACTTCCACTTATGGTCCTGTAGCTTAGGGAAATTATAATCAAAAAGACACAGCCACCCCAAAGTTTGGGACGGCTGTGTTTACAAGAACCTCGTTGACGGTACAAGTTCAATATCACAGAAAGCGAAAAATGGATAAAGTTGTGGTACTTACGTACAATGCAGTATCACTCAGCAATGAAATCTATGTCATCAGTCCCGTAGCAGCATAATGAGTGGATTCAGGTACGATGATTCTAAGTGAAATAAGTCACACAGAAAAAGAAACATCATAAGATGTCACTAATACACGGAATTTAAACTTGGCTACACAGGAACTGAATTTCAAAACAGAACAGGGTCTCAAATGTAGAAAACCAACTTATGCTTGCTTAAGGGGAAAGGTGAGTTGGGGTGCTGCATAAAACCAGAGATTGAAATTAGCACAGATACCGCTCCATAAGCCAAATATGTCATAGACAAGAGCTACTCCTTGCTCAACGAAGTGGACTCAACACCCCATATTAAACGCCTAAGAATATACCTGACTAGTAAGAATCTTAAAACCTATGGATTTATATGTCTCCGAAAGAGAATCAAGTGTGTGTACAGTGGCATAAACGCAGCAGTGATAGGACTGGTGAGGTTCGGTGAGCAAATGCAGACCCTTTGAAGTCATATTGCATGGTACCCATTCCATGGGTCTCAACTCTCCAGGTTTAAGGGATTCTTCCTTCAGCTAAAACATGCATGTGGAACCCAGAGTACGATCCACCGTGTGATCAGGAAACGTGTTCAAATGTGTCTCAGTTTTCGTCCCCTGGTACTCGGGTGCAACATTCCAGACGCTTTACTAACACTCTCCCCACTTGGAGAGTCAGTGCCTTTAACCTGCTGTTTGGCCCAGTTTGCAATTTCTGCGGAAAATGAACAGGAATAGGGAGAACCAATGAGAGACTAGCTGGAGGTGTCTGGACGGGCAAATTTAACTCTCATTTCCCACCAGGAAGAGGAAGTAACCAAAGGCTCGGCGTGCCATGCCGGAACCACACTAGGGCCTGAAGCAATCCTGCGGTGTTGCGGCCAGCTCACAAGAAAGCGAGTTGAAGAAAGGAGCTCAGGGGCACTGTCATTCACAACCCTGCAGAGTTATAAATGACAGCTATCGTCCAAAAATATATTGAAGTAAGGCTGCCAAGAGGACTTGACAGCGGGGCAGAATTGCAGGATACTGATTTCAGGAGGTAGACTGGAATTGCATGTAAAGCATAGGAAAAGAGGCAGAACGTCCACAATGATGCACTTGGCCAAAAAGGGCGTATGCGTTTTTTCCTGAATATATTCAGGAAAAAACGCATACGCCCTTTTTGGCCAACCAAGCAAGCTTGCAAAGGAAATCTGCACTACAATGAAGTCTCACTGCTCCCCGGTCAAAAGGGCCATCTGAAAAAAGTGTAAAATCCAGAAAGGCAGGACAGGCCATGGAGAACTGGGAGCCTTGTTATGCTGATGGGCGGGATGCAAATTGCCAACAGCCACTCTGGAGAAGTGTATGATGTTTCCTGAAACATCTAGAAAACAAAGCAACAGAGCCTAGGGCACTTCCACTTATGGTCCTATAGCTTAGGGAAATTATAATCAAAAAGACACAGCCACCCCAAAGTTTGGGACGGCTGTGTTTACAAGAACCTCGTTGATGGTACAAGTTCAATATCACAGAAAGTGAAAAATGGATAAAGTTGTGGTACTTACGTACAATGCAGTATCACTCAGCAATGAAATCTATGTCATCAGTCCCGTAGCAGCATAATGAGTGGATTCAGGTACGATGATTCTAAGTGAAATAAGTCACACAGAAAAAGAAACATCATAAGATGTCACTAATACACGGAATTTAAACTTGGCTACACAGGAACTGAATTTCAAAACAGAACAGGGTCTCAAATGTAGAAAACCAACTTATGCTTGCTTAAGGGGAAAGGTGAGTTGGGGTGCTGCATAAAACCAGAGATTGAAATTAGCACAGATACCGCTCCATAAGCCAAATATGTCATAGACAAGAGCTACTCCTTGCTCAACGAAGTGGACTCAACACCCCATATTAAACGCCTAAAAATATACCTGACTAGTAAGAATCTTAAAACCTATGGATTTATATGTCTCCGAAAGAGAATCAAGTGTGTGTACAGTGGCATAAACGCAGCAGTGATAGGATTGGTGAGGTTCGGTGAGCAAATGCAGACCCTTTGAAGTCATATTGCATGGTACCCATTCCATGGGTCTCAACTCTCCAGGTTTAAGGGATTCTTCCTTCAGCTAAAACATGCATGTGGAACCCAGAGTACGATCCACCGTGTGATCAGGAAACGTGTTCAAATGTGTCTCAGTTTTCGTCCCCTGGTACTCGGGTGCAACATTCCAGACGCTTTACTAACACTCTCCCCACTTGGAGAGTCAGTGCCTTTAACCTGCTGTTTGGCCCAGTTTGCAATTTCTGCGGAAAATGAACAGGAATAGGGAGAACCAATGAGAGACTAGCTGGAGGTGTCTGGACGGGCAAATTTAACTCTCATTTCCCACCAGGAAGAGGAAGTAACCAAAGGCTCGGCGTGCCATGCCGGAACCACACTAGGGCCTGAAGCAATCCTGCGGTGTTGCGGCCAGCTCACAAGAAAGCGAGTTGAAGAAAGGAGCTCAGGGGCACTGTCATTCACAACCCTGCAGAGTTATAAATGACAGCTATCGTCCAAAAATATATTGAAGTAAGGCTGCCAAGAGGACTTGACAGCGGGGCAGAATTGCAGGAAACCGATTTCAGGAGGTAGACTGGAATTGCATGTAAAGCATAGGAAAAGAGGCAGAACGTCCACAATGATGCACTTGGCCAAAAAGGGCGTATGCGTTTTTTCCTGAATATATTCAGGAAAAAACGCATACGCCCTTTTTGGCCAACCAAGCAAGCTTGCAAAGGAAATCTGCACTACAATGAAGTCTCACTGCCCCCCGGTCAAAAGGGCCATCTGAAAAAAGTGTAAAATCCAGAAAGGCAGGACAGGCCATGGAGAACTGGGAGCCTTGTTATGCTGATGGGCGGGATGCAAATTGCCAACAGCCACTCTGGAGAAGTGTATGATGTTTCCTGAAACATCTAGAAAACAAAGCAACAGAGCCTAGGGCACTTCCACTTATGGTCGTATAGCTTAGGGAAATTATAATCAAAAAGACACAGCCACCCCAAAGTTTGGGACGGCTGTGTTTACAAGAACCTCGTTGACGGTACAAGTTCAATATCACAGAAAGCGAAAAATGGATAAAGTTGTGGTACTTAGGTACAATGCAATATCACTCAGCAATGAAATCTATGTCATCAGTCCCGTAGCAGCATAATGAGTGGATTCAGGTACGATGATTCTAAGTGAAATAAGTCACACAGAAAAAGAAACATCATAAGATGTCACTAATACACGGAATTTAAACTTGGCTACACAGGAACTGAATTTCAAAACAGAACAGGGTCTCAAATGTAGAAAACCAACTTATGCTTGCTTAAGGGGAAAGGTGAGTTGGGGTGCTGCATAAAACCAGAGATTGAAATTAGCACAGATACCGCTCCATAAGCCAAATATGTAATAGACAAGAGCTACTCCTTGCTCAACGAAGTGGACTCAGCACCCCATATTAAACGCCTAAGAATATACCTGACTAGTAAGAATCTTAAAACCTATGGATTTATATGTCTCCGAAAGAGAATCAAGCGTGTGTACAGTGGCATAAACGCAGCAGTGATAGGATTGGTGAGGTTCGGTGAGCAAATGCAGACCCTTTGAAGTCATATTGCATGGTACCCATTCCATGGGTCTCAACTCTCCAGGTTTAAGGGATTCTTCCTTCAGCTAAAACATGCATGTGGAACCCAGAGTACGATCCACCGTGTGATCGGGAAACGTGTTCAAATGTGTCTCAGTTTTCGTCCCCTGGTACTCGGGTGCAACATTCCAGACGCTTTACTAACACTCTCCCCACTTGGAGAGTCAGTGCCTTTAACCTGCTGTTTGGCCCAGTTTGCAATTTCTGCGGAAAATGAACAGGAATAGGGAGAACCAATGAGAGACTAGCTGGAGGTGTCTGGACGGGCAAATTTAACTCTCATTTCCCACCAGGAAGAGGAATTAACCAAAGGCTCAGCGTGCCATACCGGAACCACACTAGGGCCTGACGCAATCCTGCGGTGTTGTGGCCAGCTCACAAGAAAGCGAGTTGAAGAAAGGAGCTCAGGGGCACTGTCATTCACAACCCTGCAGAGTTATAAATGACAGCTATCGTCCAAAAATATATTGAAGTAAGGCTGCCAAGAGGACTTGACAGCGGGGCAGAATTGGAGGAAACCGATTTCAGGAGGTAGACTGGAATTGCATGTAAAGCATAGGAAAAGAGGCAGAACGTCCACAATGATGCACTTGGCCAAAAAGGGCGTATGCGTTTTTTCCTGAATATATTCAGGAAAAAACGCATACGCCCTTTTTGGCCAACCAAGCAAGCTTGCAAAGGAAATCTGCACTACAATGAAGTCTCACTGCCCCCCGGTCAAAAGGGCCATCTGAAAAAAGTGTAAAATCCAGAAAGGCAGGACAGGCCATGGAGAACTGGGAGCCTTGTTATGCTGATGGGCGGGATGCAAATTGCCAACAGCCACTCTGGAGAAGTGTATGATGTTTCCTGAAACATCTAGAAAACAAAGCAACAGAGCCTAGGGCACTTCCACTTATGGTCCTATAGCTTAGGGAAATTATAATCAAAAAGACACAGCCACCCCAAAGTTTGGGACAGCTGTGTTTACAAGAAGCTCGTTTACAGTACAAGTTCAATATCACAGAAAGCGAAAAATGGATAAAGTTGTGGTACTTAGGTACAATGCAATATCACTCAGCAATGAAATCTATGTCATCAGTCCCGTAGCAGCATAATGAGTGGATTCAGGTACGATGATTCTAAGTGAAATAAGTCACACAGAAAAAGAAACATCATAAGATGTCACTAATACACGGAATTTAAACTTGGCTACACAGGAACTGAATTTCAAAACAGAACAGGGTCTCAAATGTAGAAAACCAACTTATGCTTGCTTAAGGGGAAAGGTGAGTTGGGGTGCTGCATAAAACCAGAGATTGAAATTAGCACAGATACCACTCCATAAGCCAAATATGTAATAGACAAGAGCTACTCCTTGCTCAACAAAGTGGACTCAATACCCCATATTAAACGCCTAAGAATATACCTGACTAGTAAGAATCTTAAAACCTATGGATTTATATGTCTCCGAAAGAGAATCGAGCGTGTGTACAGTGGCATAAACGCAGCAGTGATAGGATTGGTGAGGTTCGGTGAGCAAATGCAGACCCTTTGAAGTCATATTGCATGGTACCCATTCCATGGGTCTCAACTCTCCAGGTTTAAGGGATTCTTCCTTCAGCTAAAACATGCATGTGGAACCCAGAGTACGATCCACCGTGTGATCAGGAAACGTGTTCAAATGTGTCTCAGTTTTCGTGCCCTGGTACTCGGGTGCAACATTCCAGACGCTTTACTAACACTCTCCCCACTTGGAGAGTCAGTGCCTTTGACCTCCTGTTTGGCCCAGTTTGCAATTTCTGTGGAAGATGAACTGGAATAAGGAGAACCCATGAGAGACTAGCTGGAGGTGTCTGGACGGGCAAATTTAACTCTCCTTTCCCACCAGGAAGAGGAATTAACCAAAGGCTCAGCGTGCCATGCCGGAACCACACTAGGGCCTGAAGCAATCCTGCGGTGTTGCGGCCAGCTCACAACAAAGCGAGTTGAAGAAAGGAGCTCAGGGGCACTGTAATTCAGAAACCTGCGGAGTTATAAATGACAGCTATCATCCAAAATTATACTGAAGTAAGGCTGCGAAGAGGACTTGAATGCGGGCCAGAATTGCTGGAAACCTATTTCAGAACGTACACAGGAGTCGCTCTTAAAGCATAGGAAAAGAGACAGAACTTATAAAATAATGCACTTGGCAAAAAAGGGCATATGTGTTTTATCCAGAGCTCTCATAACTGAGGGGAGGAGATTCCCAGCAGGCTCCAACTGCCACCTGAGGGCTCACATTGCCAAGGCAACGTGAGCATGCCAGGGAGGAGTTACCTCACAGCAGAGGTCCCACCTCACAGAAGGGTGAGAAACCCAGCCAACATCAGACTCTCACCAGAGGGCCCACATCACCAAGGGGATGGGAACCAGGCAGGAGTGTCTTCACACCAGTGGGGCCTCATCATCGAAAGGTGAGGTACTCAGCACATGTGTCCTCAAACCAGAGGACCCACATCACCAAGGGCCTCGGAGTGAGGCAGGCAAGAGTAGCCTCACAACACTGGGCCCATAGAATAAAAAAGTGAGGAATCCAGCAGTTGGAACCTCCCAGCAGGCGGCCCAGAGCACCGAGGCTATGGGATCCAGGCCACAGTGAACTCACAGAAGAGGGCCCATGTCATGAAACTGAGCAACCCAGCCATTGGGACCTCAGAGCAGGAGGCCCAAATCCCCGTGCAGATGGAAATTTGGTAGGAGTGTCCTCGCACCACTGAGAACATATCAGAAAATTTTGCGCGAGCAGCAGTTAGGGCCTGACGCCAGAGGACCCTCATCACCAAGGGAAGGAGGCTCCCAGCAGGCTCCAACTGCCACCAGAGGGCTGACGTCGCCAAGGCGATGTGTGCCAACCAGGCACGAATGACCTCACAGCAGAGGGCCCACCTCAGAGAAGTGTGACGAACCCAGTCAGGATCAGACTCGCACCAGAGGGTCCACATCACCAAATGGATTGGAACCAGGCAGGAGTGTCCTCACATGAGTAGGGCCACATCATCTAAAGGTGAGGAACCCAGAACATGTGGCTTCAAACCATAGGACACCCATCACCAAGGGGCTGGGAGTGAGGCAGGCAGGAGGAGCCTCATAACAGAGGGCCCAAAAATAAGAAAGGTGAGGAATCCAGCAGTTGGAACCTCCCAGCAGGCGGCCCAGAGCACAGACGCTAGGGGATCCAGGCCAGAGTGACCTAACACCAGACAGCCCACATCATGAAACTGTGAGCAACCCAGACATTGGGACCTCAGAGCAGAAGGCCCACATCCCCATGGTGATGGGAACATGACAGGAGTGTCCTGGCATCACTGGGCTCACATCAGAAAACGTGGGGTGCTCAGAAGTTAGGGCCTGACGCTAGAGGACACTCATCACCGAGAGGAGGAGGCTCCCAGCAGGCTCCAGCTGCCACCAGAGGGCCAACGTCACCAAGGCGATGTGTGCCAGCCCCGCAGGAGTGACCTCACAGCAGAGGGCCCACCTCACAGAAGGGTGAGGAACACAGCCAGGATCAGACTCTCACCAGAGGGCCCACATCACCAAGGGGATGGGAACCAGGCAGGAGTGTCTTCACACGAGTGGGGCCACATCATCGAAAGGTGAGGAACGCAGCACATGTGGCCTCAAGCCATAGGACAGTCATCACCAAGGGGCTGGCAGTGAGGCAGGCAGGAGGAGCCTCACAAGAGGGCACATAGAATAAAAAAGTTGAGGAATCCAGCAGTTGGAACCTCCCAGCAGGCGGCTCAGAGCACCGATGATAAGGGATCCTTGCCGGAGTGAACTCACAGCAGAGGGCCCACATCATGGTACTGTGAGCAAGCCAGCCGTTTTGACCTCAGAGCAGAAGGCCCACATCCCCATGGGGATGGGAACCTGGCAAGAGTCTCCTCACTCACTTGGCGCACATCAGAAAACGTAGGGAGCCCAGCAGTTATGGCCTAAGGCAAGAGGGCCCTCATCACCGAGGGGAGGAGGATCCCAGCACACTCCAACTGCCACCAGAGGGCCCACGTCGCCAAGGTGACGTGTGCCAGACAGGCATGATTGACCTCACAGCAGAGGGCCCACCTCACAGAAGGGTGAGGAACCCAGCCAGGAACAGACTCTCACCAGGGGGTCCACATAACCACGTGGATGAGAACCAGGCAGGAGTGTCCTCACACTAGTGGGGCCACATCATCGAAAGGTGAGGAACCCAGCAAAGGTGGCCACAAACCAGAGGACCCACATCACCAAGGGGTTGAGAGTGAGGTAGGTGTCTGGATGGGCATATTTAACACTCATTTCCCACCAGGAAGAGGAATTAACCAAAGGCTCAGCGTGCCCTTCCAGAAGAAGATTAGGGCCTGAAGCAGTCTTGCGGGTTTGCGGTCAGCTCACAAGAAAGCGAGTTGAAGAAAGGAGCTCAGGGGCACTGTCATTCACAAACCTGCAGAGTTATAAATGACAGCCATCGTCCAAAAATATATTGAAGTAAGGCTGTGAAGAGGACTTGAAAGCGGGGCAGAATTGCAGGAAACCGATTTCAGGAGGTAGACTGGATTTGCATTTAAAGCATAGGAAAAGAGGCAGAACATCGACAATGATGCACTTGGCAAAAAAGGGCGTATGAGTTCGTTCCTGAATATATTCAGGAAAAAACACATATGCCCTTTTTGGCAAACCAAGCAAGCTTGCAATGGAAATCCAAACTACTATGAAGTGTCACTTCCCCCCGGTCTAAAGGGCCATCTGAGAAAAGTGTAAAATCCAGAAAGGCAAGACAGGCCATGGGGAAAAAGGAGCCTTGTTATGCTGATGGGCGGGATGTAAATTGCCAACAGCCACTCTGGAGAAGTGTATGGTGTTTCCTGATACATCTGAAAAACAAAGCAACAGAGTCTAGGGCATTTCCACTTATGGTCCTATAGCTTAGGGAAATTAAAATCAAAAAGACACAGCCACCTCAAAATTTACGACGGCTCTGTTTACAGGAACCTCTTCTACAGTACAAGTTAAATATCCCAGAGAACAAATAATTGATAAAGAACTTGCGGTACTTACGTACAACAGAATACCACTCAGCAATGAAATCTGTGTCACCAGGCCTGTACCAGCATAATGAGTGGATTGAGGCATGATGATTCTAAGTGAAATAAGTCACACAGAAAAAGAAACATCATAAGGTATCACTAATGCACGGAATGTAAACTTGGCTACACATGAACTGAATTACAAAACAGAACAGGGTCTCAAGTTTAGAAAACCAACTTATGCTTGCTTAAGGGGAAAGGTGAGTTGGGGTGCTGCATAAAACCAGAGTTTGAAATTAGCACAGATACCGCTCCATAAGCCAAATATGCAATAGACAAGACCTACCCCTTGCTTAACGAAATGGACTCAACAATGAGGTATCACCTCACACCTGTTAGAATGGGCATCATCTGAAAATCTACAAACAACAAATGCTGGAAAGGGTGTGGAGAAAAGGAAGCCTCTTCCACTATTGTTGGGAATATAAATTGATAGAGTCACTATGGAGAACAATATGGAGTTTCTTAAGAAACTAATAATAGAATTACCATATGATACAGCAATCCCAGTACTGGACATATACCCAGACAAAACCATAAATCAAAAAGAGACATTCACCGCAATGTTCATTGCATCACTATTTACAATATCGAGGTAATGGAAGCAACCTAAATGCCCACACACAGACGAATGCATAAAGATGTGGTACATATATAAAATGGAATATTACTAAGCCATGAAAGGAATGAAATTGGGTCATTTGTAGAGACGTCGATGGATCTAGAGACTGTCATACAGAGTGAAGTAAGTTAGAAAGAGAAAAACAAATCTTGTATATTCATGCATATATGTGGAACCTAGAAAAACTGTACAGATTAACCGTTTTGCAAGGCATAAATAGAGCAACAGATGTAGACAACAATCGTATGGACAACAAGGGGGGAAAGCTCTTGGAGGGGTGGTGGTGGGAGGAGTTGAGAGATTGGGATTGGCATGTAAACATTTATATGTATAAAATAGATAACCAATGAGAAGCTGCTGTATAAAAATATAAAATAAAATTCAAAATTAAAAAGAAATAAAATTTAAAAAATAAAACAGAAAATACAATTATTCCCTTCACATACATGTATTTATATGAATAAATTATTTCCATGCTTATATCTGTAAATACAAAAAAGAGGAATAAAATCTACCTTGAACCAAAAACGAAAAAGAGAAAAAAAAAAAAAACAGAACCCACCAGTTACTCAGAGGAAAACCGTATCAGGGCACTTGCTCCAGTTGTAAACAATTCTGAAGTTGGTCAGTGGTGAGGAATCGTCTCCCATTCAGCCAGCAGCCCCCACACAACAAGCGTCCTCATTGCAAAGCTGGGGCACCGTGCCAAGGCATCTGTGAGTAAACGTGAGCTGAGCCCCAAGGCAGTTGCTGCTGAACTGTTCCCACCCTTCCCAGGTAAAACACCTGAATATATACAAGGACTTGAAAGCCTAGAGGAAGGGCCATGGAGCCACACGAGTGACAGCATGCCAGCTGACTTGGTGCCTGCAGGCCAGCCAGGATGGTCCTGGCTCTGGGTGCTCTTCTGGAAGATTTCCATTTCCCTGCCTGAGATACCCGTCCTGTCCCTGCCCCCACTGCTTTTTTCCTTCCTCACCTCTGCCCAGGGAGAAATTCCAGCAGCAGGTATGGGTGACACATCCTCTTCTTTAGCAGGTGGCAGCCTGGCAACTGCTGCAGAAAGTCCAGCAGAGCCCCACTCACACTGGGCCACCCACAAAGCCGTGGCCTCTCACTCCCTCCCACCAGCCCAGCCCCGAGACTGCTGACAGGGCAGAGAAAATGGCGTCAGGCACAGCTGCAGGGGCTTTTGCTGCCTGGAGTGGTATTTATATTGATCTCAACCCAGGCACACCTGGGGAGGGCTGGCCCGCACGGTAAGGCTGCCCAGGTCAGCCAATCATCACCCCTCAGGGCTCACAGTTGCAGAAAATGGAACTTGCTGAACCGGACAGGTCCAAGGAACAGGTGTGGGCTCCTGAGAGTCAGGATAGACAAGGGGCTGCAGCTTTGGCTTGTTTTCTAATCATTTTATCTGGCCCATGAGTGGGAGACAACTTCAAGAAAACCCTCTCCTAATGAGAGGAACCCAGGAGTCAGGGAGAGGAGGGGTGGGTGGTGGTTGGAGACAGAGGCCTGGTGCCCTGTGTGCAGTGGAAGTCTCTGGAAGACCAGGTGGAGGGAGGCCACACAGAGTGATGCCCAGGGTCACAGACCTGTCGGAGCTGCTGTTTCTTAGTTCAAGTCCTGCTCTGAGGTGCTCTGTGTCAGCTCTGAGCGACAGGTGAGCTGGGGGTGCTCTTCAATGAGGGCTATGTGCACGGTTCCTGTGTGCCCAGCCCTGCCACGGTACCTGCAAGGGTAGCTCTGTATCCTGGGAGGGGCCTGACCATGAGAGCCCCGTGGGCTGGGTTGGGGGTGGGGTACCTGCCCAGGAGAGCTCCATATCCTGGGATTGGCCTGACCACGAGAGCCCCATGGGCTGCTGGGGACCTGGTAAAGGATGTCAGGACAGTCAGTGAAGCCACCGAGGATATACCTCCAGTTGCTCCTGATTCCTACACCCTGCTGGTCATTCTACCAACCACCAGGACATGGTATTCTGTATTAGTCTTCAATGATGCCTTCTTTTGTATTCCATTAGTCCCAGAGTCACAAGAAATTTTGGCTTGTGAGTGGCAGGACTCAACATACAACTAAAACAATACTTCTGGGCCGTCTTGCTCCAAGGGTTCAAAAATTCCCACACCATCTTTGGGGAAAGCTTAGCTAAAGACCGAAAAGTTCTACCTCTGGAAAAGGAAACCCTCCTTCAATATGCAGACGACATTCTGATCGCCAGCCCTACTACGGAGGCCTCTGAACTACCAAGCCAATAAAGGATAGAAGTTGTCCAAGAAAAAGCTCAAATATCACAGACTGTGGTGACCTGCCTGGGCTTCATTCTCACACAAGGTCAGAGAAGCCCATCCCAGGAAAGGGAAGAAACCATTTGCAACCTTACCACTTTCTAAAACTAGAAGACAGCTTAGGGGTTCCTGGGGAGGCCAGGGTTTGCTGCTTCTGGATCCCTAACTACAGTCTACTAGCTGGGCCTCTATATGAAACACTGAAAGGAAAAGATGATGATCCTTTTGAACAGAATCCAGAAGTGGCCTTTCAAGAATGGAAAGAGCAGTCAATTCAGACCCTTGCCCTGGAACTCCCTAATTGAGCTAAACCCTTTGACCTTTACATTCCCGGTGAAAGGTGAATCGCCATTGGAGAATTAGTGCAAAAACTGGGACCACTTGAAATGGAACAACGCAAGAATGCCATCCAGGTAGGATAAACTACAGTCACCAAGGGGCTTGGCCCACTGCCACATCTGGCCAAGATACTGGCGGTATCTAAAAACCTGGAAATCAGCAGCCCAAAAGGCCACCTCCCTCCTAAGGGAAAAGGACCCCACGTGGTGATCCTAATCACCAACCATGCCCTGAAGTTGCAGGGTTCGCTCCGTGGGCACACCGACCTCGAGTGAGGAGGCCCTCCAACTCCAACATCCAGAGAGATAACCGGGGGCAACAGGGCACCATGACGACTCGTGTGAACATCACTTGACCTGGAGTTTCTCTCATAAAACAACAAGAGTGTGTCCCGAAGGAGTAGACTACTGCTTGCAGGACTTACTGCACCCGGAGGGGAGCTAATAATCTTGGCGGGGGAACCGTATATCACACTGTCACCATAGAAAAGCCTACAGACACCATGATGATGGTGGCCAATAAGACCGGCTGGACTCCTGTTTACTTCAAAAGGCTGTTGACTCAGTGGCCATCATGGTCCTTGATCACCACTGACCCTGGACTGTCTGGGAGTTGAGCGGGCAGGGCTCTGACATCTGGTGCTGTTTTTACGTTAATTCAGGGGCCTAATTGAAGAAAGAGCAGACTACTGGTCAGAGCATCTAGGCTGGCAGAAACGGTCAGCCTAAGGTGGCCGAACAAATGTGGGGCGGGGTGAAACCGGCCCCCACAGCGTCTCTGCACATCTCTTTCCTGGACCCTTAAAGGTCATTAGAATCTATAACACTTCCAATGCTGGTGCTCAGGCGGACGAGCAGGGAGGCAGGGGTCCTGGGGCCAATCAACGTCATCTGGAGGCTGCTGGGGACAAGTTCTGACCCTCGTCCCCTGGTATGAGGGCTCCCAACTCAGCACTCAGCAGTTACAGAAGAAGGGTCTGCACCCTCAGCACTCCAAGAATGAGGAACGGGACAAAAGGCAGAGGAGGGGTTTGTCCCCAGCAAAGCCCATTAAAAATCCCTGGGAGATAAAAATAGAATCTGGGCAATAAAGTCAAGTCTGACCTTTTTTATCCTTTGTGCTTTGTCTAATTTCACGTGCTCCTAGGGTCCCGCATGCAGAGGTTCCACACCCGGCACTTCAGACCAGATTTCCTGGTGCAGAATGGCTGGGTCAACACCTCAGCTCCTGGGGCCCAGTGCAGACTCCGAGATATAGAGCCTGAGCTGCAGCCAACCCGGCCCTTGAGAGCTCTGCCCCCTCCCTCCCACTGACTCTGACAGGATCTCTACACAGCAGCCCAGCCCACAGCCCACGGGGTAGTGCATGCTCTCACCTCTCCATTCTCTGATCAAAATATAAAGTTTCCTTTGCTTGGGAACCAAACTCAGTCTCGATCTGTTGGCCCCAATGACACTGGGCAGGGGGACACTTGTTGGGGTCCACTCTGGAGGATCAGTAACAGAAATTGAGACTATTGTAACTTCAATGAACAGATGTGTGAGCCAAACTGTAGTTAACATAGAACAGTTTATAAGGCTCGGGTAAAATAAGATGTTTCTAACACTTCCATTTGATATTTCCATCACTTTATTATAAGCAAGTTCAGTGAAAAGGTTTGTCTTATTTGTCAGGTCAATATTAGAGAAATGAAGTGATTTCTTTCCAAGGATGTACATCTAATAATCTTGGTTAAAGCTTCAATCTTGTTTTAAATGCTTTTCCATTGAAAATGATACCTCTCTTTCAGCTCCCCCATTTCTGAGAAGTATAAAATCTTATAATTTATTATTACCAAAGGGGAAAGGTGGGAGGAGGGATAAATTAACAGTTTGGAATTAACACATACACACTGCTATGTATAAAATAGATCATCAACAAGGAACTACTGTATAGCACAGGGAACTACACTCAATATTGTGCAATAACCTATAAGGGGAAATAATCGGAAAAAGAATAGATATTTTTATTGACATCATCTATCAATGACAGTTAAAGTGTAACCTAAGGGAAGCCGGTGGTGAGTGCTTCTGACCCTGAAGACTTCAATCATCTAAAGTTTGGACTCTGCCTACTTCCCAAGGCCCTTAATGAACATATGTGTAGCCGTAGCTTAAAAAACTCCCCAGTTTGGGTTTCGGGGAGACACTGATTTTGAAAAAGCCCTGGTGTTCTCCTTACATGAATGGGACTCTTCCTACTGCTAAAACATGTCTGTCACATCCAGAGGATGGTATACCGTCTGATCGGGAAGAGTTTGGAAAAGGCATCTCATCTCCTCATCTCCTGGTGCTCGGGTTCACCCCTCCAGCGTCTTTACTAATAGTCTCCCCACTTGGAGATGTCAACACTGTCAACATCCTGTTGCGTACAGTTTGGAATTTGTCCAGAGGATGAAGCGGAAGGATGAGGAACAATGAGAGACAAGTCCTAGGTGTTCAGACAGGCACATGTCACTCTAATTTCCAATCAGGAAGAGGAATTGACCAAAGGCTAGGGTTGCCCATGGAAATAGTATAGGGCTTGAGGAAATCCCACTGCTTTGTGGCCAGTTCCCATAAACACAAGTTGAACAATGGAACTCAGGGGCAGTAAAATTCATGAAACTGCAGAGTTGAAAATATCTATCACTGAAAAATGTCTTGAGGAAAGTCAGAGAAAAGGATTGGTAAGCAAGGGAGAATGGCAGGAAAGGGATTTGAGGAGGTAGAAAGGACTCGCCATTAAGTACAAGAAAAGGGGCTGAACATTGCCAACATTGCAGTTGGCCAAAAAGGCTGTATGCGTTTTTTTCTGTATATATTCAAGAAAAGGGCATACACTTTTTTAGCCAACCAAACAGGTGGGCACTGGAAATCAATACTACAAAAGATATCACTTCGCATCAGTCAGAAGAGCCATCCTCATAAAGTGTAAACGCCAGAAATGCAGGACAGGGCAAGGAGAAGCGGGAGCCCTGTGAGGCTTATAGTGGAAATGTATATTGCCAACGGCCATTCTGGAGAAGTGTATTGTGTTTACTAAAGCATCTAAAAAATGAGCTACAGAGCATAGGGCACTTGCACTCATGGGCGTATATCTTGGGAAAAACAAAAATCGAGAGGACACAGGCACCCCAATGTTTACTGCCTCTCTGTTTAAAAGATCCTCGACTAGGATATAACTTAAATGTCTCTGGAGGGAAAAAATGGATAGAGATGTGGTACTTATGTAGAGTGGAATATTACTCAGCCTGGAAATCAATGAAATATGGCCAGTTGTAACAACTCCGGAGGAGTTACGTATGATCATTCTAAGTGACATAATTCAAAAAGAAAAAGACACATATCATAAGATATCACTTAAAGGTGGAATCCAAAATGGCTACACATGAAATAAATTACAAAACAAAAACATAGTCAAATATGTAGAAAACACGCATAAGGCTGCTAAACGGGAAAGGTGGGGAGGGGTGAGGCATCATCCAGGAGGTTGAAATTAGCAAAGATACCATTCCAAATACCAAACTGATAATCAACAAGGCCCACACGGTAGCTAAAAGAACTGCACTCAGCACACTCAAGTCACCGGAAAAGAATATATACGACTGGTAAGAATCTGAAAAAGAATTTATTGATGTCTCTCTGTACGTGAATCAAGTGGATGTACAGCAGCAAGAAACAGAGCTTTGAAAATCAGCTGTAACCAATATAGTAATAAATTGAAAAAAATAAACGACAGAGAGACAGAGAAAACCTCTTACAACTTTTCCTCAGGGACGGTGATGCAACATGGATTGAACACATCTAGACCCACAGCAGGATGAGACATAAGGCTGGAAACTGTTTGCACTAAGAGAAATGTGAGGTTGGGTGAGGAAATGCACACCCTTTAAAGTAATACTACCTGGTACCCATTCAATGGGTCCCAAATCTGCAGGTTCAAGGAATCTTCCTACAGCTAAAACATGCATGGAAAACCCAGAGGACTGTACACCATGTGATCGGGAGATGTGTCTAAAATGCACCTCATTTATCCTCTCCTGGTGCTCCTGTTCATCATTCCAGCCACATTACTTAGAATCTCCCCACTCAGAGAATCAGCACATTTAAACTTCTGTTTCACACATTTTGCAAATTGTGAGGAGGATGAATGGGAAGAGGGGGAACCAATGAGAGAATAGTTGTAGGGGTTTGGACGGGCACATGTCACTCTAATTTCCCATTAAGAATAAGAATTAAAAAAAGGCTCAGCCCGCCTCGCCGGAGCCAAAATAGGGCCTGAAGCAATCCTGCGGGTTTGAGGCCAGCTCACAAAAGAGCAACTTAAAAAATGGAGCTCAAGGTCACTGCAATTCACAAACCTGCAGAGTTATAAATGAAAACTAACGTCCAAAAATATGTTGAGGTAAGGCAAAGAAGAGGATCTGAATGCAAGACAGAATTGCAAGAAACAGATTTCAAGAGGTAGATTGGACTTGCCTTTAAAGCACATGAAAAGCGGCAGAATTTCGACAATGATGCAGTTGGCCCAAAAGAGAGTATGCGTTTTTTCCTGAATATATCCAGGAAAAAACGCATACACACTTTATGGGCAACCAAGCAAGCAAGCAATGCAAATGTGCACAACAAAGAAGTCTCATTTCCCACCGGTCAAAAGGGCCATCCGAAAAAATTGTAAAAACCAGAAATGCAGGACAGGCCATGGAGAACAGGGAGCCTTTATACGCTGATGGACAGTGTGTGAACTGCCCAGAGCGACTCTGGAGAAGTGTATGGTGGTTCCTAAATCATCTAAAAAACAGAGCGACAGAGCATAGGGCACTTCCAATCACGGGAGTATATCTAGGGAAGTCTAAAAATCAACAAGACACAAGCACACCACAGTTTAGGGCTACTCTGTTTACAAGAACCTCAACTTCAGTACACCTTAAATATCCCAGGAAAGAGAACAATGGATAAAGAAAATGTGGTATTTATGTACAATGGAATATCTCTTCACCATGAAATCAATGTAATAAGGCTAGTAGAAGGATAAAGAGTGGATTTAGGTCCGATAATACTACTTGAAATAAGTCAAACAGAAAAAGAAACATATCATAAGATATCACTTATAGAGGGAGGATAAATATGGCTGCACAAAAAATGAATTACAGAACAGAACAGTGTCTCACATTTAGAAGACACACTTATGTCAGCTTAAGGGGAAAGGAGAGGTGGGGTGATGCATAAAACCAGAGTTTGAAATTAGCACAGATACCATTCAATAAACCAAATCAGTATCAGACAAGATCTACACCTTGCTCAATGAACTGGCCTCAACACACCCTATACACCGCAGAGAAATATATCTGAGTAATAAGAATCTTAAAACCCATGTATTGATATATCTCCATAAGGGAATCAAGTGTGCACAGAGCGGCACAAACGCAGCAGTGAAAATGAGCTAAACCCCATTATAGAAATAAATTTTAAAACCAAAACGCAGAAACAATGAAAGAGAGAAAAATTCTTACAAAATTCGCTCAGGGGCTGTGATGCAACATGGATTGACCACATATAAACCCACAGCTGGATAAGACATAAGGCTGGACACTTGGGGCTGAAAGGATTGGTGAGCTTTGGTGAGCAACTGCCGAAAGTTTAATGCAATACTTCATGCTACTTATTCCAAGGGTCCCAACACTCCAAGTTGAAGGGAATCTTCCTACAGCTAAACCATGCATGGGAAATCCAGCAGATGGTATACCATATGATCGGGAAAGGTTTCTAAAATGCACCTCATTTTCCTCTCCTGGGGCTCCGGATCAACATTCCAGCCACTTTACTAACAACATCTCCACATGGAGAGTCAATGTCTTTAAGTTCCGGTATCGCACAGTCTGCAGTTAGTGCGGAGGATGAATGGAAATAGGGGGAACCAGTGAGAAAATAGCTGTAGCGGTTTCAATGGGCACATGTCACTCTAATTTCACATCAGGAAGAAGAATTAACCAAAGGCAGAGCAAGGGGTCCCAGAAGAAGAATAGGGCCTGAAGAAATCCTGAGGATATGAGGCAAGATCACAAAAATAAGAGCTGAAAAATGGAGCTAAGGGCCACTGCAATTCAAAAACCTGCAGAGTTATAAAGGCCAACTATTTTCCAAAAGTATATTGAGGTAAGGCTATGAAGAGGCACTGACAGCAAGGCAGAACTGCAGGAAACCGATTTCAGGAGGTAGAATGGAATTGCATTGAAAACATATGAAAAGACTCAGAACGTCGACAATGATGCACTTGGCCAAAAAGGGCGTATGCGTTTTTTCCTGAATATTCAGGAAAAAACGCATACGCCCTTTTTGGCCAACCAAGCAAGCTTGCAAAGGAAATCTGCACTACAATGACGTCTCACTGCCCCCAGGTCAAAAGGGCCATCTGAAAAAAGTGTAAAATCCAGAAAGGCAGGACAGGCCATGGAGAACTGGGAACCCTGTTATGCTGATGGGCGGGATGTAAATTGCCAACAGCCACTCTGGAGAAGTGTATGGTGTTTCCTGAAACATCTAAAAAACAAAGCAACAGAGCCTAGGGCACTTCCACTTATGGTCCTATAGCTTAGGGAAATTAAAATCAAAAAGACACAGCTACCCCAAACTTTGGGACAGCTCTGTTTACAAGAACCTCGTTTACGGTACAAGTTCAATATCACAGATAGCAAAAAATGGATAAAGAAGTTGTGGTACTTACGTACAATGCAATATCACTCAGCAATGAAATCTATGTCATCAGGCCCGTAGCAGCATAATGAGTGGATTCAGGTACGATGATTCTAAGTGAAATAAGTCACAAAGAAAAAGAAACATCATAAGGTATCACTACTACATGGAATGTAACATTGGCTACACAGGAACTGAATTACAAAACAGAACAGGGTCTCAAATGTAGAAAACCAACTTATGCTTGCTTAAGGGGAAAGGTGAGTTGGGGTGCTACATAAAACCAGAGATTGAAATTAGCACAGATACCGTTCCATAAGCCAAATATGTAATAGAGAAGAGCTACTCCTTGCTCAACGAAGTGGACTCAACACCCCATATTAAACACCTAAGAATGTACTTCACTAGTAAGAATCTTAAAACCTACGGATTTATATGTCTCCGAAAGAGAATCAAGCGTGTGTACAGCGGCATAAACGCAGCAGTGATAGGATTGGTGAGGTTCGGTGAGCAAATGCAGACCCTTTGAAGTCATATTGCATGGTACCCATTCCATGGGTCTCAACTTTCCAGGTTTAAGGGATTCTTCCTTCAGATAAAACATGCATGTGCAACCCAGAGTATGATCCACCGTGTGATCGAGAAACGTGTTGAAATGTGTCTCAGTTTTCGTCCCCTGGTACTTGGGTGCAACATTCCAGACGCTTTACTAACACTCTCCCCACTTGGAGAGTCAGTGCCTTTAACGTCCTGTTTGGCCCAGTTTGCAATTTCTGTGGAAAATGACAGGAATAGGGAGAACCAAAGAGAGACTAGCTGGAGGTGTCTGGACGGGCAAATATAACCTTCATTTCCCAACAGGAAGAGGAATTAACCAAAGGCTCAGCGTGCCGTGCCGGAACCACACTAGGGCCTGAAGCAATCTTGCGGTGTTGCAGCCAGCTCACTAGAAAGCGAGTTGAAGAAAGGAGCTCAGGGGCACTGTAATTCACAAACCTGCAGAGTTATAAATGACAGCTATCGTCCAAAAATATATTGAAGTAAGGCTGCCAAGAGGTCTTGAAAGTGGTGCAGAATTGCAGGAAACCGATTTTAGGAGGCAGACTGGAATTGCATGTAAAGCATAGGAAAAGAGGTAGAACGTCCACAATGATGCACTTGGCCAAAAAGGGCGTATGCGTTTTTTCCTGAATATATTCAGGAAAAAACGCATACGCACTTTTCGGCCAACCAAGAAAACTTGCAAAGGAAATCTGCACTACAATTAAGTCTCACTGCCGCCCGGTCAAAAGGGCCATCTTAAAAAAGTGTAAGATCCAGAAAGGCAGGACAGGCCATGGAGAACTGGGAGCCTTGTTATGCTGATGGGCGGGATGTAAATTGCCAGCAGCCACTCTGGAGAAGTGTATGGTGTTTCCTGAAACATCAAAAAACAAAGCAACAGAGCCTAGGGCACTTCCACTTATGGTCCTATAGCTTAGGGAAATGAAAATCAAAAAGACACAGCCACCCCAAAGTTTGGGACGGCTCTGTTTACAAGAACCTCGTTTACGGTACAAGTTCAATATCGCAAAAAGCGAAAAATGGATAAAGAAGTTGTGGTACTTACGTACAATGCAATATCACTCAGCAGTGAAATGTATGTCATCAGGCCCATAGCAGCAAAATCAGTGGATTCAGGTATGATGATTCTAAGTGAAATAAGTCACAAAGAAAAAGAAACATCATAAGATATCAGTAATACACGGAATGTAAACTTGGCTACACAGGAAGTGAATTACAAAACAGAACAGGGTCTCAAATGTAGAAAACCAACTTATGCTTGATTAAGGGGAATGGTGCGTTGGGGTGCTGCATTAAACCAGAGATTGAAATTGGCACAGATACCGTTCCATAAGCCAAAAATATAATAGACACGAGCTACACCTTGCTCAACAAAGTGGACTCAACACGCCATATTAAATGCCTAAGAATATACCTGACTAGTAAGTATCTTAAAACCTATGGATTTATATGTCTCCGAAAGAGAATCAAGCGTGTGTACAGCAGCATAAACGCAGCAGTGATAGTATTGGAGAGGTTCGCTGAGCAAATGCAGACCCTTTGAAGTCATATTGCATGGTACCCATTCCATGGGTCTCAACTCTCCAGGTTTAAGGGATTCTTCCTTCAGCTAAAACATGCATGTGGAACCCAGAGTATGATCCACCGTGTGATCGGGAAACGTGTTCAAATGTGACTCTGTTTCGTCCCCTGGTACTTGGGTACAACATTCCAGACGCTTTACTAACACTCTCCCCACTTGGAGAGTCAGTGCCTTTAACCTGCTGTTTGGCCCAGTTTGCAATTTCTGCGGAAAATGAACAGGAATAGGGAGAACCAATGAGAGACTAGCTGGAGGTGTCTGGACGGGCAAATTGAACTCTCATTTCCCACCAGGAAGAGGAATTAACCAAAGGCTCAGCGTGCCATGCCGGAACCACACTAGGGCCTGAAGCAATCCTGCGGTGTTGTGGCCAGCTCACAAGAAATCGAGTTGAAGAAAGGAGCTCAGGGGCACTGTAATTCGCAAACCTGCAGAGTTATAAATGACAGCTATCGTCCAAAAATATATTGAAGTAAGGCTTCGAAGAGGAGTTGAAAGAGGGGCAGAATTGCAGGAAACCGATTTCAGGAGGTAGACTGGAATTGCATGTAAAGCATAGGAAAAGAGGCAGATCATCCACAATGATGCACTTGACCAAAAAGGGCGTATGCGTTTTTTCCTGAATATATTCAGGAAAAAACGCATACGCCCTTTTTGGCCAACCAAGCAAGCTTGCAAAGGAAATCTGCACTACAATGAAGTCTCACTGCCCCCCGGTGAAAAGGGCCATCTGAAAAAAGTGTAAAATCCAGAAAGGCAGGACAGGCCATGGAGAACTAGGAGCCTTGTTATGCTAATGGGTGGGATGTAAATTGCCAACAGCCACTCTGGAGAAGTGTATGGTGTTTCCTGTAACATCTAAAAAACAAAGCAACAGAGCCTAGGGCACTTCCACTTATGGTCCTATAGCTTAGGGAAATTAAAATAAAAAAGACACAGCCACCCCAAACTTTGGGACGGCTCTGTTTACAACAACCTCGTTTACGGTATAAGTTCAATATCGCAAAAAGCGAAAAATGGATAAAGAAGTTGTCGTACTTACGAACAATGCAATATCACTCAGCAATGAAATCTATGTCATCAGGCCCGTAGCACCAAAATGAGTGGATTCAGGTACGATGATTCTAAGTGAAATAAGTCACAAAGAAAAAGAAACATCATAAGATATCACTACTACACGGAATGTAAACTTGGCTACACAGGAACTGAATTTCAAAACAGAACAGGGTCTCAAATGTAGAAAACCAACTTATGCTTGCTTAAGGGGAATGGTGCGTTGGGGTGCTGCATGAAACCAGAGATTGAAATTGGCACAGATAACGTTCCATAAGCCAAAAATATAATAGACACGACCTACACCTTGCTCAAAAAAGTGGACTCAACACGCCATATTAAACGCCTAAGAATATACCTGACTAGTAAGAATCTTAAAACCTACGGATTTATATGTCTCCGAAAGAGAATCAAGCATGTGTACAGCGATATAAACGCAGCAGTGATAGGATTGGTGAGGTTCGGTGAGCAAATGCAGACCCTTTGAAGTCATATTGCATGGTACCCATTCCATGGGTCTCAACTCTCCAGGTTTAAGGGATTCTTCCTTCAGCTAAAACATGCATGTGGAACCCAGAGTATGATCCACCATGTGATCGGGAAACGTGTTCAAATGTGTCTCAGTTTTCGTCCCCTGGTATTCGGGTGCAACATTCCAGATGCTTTACTAACACTCTCCCCACTTGGAGAGTCAGTGCCTTTAACCTCCTGTTTGGCCCAGTTTGCAATTTCTGCGTAAGATGAACAGGAATAGGGAGAACCAATGAGAGACTAGCTGGAGGTGTCTGGACAGGCAAATTTAACTCTCATTTCCCACCAGGAAGAGGAATTAACCAAAGGCTCAGTGTGCCATGCCGGAACCACACTAGGGCCTGAAGCAATCCTACGGTGTTGCGGCCAGCTCACAAGAAAACGAGTTGAAGAAAGGCGCTCAAGGGCACTGTAATTCACAAACCTGCAGGGTTATAAATGACAGCTATCGTCCAAAAATATTTTGAAGTAAGGCTGCCAAGAGGACTTGAAAGTGGGGCAGAATTGCACGAAACCGATTTCAGGAGGTAGACTGGAATTGCATGTAAAGCATAGGAAAAGAGGTAGAACATCCACAATGATGCACTTGGCCAAAAAGGGCGTATGCGTTTTTTCCTGAATATATTCAGGAAAAAACGCATACGCCCTTTTTGGCCAACCAAGCAAGCTTGCAAAGGAAATCTGCACTACAATGAAGTCTCACTGCCGCCCGGTCAAAAGGACCATCTGAAAAACGTGTAAGAACCAGAAAGGCAGGACAGGCCATGGAGAACTAGGAGCCTTGTTATGCTCATGGGCGGTATGTAAATTGCCAACAGCCACTCTGGAGAAGTGTATGGTGTTTCCAGAAACATCTAAAAAACAAAGCAACAGAGCCTAGGGCACTTCCACTTATGGTCCTATAGCTTAGGGAAATTAAAACCTAAAAGACACAACCACCCCAAAGTTTGGGACGGCTCTGTTTACAAGAACCTCGTTTACGGTACAAGTTCAATATCACAGAAAGCGAAAAATGGATAAAGAAGTTGTGGTACTTACGTACAATGCAATATCACTCAGCAATGAAATCTATGTCATCAGGCCCGTAGCAGCATAATGAGTGGATTCAGGTACGATGATTCTAAATTAAATAAGTCACACAGAAAAAGAAACATCATAAGATATCACTACTACACGGAATGTAACCTTGGCTACACAGGAAGTGAATTACAAAACAGAATAGGGTCTCAAATGTAGAAAACCAACTTATGCTTGCTTAAGGGGAAAGGTGAGTTGGGGTGCTGCATAAAACCAGAGATTGAAATTAGCACAGATACCGTTCCATAAGCCAAATATGTAATAGACTAGAGCTACTCCTTGCTCAACGAAGTGGACTCAACACCCCATATTAAACGCCTAAGAATATACCTGACTAGTAAGAATGTTAAAACCTATGGATTTATATGTCTCTGAAAGAGAATCAAGCGTGTGTACAGCGGCATAAATGCAGCAGTGATAAGATTGGTGAGGTTGGGTGAGCAAATGCAGACCCTTTGAAGTCATATTGCATGGTACCCATTCCATGGGTCTCAACTCTCCAGGTTTAAGGGATTCTTCCTTCAGCTAAAACATGCATGTGGAACCCAGAGTATGATCCACCGTGTGATCGGGAAACGTGTTCAAATGTGTCTCAGTTTTCGTCCCCTGGTACTCGGGTGCAACATTCCAGATGCTTTACTAACACTCTCCCCACTTGGAGAGTCAGTGCCTTTAACCTGCTGTTTGGCCCAGTTTGCAATTTCTGCGGAAAATGAACAGGAATAGGGAGAACCAATGAGAGACTAGCTGGAGGTGTCTGGACGGGCAAATTTAACTCTCATTTCCCACAAGGAAGAGGAATTAACCAAAGGCTCTGTGTGCCATGCTGGAACTAGATTAGGGCCTGAAGAGATGTTGCGGTGTTGCGGCCAGCTCACAAGAAAGCGAGTTGAAGAAAGGAGCTGAGGGGCACTGTAATTCACAAACCTGCGGAGTTATATATGACAGCTATCATCCAAAATTATTCTGAAGTAAGGTTGCGAAGAGGACTTGAATGCGGGCCAGAATTGCTGGAAATCGATTTCAGAAGGTACATGGGAGGCGCTCTTAAAGCATAGGAAATGAGACAGAACTTGGAAAATAATGCACTTGGCAAAAAAGTGCATATGAGTTTTATCCAGAGCTCTCATAACCGAGGGGAGGAGACTCCCAGCAGGCTCCAACTGCCAACTGAGGGCTCACATTGCCAAGGCAACGTGAGCATGCCAGGCAGGAGTTACCTCACAGCAGAGGTCCCACCTCACAGAAGGGTGAGAAACCCAGCCAACATCAGACTCTCACCAGAGGGCCCACATCACCAAGGGGATGGGAACCAGGCAGGAGTGTCTTCACACCAGTGGGGCCACATCATCGAAAGGTGAGGTACTCAGCACATGTGTCCTCAAACCAGAGGACCCACATCACCAAGGGCCTCGGAGTGAGGCAGGCAGGAGTAGCCTCACAACACTGGGCCCATAGAATAAAAAAGTGAGGAATCCAGCAGTTGGGACCTCCCAGCAGGCGGCCCAGAGCACCGAATCTATGGGATCCAGGCCACAGTGAACTCACAGAAGAGGGCCCATGTCATGAAACTGAGCAACCCAGCCATTGGGACCTCAGAGCAGGAGGCGCACATCCCCATGGGGATGGAAATCTGGTAGGAGTGTCCTCGCACCACTGAGAACGTATCAGAAAATTTTGGGTGACCAGCAGTTAAGGCCTGACGCCAGAGGACCCTCATCACCAAGGGAAGGAGGCTCCCAGCAGGCTCCAACTTCCACCAGAGGGCTGACGTCGCCAAGGCGATGTGTGCCAACCAGGCACGAATGACCTCACAGCAGAGGGCCCACCTCAGAGAAGTGTGACGAACCCAGTCAGGATCAGACTCACACCAGAGGGCCCACATCACCAAATGGATTGGAACCAGGCAGGAGTGTCCTCACATGAGTAGGGCCACATCATCTAAAGGTGAGGAACCCAGAACATGTGGCTTCAAACCATAGGACACCCATCACCAAGGGGCTGGGAGTGAGGCAGGCAGGAGGAGCCTCATAACAGAGGGCCCAAAAATAAGAAAGGTGAGGAATCCAGCAGTTGGAACCTCCCAGCAGGCGGCCCAGAGCACAGAAGCTAGGGGATCCAGGCCGGAGTGACCTAACACCAGACAGCCCACATCATGAAACTGTGAGCAACCCAGACATTGGGACCTCAGAGCAGAAGGCCCACATCCCCATGGTGATGGGAACATGACAGGAGTGTCCTGGCATCACTGGGCTCACATCAGAAAACGTGGGGTGCTCAGAAGTTAGGGCCTGACGCTAGAGGACACTCATCACCGAGAGGAGGAGGCTCCCAGCAGGCTCCAGCTGCCACCAGAGGGCCAACGTCACCAAGGCGATGTGTGCCAGCCCCGCAGGAGTGACCTCACAGCAGAGGGCCCACCTCACAGAAGGGTGAGGAACACAGCCAGGATCAGACTCTCACCAGAGGGCCCACATCACCAAGGGGATGGGAACCAGGCAGGAGTGTCCCCATACCAGTGGGACAACATCATCGAAAGGTGAGGATCCCAGCACATGTAGCCTCAAACCAGAGGAACCACATCACCAAGGGGTTCAGAATGAGGCTGGCAGGACTGGCCTCACAACACAGGGTCCATAGAATATAAAAGTTGAGGAATCCAGCAGTTGGAACCTCCCAGCAAGTAGCCCAGAGCACCGAGGCTATGGGATCCAGGCCGCAGTGAACTCACAGCAGAGGGCCCACATCATGAACCTGTGAGCAGCCCAGCCGTTGGAACCTCAGAACAGAAGGCCCACATCCCCATTGGGATGGGAACCTGGCAGGAGTGGCTTCGCACCACTTAGCACATATCAGAAAATGTTAGGAGCCCAGCAGTTAGGGCCTGACGCCAGGGGGCCCTCATAACTGAGTGGAGGAGACTCCCAGCAGGTTCCAACTGCCAACAAGAGGGCCCACGTCTACAAGGTGGCATGCGCCAGCCAGGCAGTAGTGACCTCACAGCAGAGGGCCTATCACACAGAAGGGTGAGGAACCGAGACAGGATGAGACTCTCACCAGAGGGCCCACAACACCAAGGGGATGGGAACCAGTCAGGACTGTCCTCCCACCAGTGGGGCCACATCATCGAAAGGTGAGGAACCCAGCACATGCGGCCTCATATCAGAGGACATACATCACAAAGGGGATGGGAGTGAGGCAGGTAGGAGTAGCCTAAAAACAGAGGGCCCAAAGAATGAAAAAGGTGAGGAATCCAGCATTTGGAACCTCCCAGCAGGCGGCCGAGAGCACAGAAGCTATGGGATGCAGGCAGGAGTGAACTAACACCAGAGAGCCCACATCATGAAACTGTGAGCAACCCAGGCGTTGGGACCTCAGAGCAGAAAGCCCACATCCCCATGGGGATGGGAACCTGACAGGAGTGTCCTGGCATCACTGGGCTCACATCAGAAAACGTGGGGAGCCCAGCAGTTAGGGCCTGATGCTAGAGGGCCGTCATCACCGAGGGCAGGAGGCTCCCAGCAGGTTCCATGTGCCAACAGAGGGCCCACGTCGCCAAGGTGATGTGTGCAAGTCAGGCAGGATTGACCTCACAGCAGAGGGCCTACCTCACAGAAGAGTGAGGAACCCAGCCAGGATAAGACTGTCACCAGAAGGCCCACATCACCAAGGGGATGGGAACCAGGCAGGAGTGTCCTCACACCAGTGGGGCCACATCATTGAAAGTTGCGGAACCCAGCACATGTGGCCTCAAACCAGAAGACCCACATCACGAAGGGGTTGCGAGTGAGGCAGGCAGGAGGAGCATCACAACACAGGACCCATAGAATACAAAACTTGAGGAATCGAGCAGTTGGAACCTCCCAGCAGGCGGCCAAGAGCACAGAGGCTATGGGATCCAGGCCACAGTGAACTAACACCAGAGAGCCCACATCATGAAATTGTGATCAACCCAGCCGTTGGAACCTCAGAGCAGAAGGCCCACATCCCCATGGAGATGGGAACCTAAGAGGAGTGCCCGAGCATCACTGGGTTCACTAAGAAAAGTTGGGGAGCCCAGCAGTTAGGGCCTGACGTCAGAGGGCCCTCATCACAGAGGTGAGGAGGCTCCCAGCAGGGTCCAAGTGCCACCAGAGGGCTCATGTCAACAAGGCGAGGTGAGCAAGCCAGGCAAGAGTTACCTGATAGCAGAGGGCCCACCTCACAGATGGGTGAGGAAGCCAGCCAGGATCAGACTCTCGCCAGAGGGCCCACATCACCAAGGGGATGGGAACCAGGCAGGAGTGTCTTCACACCAGTGGGGCCTCATCATCTTAAGGTGAGGAACCCAGCACATGTGTCCTCAAACCAGAGGACCCACATCACCAACGGGTTGAGAGTGAGGTACGTGTCTGGACGGGCAAATTTAACTCTCATTTCCCACCAGGAAGAGGAATTAACCAAAGGCTCAGCATGCCATGCCGGAACCACACTAGGGCCTGAAGCAATCCTGCGGTGTTGCGGCCAACTCACAAGAAAGCGAGTTGAAGAAAGGAGCTCAGGGGCACTGTCATTCACAACCCTGCAGAGTTATAAATGACAGCTATCGTCCAAAAATATATTGAAGTAAGGCTTCCAAGAGGACTTGACAGTGGGGCAGAATTGCAGGAAACCGATTTCAGGAGGTAGACTGGAATTGCATGTAAAGCATAGGAAAAGAGGCAGAACGTCCACAATGATGCACTTGGCCAAAAAGGGCGTATGCGTTTTTTCCTGAATATATTCAGGAAAAAACGCATACGCCCTTTTTGGCCAACCAAGCAAGCTTGCAAAGGAAATCTGCACTACAATGAAGTCTCACTGCCCCCAGGTCAAAAGGGCCATCTGAAAAAAGTGTAAAATCCAGAAAGGCAGGACAGGCCATGGAGAACTGGGAGCCTTGTTATGCTGATGGGCGGGATGCAAATTGCCAACAGCCACTCTGGAGAAGTGTATGATGTTTCCTGAAACATCTAGAAAACAAAGCAACAGAGCCTAGGGCACTTCCACTTATGGTCCTATAGCTTAGGGAAATTATAATCAAAAAGACACAGCCACCCCAAAGTTTGGGACGGCTGTGTTTACAAGAACCTCATTTACGGTACAAGTTCAATATCACAGAAAGCAAAAAATGGAGAAAGTTGTGGTACTTAGGTACAATGCAATATCACTCAGCAATGAAATCTATGTCATCAGTCCCGTAGCAGCATAATGAGTGGATTCAGGTACGATGATTCTAAGTGAAATAAGTCACACAGAAAAAGAAACATCATAAGATGTCACTAATACACGGAATTTAAACTTGGCTACACAGGAACTGAATTTCAAAACAGAACAGGGTCTCAAATGTAGAAAACCAACTTATGCTTGCTTAAGGGGAAAGGTGAGTTGGGGTGCTGCATAAAACCAGAGATTGAAATTAGCACAGATACCGCTCCATAAGCCAAATATGTCATAGACAAGAGCTACTCCTTGCTCAACGAAGTGGACTCAGCACCCCATATTAAACGCCTAAGAATATACCTGACTAGTAAGAATCTTAAAACCTATGGATTTATATGTCTCCGAAAGAGAATCAAGCGTGTGTACAGTGGCATAAACGCAGCAGTGATAAGATTGGTGAGGTTCGGTGAGCAAATGCAGACCCTTTGAAGTCATATTGCATGGTACCCATTCCATGGGTCTCAACTCTCCAGGTTTAAGGGATTCTTCCTTCAGCTAAAACATGCATGTGGAACCCAGAGTACGATCCACCGTGTGATCGGGAAACGTGTTCAAATGTGTCTCAGTTTTCGTCCCCTGGTACTCGGGTGCAACATTCCAGACGCTTTACTAACACTCTCCCCACTTGGAGAGTCAGTGCCTTTAACCTGCTGTTTGGCCCAGTTTGCAATTTCTGCGGAAAATGAACAGGAATAGGGAGAACCAATGAGAGACTAGCTGGAGGTGTCTGGACGGGCAAATTTAACTCTCATTTCCCACCAGGAAGATGAATTAACCAAAGGCTCGGCGTGCCATGCCGGAACCACACTAGGGCCTGAAGCAATCCTGCGGTGTTGCGGCCAGCTCACAACAAAGCGAGTTGAAGAAAGGAGCTCAGGGGCACTGTCATTCACAACCCTGCAGAGTTATAAATGACAGCTATCGTCCAAAAATATATTGAAGTAAGGCTGCCAAGAGGACTTGACAGCGGGGCAGAATTGCAGGAAACCGATTTCAGGAGGTAGACTGGAATTGCATGTAAAGCATAGGAAAAGAGGCAGAACGTCCACAATGATGCACTTGGCCAAAAAGGGCGTATGCGTTTTTTCCTGAATATATTCAGGAAAAAACACATACGCCCTTTTTGGCCAACCAAGCAAGCTTGCAAAGGAAATATGCACTACAATGATGTCTCACTGCCCCCCGTCAAAAGGGCCATCTGAAAAAAGTGTAAAATCCAGAAAGGCAGGACAGGCCATGGAGAACTGGGAGCCTTGTTATGCTGATGGGCGGGATGCAAATTGCCAACAGCCACTCTGGAGAAGTGTATGATGTTTCCTGAAACATCTAAAAAACAAAGCAACAGAGCCTAGGGCACTTCCACTTATGGTCCTGTAGCTTAGGGAAATTATAATCAAAAAGACACAGCCACCCCAAAGTTTGGGACGGCTGTGTTTACAAGAACCTCGTTGACGGTACAAGTTCAATATCACAGAAAGCGAAAAATGGATAAAGTTGTGGTACTTACGTACAATGCAGTATCACTCAGCAATGAAATCTATGTCATCAGTCCCGTAGCAGCATAATGAGTGGATTCAGGTACGATGATTCTAAGTGAAATAAGTCACACAGAAAAAGAAACATCATAAGATGTCACTAATACACGGAATTTAAACTTGGCTACACAGGAACTGAATTTCAAAACAGAACAGGGTCTCAAATGTAGAAAACCAACTTATGCTTGCTTAAGGGGAAAGGTGAGTTGGGGTGCTGCATAAAACCAGAGATTGAAATTAGCACAGATACCGCTCCATAAGCCAAATATGTCATAGACAAGAGCTACTCCTTGCTCAACGAAGTGGACTCAACACCCCATATTAAACGCCTAAGAATATACCTGACTAGTAAGAATCTTAAAACCTATGGATTTATATGTCTCCGAAAGAGAATCAAGTGTGTGTACAGTGGCATAAACGCAGCAGTGATAGGATTGGTGAGGTTCGGTGAGCAAATGCAGACCCTTTGAAGTCATATTGCATGGTACCCATTCCATGGGTCTCAACTCTCCAGGTTTAAGGGATTCTTCCTTCAGCTAAAACATGCATGTGGAACCCAGAGTACGATCCACCATGTGATCGGGAAACGTGTTCAAATGTGTCTCAGTTTTCATCCCCTGGTACTCGGGTGCAACATTCCAGACGCTTTACTAACACTCTCCCCACTTGGAGAGTCAGTGCCTTTAACCTGCTGTTTGGCCCAGTTTGCAATTTCTGCGGAAAATGAACAGGAATAGGGAGAACCAATGAGAGACTAGCTGGAGGTGTCTGGACGGGCAAATTTAACTCTCATTTCCCACCAGGAAGAGGAAGTAACCAAAGGCTCGGCGTGCCATGCCGGAACCACACTAGGGCCTGAAGCAATCCTGCGGTGTTGTGGCCAGCTCACAAGAAAGCGAGTTGAAGAAAGGAGCTCAGGGGCACTGTCATTCACAACCCTGCAGAGTTATAAATGACAGCTATCGTCCAAAAATATATTGAAGTAAGGCTGCCAAGAGGACTTGACAGCGGGGCAGAATTGCAGGAAACCGATTTCAGGAGGTAGACTGGAATTGCATGTAAAGCATAGGAAAAGAGGCAGAACGTCCACAATGATGCACTTGGCCAAAAAGGGCGTATGCGTTTTTTCCTGAATATATTCAGGAAAAAACGCATACGCCCTTTTTGGCCAACCAAGCAAGCTTGCAAAGGAAATCTGCACTACAATGAAGTCTCACTGCCCCCCGGTCAAAAGGGTCATCTGAAAAAAGTGTAAAATCCAGAAAGGCAGGACAGGCCATGGAGAACTGGGAGCCTTGTTATGCTGATGGGCGGGATGCAAATTGCCAACAGCCACTCTGGAGAAGTGTATGATGTTTCCTGAAACATCTAGAAAACAAAGCAACAGAGCCTAGGGCACTTCCACTTATGGTCCTATAGCTTAGGGAAATTATAATCAAAAAGACACAGCCACCCCAAAGTTTGGGACGGCTGTGTTTACAAGAACCTCGTTGACGGTACAAGTTCAATATCACAGAAAGCGAAAAATGGATAAAGTTGTGGTACTTACGTACAATGCAGTATCACTCAGCAATGAAATCTATGTCATCAGTCCCGTAGCAGCATAATGAGTGGATTCAGGTACGATGATTCTAAGTGAAATAAGTCACACAGAAAAAGAAACATCATAAGATGTCACTAATACACGGAATTTAAACTTGGCTACACAGGAACTGAATTTCAAAACAGAACAGGGTCTCAAATGTAGAAAACCAACTTATGCTTGCTTAAGGGGAAAGGTGAGTTGGGGTGCTGCATAAAACCAGAGATTGAAATTAGCACAGATACCGCTCCATAAGCCAAATATGTAATAGACAACAGCTACTCCTTGCTCAATGAAGTGGACACAACACCCCATATTAAACGCCTAAGAATATACCTGACTAGTAGGAATCTTAAAACCTATGGATTTATATGTCTCCGAAAGAGAATCAAGCATGTGTACAGTGGCATAAACGCAGCAGTGATAGGATTGGTGAGGTTCGGTGAGCAAATGCAGACCCTTTGAAGTCATATTGCATGGTACCCATTCCATGGGTCTCAACTCTCCAGGTTTAAGGGATTCTTCCTTCAGCTAAAACATGCATGTGGAACCCAGAGTACGATCCACCGTGTGATCGGGAAACGTGTTCAAATGTGTCTCAGTTTTCGTCCCCTGATACTCGGGTGCAACATTCCAGACGCTTTACTAACACTCTCCCCACTTGGAGAGTCAGTGCCTTTAACCTGCTGTTTGGCCCAGTTTGCAATCTCTGCGGAAAATGAACAGGAATAGGGAGAACCAATGAGAGACTAGCTGGAGGTGTCTGGACGGGCAAATTTAACTCTCATTTCCCACCAGGAAGAGGAATTAACCAAAGGCTCAGCGCCATGCCGGAACCACACTAGGGCCTGAAGCAATCCTGCGGTGTTGCGGCCAACTCACAAGAAAGCGAGTTGAAGAAAGGAGCTCAGGGGCACTGTCATTCACAACCCTGCAGAGTTATAAATGACAGCTATCGTCCAAAAATATATTGAAGTAAGGCTGCCAAGAGGACTTGACAGCGGGGCAGAATTGCAGGATACTGATTTCAGGAGGTAGACTGGAATTGCATGTAAAGCATAGGAAAAGAGGCAGAACGTCCACAATGATGCACTTGGCCAAAAAGGGCGTATGCGTTTTTTCCTGAATATATTCAGGAAAAAACGCATACGCCCTTTTTGGCCAACCAAGCAAGCTTGCAAAGGAAATCTGCACTACAATGAAGTCTCACTGCTCCCCGGTCAAAAGGGCCATCTGAAAAAAGTGTAAAATCCAGAAAGGCAGGACAGGCCATGGAGAACTGGGAGCCTTGTTATGCTGATGGGCGGGATGCAAATTGCCAACAGCCACTCTGGAGAAGTGTATGATGTTTCCTGAAACATCTAGAAAACAAAGCAACAGAGCCTAGGGCACTTCCACTTATGGTCCTATAGCTTAGGGAAATTATAATCAAAAAGACACAGCCACCCCAAAGTTTGGGACGGCTGTGTTTACAAGAACCTCGTTGATGGTACAAGTTCAATATCACAGAAAGTGAAAAATGGATAAAGTTGTGGTACTTACGTACAATGCAGTATCACTCAGCAATGAAATCTATGTCATCAGTCCCGTAGCAGCATAATGAGTGGATTCAGGTACGATGATTCTAAGTGAAATAAGTCACACAGAAAAAGAAACATCATAAGATGTCACTAATACACGGAATTTAAACTTGGCTACACAGGAACTGAATTTCAAAACAGAACAGGGTCTCAAATGTAGAAAACCAACTTATGCTTGCTTAAGGGGAAAGGTGAGTTGGGGTGCTGCATAAAACCAGAGATTGAAATTAGCACAGATACCGCTCCATAAGCCAAATATGTCATAGACAAGAGCTACTCCTTGCTCAACGAAGTGGACTCAACACCCCATATTAAACGCCTAAGAATATACCTGACTAGTAAGAATCTTAAAACCTATGGATTTATATGTCTCCGAAAGAGAATCGGGCGTGTGTACAGTGGCATAAACGCAGCAGTGATAGGATTGGTGAGGTTCGGTGAGCAAATGCAGACCCTTTGAAGTCATATTGCATGGTACCCATTCCATGGGTCTCAACTCTCCAGGTTTAAGGGATTCTTCCTTCAGCTAAAACATGCATGTGGAACCCAGAGTACGATCCACCGTGTGATCGGGAAACGTGTTCAAATGTGTCTCAGTTTTCGTCCCCTGGTACTCGGGTGCAACATTCCAGACGCTTTACTAACACTCTCCCCACTTGGAGAGTCAGTGCCTTTAACCTGCTGTTTGGCCCAGTTTGCAATTTCTGCGGAAAATGAACAGGAATAGGGAGAACCAATGAGAGACTAGCTGGAGGTGTCTGGACGGGCAAATTTAACTCTCATTTCCCACCAGGAAGAGGAATTAACCAAAGGCTCAGCGTGCCATGCCAGAACCACACTAGGGCCTGAAGCAATCCTGCGGTGTTGTGGCCAGCTCACAAGAAAGCGAGTTGAAGAAAGGAGCTCAGGGGCACTGTCATTCACAACCCTGCAGAGTTATAAATGACAGCTATCGTCCAAAAATATATTGAAGTAAGGCTGCCAAGAGGACTTGACAGCGGGGCAGAATTGCAGGAAACCGATTTCAGGAGGTAGACTGGAATTGCATGTAAAGCATAGGAAAAGAGGCAGAACGTCCACAATGATGCACTTGGCCAAAAAGGGCGTATGCGTTTTTTCCTGAATATATTCAGGAAAAAACGCATACGCCCTTTTTGGCCAACCAAGCAAGCTTGCAAAGGAAATCTGCACTACAATGAAGTCTCACTGCCCCCCGGTCAAAAGGGCCATCTGAAAAGAGTGTAAAATCCAGAAAGGCAGGACAGGCCATGGAGAACTGGGAGCCTTGTTATGCTGATGGGCGGGATGCAAATTGCCAACAGCCACTCTGGAGAAGTGTATGATGTTTCCTGAAACATCTAGAAAACAAAGCAACAGAGCCTAGGGCACTTCCACTTATGGTCCTGTAGCTTAGGGAAATTATAATCAAAAAGACACAGCCACCCCAAAGTTTGGGACGGCTGTGTTTACAAGAACCTCGTTGACGGTACAAGTTCAATATCACAGAAAGCGAAAAATGGATAAAGTTGTGGTACTTACGTACAATGCAGTATCACTCAGCAATGAAATCTATGTCATCAGTCCCGTAGCAGCATAATGAGTGGATTCAGGTACGATGATTCTAAGTGAAATAAGTCACACAGAAAAAGAAACATCATAAGATGTCACTAATACACGGAATTTAAACTTGGCTACACAGGAACTGAATTTCAAAACAGAACAGGGTCTCAAATGTAGAAAACCAACTTATGCTTGCTTAAGGGGAAAGGTGAGTTGGGGTGCTGCATAAAACCAGAGATTGAAATTAGCACAGATACCGCTCCATAAGCCAAATATGTCATAGACAAGAGCTACTCCTTACTCAACGAAGTGGACTCAGCACCCCATATTAAACGCCTAAGAATATACCTGACTAGTAAGAATCTTAAAACCTATGGATTTATATGTCTCCGAAAGAGAATCAAGCGTGTGTACAGTGGAATAAATGCAGCAGTGATAGGATTGGTGAGGTTCGGTGAGCAAATGCAGACCCTTTGAAGTCATATTGCATGGTACCCATTCCATGGGTCTCAACTCTCCAGGTTTAAGGGATTCTTCCTTCAGCTAAAACATGCATGTGGAACCCAGAGTACGATCCACCGTGTGATCGGGAAACGTGTTCAAATGTGTCTCAGTTTTCGTCCCCTGGTACTCGGGTGCAACATTCCAGACGCTTTACTAACACTCTCCCCACTTGGAGAGTCAGTGCCTTTAACCTGCTGTTTGACCCAGTTTGCAATTTCTGCGGAAAATGAACAGGAATAGGGAGAACCAATGAGAGACTAGCTGGAGGTGTCTGGACGGGCAAATTGAACTCTCATTTCCCACCAGGAAGAGGAATTAACCAAAGGCTCAGCGTGCCATGCCGGAACCACACTAGGGCCTGAAGCAATCCTGCGGTGTTGCGGCCAGCTCACAAGAGAGCGAGTTGAAGAAAGGAGCTCAGGGGCACTGTCATTCACAACCCTGCAGAGTTATAAATGACAGCTATCGTCCAAAAATATATTGAAGTAAGGCTGCCAAGAGGACTTGACAGCGGGGCAGAATTGCAGGAAACCGATTTCAGGAGGTAGACTGGAATTGCATGTAAAGCATAGGAAAAGAGGCAGAACGTCCACAATGATGCACTTGGCCAAAAAGGGCGTATGCGTTTTTTCCTGAATATATTCAGGAAAAAACGCATACGCCCTTTTTGGCCAACCAAGCAAGCTTGCAAAGGAAATCTGCACTACAATGAAGTCTCACTGCCCCCCGGTCAAAAGGGCCATCTGAAAAGAGTGTAAAATCCAGAAAGGCAGGACAGGCCATGGAGAACTGGGAGCCTTGTTATGCTGATGGGCGGGATGCAAATTGCCAACAGCCACTCTGGAGAAGTGTATGATGTTTCCTGAAACATCTAGAAAACAAAGCAACAGAGCCTAGGGCACTTCCACTTATGGTCCTGTAGCTTAGGGAAATTATAATCAAAAAGACACAGCCACCCCAAAGTTTGGGACGGCTGTGTTTACAAGAACCTCGTTGACGGTACAAGTTCAATATCACAGAAAGCGAAAAATGGATAAAGTTGTGGTACTTACGTACAATGCAGTATCACTCAGCAATGAAATCTATGTCATCAGTCCCGTAGCAGCATAATGAGTGGATTCAGGTACGATGATTCTAAGTGAAATAAGTCACACAGAAAAAGAAACATCATAAGATGTCACTAATACACGGAATTTAAACTTGGCTACACAGGAACTGAATTTCAAAACAGAACAGGGTCTCAAATGTAGAAAACCAACTTATGCTTGCTTAAGGGGAAAGGTGAGTTGGGGTGCTGCATAAAACCAGAGATTGAAATTAGCACAGATACCGCTCCATAAGCCAAATATGTCATAGACAAGAGCTACTCCTTGCTCAACGAAGTGGACTCAACACCCCATATTAAACGCCTAAGAATATACCTGACTAGTAAGAATCTTAAAACCTATGGATTTATATGTCTCCGAAAGAGAATCAAGCGTGTGTACAGTGGCATAAACGCAGCAGTGATAGGATTGGTGAGGTTCGGTGAGCAAATGCAGACCCTTTGAAGTCATATTGCATGGTACCCATTCCATGGGTCTCAACTCTCCAGGTTTAAGGGATTCTTCCTTCAGCTAAAACATGCATGTGGAACCCAGAGTACGATCCACCGTGTGATCGGGAAACGTGTTCAAATGTGTCTCAGTTTTCGTCCCCTGGTACTCGGGTGCAACATTCCAGACGCTTTACTAACACTCTCCCCACTTGGAGAGTCAGTGCCTTTAACCTGCTGTTTGGCCCAGTTTGCAATTTCTGTGGAAAATGAACAGGAATAGGGAGAACCAATGAGAGACTAGCTGGAGGTGTCTGGACGGGCAAATTTAACTCTCATTTCCCACCAGGAAGAGGAATTAACCAAAGGCTCAGCGTGCCATGCCGGAACCACACTAGGGCCTGAAGCAATCCTGCGGTGTTGCGGCCAGCTCACAAGAAAGCGAGTTGAAGAAAGGAGCTCAGGGGCACTGTCATTCACAACCCTGCAGAGTTATAAATGACAGCTATCGTCCAAAAATATATTGAAGTAAGGCTGCCAAGAGGACTTGACAGCGGGGCAGAATTGCAGGAAACCGATTTCAGGAGGTAGACTGGAATTGCATGTAAAGCATAGGGAAAGAGGCAGAACGTCCACAATGATGCACTTGGCCAAAAAGGGCGTATGCGTTTTTTCCTGAATATATTCAGGAAAAAACGCATACGCCCTTTTTGGCCAACCAAGCAAGCGTGCAAAGGAAATCTGCACTACAATGAAGTCTCACTGCCCCCAGGTCAAAAGGGCCATCTGAAAAAAGTGTAAAATCCAGAAAGGCAGGACAGGCCATGGAGAACTGGGAGCCTTGTTATGCTGATGGGCGGGATGCAAATTGCCAACAGCCACTCTGGAGAAGTGTATGATGTTTCCTGAAACATCTAGAAAACACAGCAACAGAGCCTAGGGCACTTCCACTTATGGTCCTGTAGCTTAGGGAAATTATAATCAAAAAGACACAGCCACCCCAAAGTTTGGGACGGCTGTGTTTACAAGAACCTCGTTGACGGTACAAGTTCAATATCACGGAAAGCGAAAAATGGATAAAGTTGTGGTACTTACGTACAATGCAGTATCACTCAGCAATGAAATCTATGTCATCAGTCCCGTAGCAGCATAATGAGTGGATTCAGGTACGATGATTCTAAGTGAAATAAGTCACACAGAAAAAGAAACATCATAAGATGTCACTAATACACGGAATTTAAACTTGGCTACACAGGAACTGAATTTCAAAACAGAACAGGGTCTCAAATGTAGAAAACCAACTTATGCTTGCTTAAGGGGAAAGGTGAGTTGGGGTGCTGCATAAAACCAGAGATTGAAATTAGCACAGATACCGCTCCATAAGCCAAATATGTCATAGACAAGAGCTACTCCTTGCTCAACGAAGTGGACACAACACCCCATATTAAACGCCTAAGAATATACCTGACTAGTAGGAATCTTAAAACCTATGGATTTATATGTCTCCGAAAGAGAATCAAGCGTGTGTACAGTGGCATAAACGCAGCAGTGATAGGATTGGTGAGGTTCGGTGAGCAAATGCAGACCCTTTGAAGTCATATTGCATGGTACCCATTCCATGGGTCTCAACTCTCCAGGTTTAAGGGATTCTTCCTTCAGCTAAAACATGCATGTGGAACCCAGAGTACGATCCACCGTGTGATCAGGAAACGTGTTCAAATGTGTCTCAGTTTTCGTCCCCTGGTACTCGGGTGCAACATTCCAGACGCTTCACTAACACTCTCCCCACTTGGAGAGTCAGTGCCTTTAACCTGCTGTTTGGCCCAGTTTGCAATTTCTGCGGAAAATGAACAGGAATAGGGAGAACCAATGAGAGACTAGCTGGAGGTGTCTGGACGGGCAAATTTAACTCTCATTTCCCACCAGGAAGAGGAATTAACCAAAGGCTCAGCGTGCCATGCCGGAACCACACTAGGGCCTGAAGCAATCCTGCGGTGTTGCGGCCAGCTCACAAGAAAGCGAGTTGAAGAAAGGAGCTCAGGGGCACTGTCATTCACAACCCTGCAGAGTTATAAATGACAGCTATCGTCCATAAATATATTGAAGTAAGGCTGCCAAGAGGACTTGACAGCGGGGCAGAATTGCAGGAAACCGATTTCAGGAGGTAGACTGGAATTGCATGTAAAGCATAGGAAAAGAGGCAGAACGTCCACAATGATGCACTTGGCCAAAAAGGGCGTATGCGTTTTTTCCTGAATATATTCAGGAAAAAACGCATACGCCCTTTTTGGCCAACCAAGCAAGCTTGCAAAGGAAATCTGCACTACAATGAAGTCTCACTGCCCCCCGGTCAAAAGGGCCTTCTGAATAAAGTGTAAAATCCAGAAAGGCAGGACAGGCCATGGAGAACTGGGAGCCTTGTTATGCTGATGGGCGGGATGCAAATTGCCAACAGCCACTCTGGAGAAGTGTATGATGTTTCCTGAAACATCTAGAAAACAAAGCAACAGAGCCTAGGGCACTTCCACTTATGGTCCTGTAGCTTAGGGAAATTATAATCAAAAAGACACAGCCACCCCAAAGTTTGGGACGGCTGTGTTTACAAGAACCTCGTTGACGGTACAAGTTCAATATCACAGAAAGCGAAAAATGGATAAAGTTGTGGTACTTACGTACAATGCAGTATCACTCAGCAATGAAATCTATGTCATCAGTCCCGTAGCAGCATAATGAGTGGATTCAGCTACGATGATTCTAAGTGAAATAAGTCACACAGAAAAAGAAACATCATAAGATGTCACTAATACACGGAATTTAAACTTGGCTACACAGGAACTGAATTTCAAAACAGAACAGGGTCTCAAATGTAGAAAACCAACTTATGCTTGCTTAAGGGGAAAGGTGAGTTGGGGTGCTGCATAAAACCAGAGATTGAAATTAGCACAGATACCGCTCCATAAGCCAAATATGTAATAGACAAGAGCTACTCCTTGCTCAACGAAGTGGACTCAACACCCCATATTAAACGCCTAAGAATATACCTGACTAGAAAGAATCTTAAAACCTATGGATTTATATGTCTCCGAAAGAGAATCGAGCGTGTGTACAGTGGCATAAACGCAGCAGTGATAGGATTGGTGAGGTTCGGTGAGCAAATGCAGACCCTTTGAAGTCATATTGCATGGTACCCATTCCATGGGTCTCAACTCTCCAGGTTTAAGGGATTCTTCCTTCAGCTAAAACATGCATGTGGAACCCAGAGTACGATCCACCGTGTGATCGGGAAACGTGTTCAAATGTGTCTCAGTTTTCGTCCCCTGGTACTCGGGTGCAACATTCCAGACGCTTTACTAACACTCTCCCCACTTGGAGAGTCAGTGCCTTTAACCTGCTGTTTGGCCCAGTTTGCAATTTCTGCGGAAAATGAACAGGAATAGGGAGAACCAATGAGAGACTAGCTGGAGGTGTCTGGACGGGCAAATTTAACTCTCATTTCCCACCAGGAAGAGGAATTAACCAAAGGCTCGGCGTGCCATGCCGGAACCACACTAGGGCCTGAAGCAATCCTGCGGTGTTGCGGCCAGCTCACAAGAGAGCGAGTTGAAGAAAGGAGCTCAGGGGCACTATCATTCACAACCCTGCAGAGTTATAAATGACAGCTATCGTCCAAAAATATATTGAAGTAAGGCTGCCAAGAGGACTTGACAGTGGGGCAGAATTGCAGGAAACCGATTTCAGGAGGTAGACTGGAATTGCATGTAAAGCATAGGAAAAGAGGCAGAACGTCCACAATGATGCACTTGGCCAAAAAGGGCGTATGCGTATTTTCCTGAGGAAAAAATGCATACGCCCTTTTTGGCCAACCAAGCAAGCTTGCAAAGGAAATCTGCACTACAATGAAGTCTCACTGCCCCCCGGTCAAAAGGGCCATCTGAAAAAAGTGTAAAATCCAGAAAGGCAGGACAGGCCATGGAGAACTGGGAGCCTTGTTATGCTGATGGGCGGGATGCAAATTGCCAACAGCCACTCTGGAGAAGTGTATGATGTTTCCTGAAACATCTAGAAAACACAGCAACAGAGCCTAGGGCACTTCCACTTATGGTCCTATAGCTTAGGGAAATTATAATCAAAAAGACACAGCCACCCCAAAGTTTGGGACGGCTGTGTTTACAAGAACCTCGTTTACGGTACAAGTTCAATATCACAGAAAGCGAAAAATGGATAAAGTTGTGGTACTTACGTACAATGCAGTATCACTCAGCAATGAAATCTATGTCATCAGTCCCGTAGCAGCATAATGAGTGGATTCAGGTACGATGATTCTAAGTGAAATAAGTCACACAGAAAAAGAAACATCATAAGATGTCACTAATACACGGAATTTAAACTTGGCTACACAGGAACTGAATTTCAAAACAGAACAGGGTCTCAAATGTAGAAAACCAACTTATGCTTGCTTAAGGGGAAAGGTGAGTTGGGGTGCTGCATAAAACCAGAGAGTGAAATTAGCACAGATACTGCTCCATAAGCCAAATATGTAATAGACAAGAGCTACTCCTTGCTCAACGAAGTGGACTCAACACCCCAAATTAAACGCCAAAGAATATACCTGACTAGTAAGAATCTTAAAACCTATGGATTTATATGTCTCCGAAAGAGAATCGAGCGTGTTTACAGTGGCATAAACGCAGCAGTGATAGGATTGGTGAGGTTCGGTGAGCAAATGCAGACCCTTTGAAGTCATATTGCATGGTACCCATTCCATGGGTCTCAACTCTCCAGGTTTAAGGGATTCTTCCTTCAGCTAAAACATGCATGTGGAACCCAGAGTACGATCCACCGTGTGATCGGGAAACGTGTTCAAATGTGTCTCAGTTTTCGTCCCCTGGTACTCGGGTGCAACATTCCAGACGCTTTACTAACACTCTCCCCACTTGGAGAGTCAGTGCCTTTAACCTGCTGTTTGGCCCAGTTTGCAATTTCTGCGGAAAATGAACAGGAATAGGGAGAACCAATGAGAGACTAGCTGGAGGTGTCTGGACGGGCAAATTGAACTCTCATTTCCCACCAGGAAGAGGAATTAACCAAAGGCTCAGCGTGCCATGCCGGAACCACACTAGGGCCTGAAGCAATCCTGCGGTGTTGCGGCCAGCTCACAAGAAAGCGAGTTGAAGAAAGGAGCTCAGGGGCACTGTCATTCACAACCCTGCAGAGTTATAAATGACAGCTATCGTCCAAAAATATATTGAAGTAAGGCTGCCAAGAGGACTTGACAGCGGGGCAGAATTGCAGGAAACCGATTTCAGGAGGTAGACTGGAATTGCATGTAAAGCATAGGAAAAGAGGCAGAACGTCCACAATGATGCACTTGGCCAAAAAGGGCGTATGCGGTTTTTCCTGAATATATTCAGGAAAAAACGCATACGCCCTTTTTGGCCAACCAAGCAAGCTTGCAAAGGAAATCTGCACTACAATGAAGTCTCACTGCCCCCCGGTCAAAAGGGCCAACTGAAAAAAGTGTAAAATCCAGAAAGGCAGGACAGGCCATGGAGAACTGGGAGCCTTGTTATGCTGATGGGCGGGATGCAAATTGCCAACAGCCACTCTGGAGAAGTGTATGATGTTTCCTGAAACATCTAGAAAACAAAGCAACAGAGCCTAGGGCACTTCCACTTATGGTCCTATAGCTTAGGGAAATTATAATCAAAAAGACACAGCCACCCCAAAGTTTGGGACGGCTGTGTTTACAAGAACCTCATTTACGGTACAAGTTCAATATCACAGAAAGCGAAAAATGGATAAAGTTGTGGTACTTAGGTACAATGCAATATCACTCAGCAATGAAATCTATGTCATCAGTCCCGTAGCAGCATAATGAGTGGATTCAGGTACGATGATTCTAAGTGAAATAAGTCACACAGAAAAAGAAACATCATAAGATGTCACTAATACACGGAATTTAAACTTGGCTACACAGGAACTGAATTTCAAAATAGAACAGGGTCTCAAATGTAGAAAACCAACTTATGCTTTCTTAAGGGGAAAGGTGAGTTGGGGTGCTGCATAAAACCAGAGATTGAAATTAGCACAGATACCGCTCCATAAGCCAAATATGTAATAGACAAGAGCTACTCCTTGCTCAACGAAGTGGACTCAGCACCCCATATTAAACGCCTAAGAATATACCTGACTAGTAAGAATCTTAAAACCTATGGATTTATATGTCTCCGAAAGAGAATCAAGCGTGTGTACAGTGGCATAAACGCAGCAGTGATAATATTGGTGAGGTTCGGTGAGCAAATGCAGAACCTTTGAAGTCATATTGCATGGTACCCATTCCATGGGTCTCAACTCTCCAGGTTTAAGGGATTCTTCCTTCAGCTAAAACATGCATGTGGAACCCAGAGTACGATCCACCGTGTGATCGGGAAACGTGTTCAAATGTGTCTCAGTTTTCGTCCCCTGGTACTCGGGTGCAACATTCCAGACGCTTTACTAACACTCTCCCCACTTGGAGAGTCAGTGCCTTTAACCTGCTGTTTGGCCCAGTTTGCAATTTCTGCGGAAAATGAACAGGAATAGGGAGAACCAATGAGAGACTAGCTGGAGGTGTCTGGACGGGCAAATTGAACTCTCATTTCCCACCAGGAAGAGGAATTAACCAAAGGCTCAGCGTGCCATGCCGGAACCACACTAGGGCCTGAAGCAATCCTGCGGTGTTGCGGCCAGCTCACAAGAAAGCGAGTTGAAGAAAGGAGCTCAGGGGCACTGTCATTCACAACCCTGCAGAGTTATAAATGACAGCTATCGTCCAAAAATATATTGAAGTAAGGCTGCCAAGAGGACTTGAAAGTGGGGCAGAATTGCAGGAAACCGATTTCAGGAGGTAGACTGGAATTGCATGTAAAGCATAGGAAAAGAGGCAGAACGTCCACAATGATGCACTTGGCCAAAAAGGGCGTATGCGTTTTTTCCTGAGGAAAAAACGCATACGCCCTTTTTGGCCAACCAAGCAAGCTTGCAAAGGAAATCTGCACTACAATGAAGTCTCACTGCCCCCCGGTCAAAAGGGCCATCTGAAAAAAGTGTAAAATCCAGAAAGGCAGGACAGGCCATGGAGAACTGGGAGCCTTGTTATGCTGATGGGCGGGATGCAAATTGCCAACAGCCACTCTGGAGAAGTGTATGATGTTTCCTGAAACATCTAGAAAACAAAGCAACAGAGCCTAGGGCACTTCCACTTATGGTCCTATAGCTTAGGGAAATTATAATCAAAAAGACACAGCCACCCCAAAGTTTGGGACGGCTGTGTTTACAAGAACCTCGTTTACGGTACAAGTTCAATATCACAGAAAGCGAAAAATGGATAAAGTTGTGGTACTTACGTACAATGCAGTATCACTCAGCAATGAAATCTATGTCATCAGTCCCGTAGCAGCATAATGAGTGGATTCAGGTACGATGATTCTAAGTGAAATAAGTCACACAGAAAAAGAAACATCATAAGATGTCACTAATACACGGAATTTAAACTTGGCTACACAGGAACTGAATTTCAAAACAGAACAGGGTCTCAAATGTAGAAAACCAACTTATGCTTGCTTAAGGGGAAAGGTGAGTTGGGGTGCTGCATAAAACCAGAGATTGAAATTAGCACAGATACCGCTCCATAAGCCAAATATGTAATAGACAAGAGCTACTCCTTGCTCAACGAAGTGGACTCAACACCCCATATTAAACGCCTAAGAATATACCTGACTAGTAAGAATCTTAAAACCTATGGATTTATATGTCTCCGAAAGAGAATCGAGCGTGTGTACAGTGGCATAAACGCAGCAGTGATAGGATTGGTGAGGTTCGGTGAGCAAATGCAGACCCTTTGAAGTCATATTGCATGGTACCCATTCCATGGGTCTCAACTCTCCAGGTTTAAGGGATTCTTCCTTCAGCTAAAACATGCATGTGGAACCCAGAGTACGATCCACCGTGTGATCGGGAAACGTGTTCAAATGTGTCTCAGTTTTCGTCCCCTGGTACTCGGGTGCAACATTCCAGACGCTTTACTAACACTCTCCCCACTTGGAGAGTCAGTGCCTTTAACCTGCTGTTTGGCCCAGTTTGCAATTTCTGCGGAAAATGAACAGGAATAGGGAGAACCAATGAGAGACTAGCTGGAGGTGTCTGGACGGGCAAATTGAACTCTCATTTCCCACCAGGAAGAGGAATTAACCAAAGGCTCAGCGTGCCATGCCGGAACCACACTAGGGCCTGAAGCAATCCTGCGGTGTTGCGGCCAGCTCACAAGAGAGCGAGTTGAAGAAAGGAGCTCAGGGGCACTGTCATTCACAACCCTGCAGAGTTATAAATGACAGCTATCGTCCAAAAATATATTGAAGTAAGGCTGCCAAGAGGACTAGACAGCGGGGCAGAATTGCAGGAAACCGATTTCAGGAGGTAGACTGGAATTGCATGTAAAGCATAGGAAAAGAGGCAGAACGTCCACAATGATGCACTTGGCCAAAAAGGGCGTATGCGTTTTTTCCTGAATATATTCAGGAAAAAATGCATACGCCCTTTTTGGCCAACCAAGCAAGCTTGCAAAGGAAATCTGCACTACAATGAAGTCTCACTGCCCCCCGGTCAAAAGGGCCTTCTGAAAAAAGTGTAAAATCCAGAAAGGCAGGACAGGCCATGGAGAACTGGGAGCCTTGTTATGCTGATGGGCGGGATGCAAATTGCCAACAGCCACTCTGGAGAAGTGTATGATGTTTCCTGAAACATCTAAAAAACAAAGCAACAGAGCCTAGGGCACTTCCACTTATGGTCCTATAGCTTAGGGAAATTATAATCAAAAAGACACAGCCACCCCAAAGTTTGGGACAGCTGTGTTTACAAGAACCTCGTTGACGGTAAAGTTCAATATCACAGAAAGCGAAAAGTGGATAAAGTTGTGGTACTTACGTACAATGCAGTATCACTCAGCAATGAAATCTATATCATCAGTCCCGTAGCAGCATAATGAGTGGATTCAGGTACGATGATTCTAAGTGAAATAAGTCACACAGAAAAAGAAACATCATAAGATGTCACTAATACACGGAATTTAAACTTGGCTACACAGGAACTGAATTTCAAAACAGAACAGGGTCTCAAATGTAGAAAACCAACTTATGCTTGCTTAAGGGGAAAGGTGAGTTGGGGTGCTGCATAAAACCAGAGATTGAAATTAGCACAGATACCGCTCCATAAGCCAAATATGTCATAGACAAGAGCTACTCCTTGCTCAACGAAGTGGACTCAACACCCCATATTAAACGCCTAAGAATATACCTGACTAGTAAGAATCTTAAAACCTATGGATTTATATGTCTCCGAAAGAGAATCGAGCGTGTGTACAGTGGCATAAACGCAGCAGTGATAGGATTGGTGAGGTTCGGTGAGCAAATGCAGACCCTTTGAAGTCATATTGCATGGTACCCATTCCATGGTTCTCAACTCTCCAGGTTTAAGGGATTCTTCCTTCAGCTAAAACATGCATGTGGAACCCAGAGTACGATCCACCGTGTGATCAGGAAACGTGTTCAAATGTGTCTCAGTTTTCGTCCCCTGGTACTCGGGTGCAACATTCCAGATGCTTTACTAACACTCTCCCCACTTGGAGAGTCAGTGCCTTTAACCTGCTGTTTGGCCCAGTTTGCAATTTCTGCGGAAAATGAACAGGAATAGGGAGAACCAATGAGAGACTAGCTGGAGGTGTCTGGACGGGCAAATTTAACTCTCATTTCCCACCAGGAAGAGGAATTAACCAAAGGCTCAGCGTGCCATGCCGGAACCACACTAGGGCCTGAAGCAATCCTGCGGTGTTGCGTCCAGCTCACAAGAAAGCGAGTTGAAGAAAGGAGCTCAGGGGCACTGTCATTCACAACCCTGCAGAGTTATAAATGACTGCTATCGTCCAAAAATATATTGAAGTAAGGCTGCCAAGAGGACTTGACAGCGGGGCAGAATTGCAGGAAACCGATTTCAGGAGGTAGACTGGAATTGCATGTAAAGCATAGGAAAAGAGGCAGAACGTCCACAATGATGCACTTGGCCAAAAAGGGCGTATGCATTTTTTCCTGAATATATTCAGGAAAAAATGCATACGCCCTTTTTGGCCAACCAAGCAAGCTTGCAAAGGAAATCTGCACTACAATGAAGTCTCACTGCCCCCCGGTCAAAAGGGCCTTCTGAAAAAAGTGTAAAATCCAGAAAGGCAGGACAGGCCATGGAGAACTGGGAGCCTTGTTATGCTGATGGGCGGGATGCAAATTGCCAACAGCCACTCTGGAGAAGTGTATGATGTTTCCTGAAACATCTAGAAAACAAAGCAACAGAGCCTAGGGCACTTCCACTTATGGTCCTGTAGCTTAGGGAAATTATAATCAAAAAGACACAGCCACCCCAAAGTTTGGGACGGCTGTGTTTACAAGAACCTCGTTGACGGTACAAGTTCAATATCACAGAAAGCGAAAAATGGATAAAGTTGTGGTACTTACGTACAATGCAGTATCACTCAGCAATGAAATCTATGTCATCAGTCCCGTAGCAGCATAATGAGTGGATTCAGGTACGATGATTCTAAGTGAAATAAGTCACACAGAAAAAGAAACATCATAAGATGTCACTAATACACGGAATTTAAACTTGGCTACACAGGAACTGAATTTCAAAACAGAACAGGGTCTCAAATGTAGAAAACCAACTTATGCTTGCTTAAGGGGAAAGGTGAGTTGGGGTGCTGCATAAAACCAGAGATTGAAATTAGCACAGATACCGCTCCATAAGCCAAATATGTAATACACAAGAGCTACTCCTTGCTCAACGAAGTGGACTCAACACCCCATATTAAACGCCTAAGAATATACCTGACTAGTAGGAATCTTAAAACCTATGGATTTATATGTCTCCGAAAGAGAATCAAGCATGTGTACAGTGGCATAAACGCAGCAGTGATAGGATTGGTGAGGTTCGGTGAGCAAATGCAGACCCTTTGAAGTCATATTGCATGGTACCCATTCCATGGTTCTCAACTCTCCAGGTTTAAGGGATTCTTCCTTCAGCTAAAACATGCATGTGGAACCCAGAGTACGATCCACCGTGTGATCGGGAAACGTGTTCAAATGTGTCTCAGCTTTCGTCCCCTGATACTCGGGTGCAACATTCCAGATGCTTTACTAACACTCTCCCCACTTGGAGAGTCAGTGCCTTTAACCTGCTGTTTGGCCCAGTTTGCAATTTCTGCGGAAAATGAACAGGAATAGGGAGAACCAATGAGAGGCTAGCTGGAGGTGTCTGGACGGGCAAATTTAACTCTCATTTCCCACCAGGAAGAGGAATTAACCAAAGGCTCAGCGTGCCATGCCGGAACCACACTAGGGCCTGAAGCAATCCTGCGGTGTTGCGGCCAGCTCACAAGAAAGCGAGTTGAAGAAAGGAGCTCAGGGGCACTGTCATTCACAACCCTGCAGAGTTATAAATGACAGCGATCGTCCAAAAATATATTGAAGTAAGGCTGCCAAGAGGACTTGACAGCAGGGCAGAATTGCAGGAAACCGATTTCAGGAGGTAGACTGGAATTGCATGTAAAGCATAGGAAAAGAGGCAGAACGTCCACAATGATGCACTTGGCCAAAGAGGGCGTATGCGTTTTTTCCTGAATATATTCAGGAAAAAACGCATACGCCCTTTTTGGCCAACCAAGCAAGCTTGCAAAGGAAATCTGCACTACAATGAAGTCTCACTGCCCCCCGGTCAAAAGGGCCATCTGAAAAAAGTGTAAAATCCAGAAAGGCAGGACAGGCCATGGAGAACTGGGAGCCTTGTTATGCTGATGGGCGGGATGCAAATTGCCAACAGCCACTCTGGAGAAGTGTATGATGTTTCCTGAAACATCTAGAAAACAAAGCAACAGAGCCTAGGGCACTTCCACTTATGGTCCTGTAGCTTAGGGAAATTATAATCAAAAAGACACAGCCACCCCAAAGTTTGGGACGGCTGTGTTTACAAGAACCTCGTTGACGGTACAAGTTCAATATCACAGAAAGCGAAAAATGGATAAAGTTGTGGTACTTACGTACAATGCAATATCACTCAGCAATGAAATCTATGTCATCAGTCCCGTAGCAGCATAATGAGTGGATTCAGGTACGATGATTTTAAGTGAAATAAGTCACACAGAAAAAGAAACATCATAAGATGTCACTAATACACGGAATTTAAATTTGGCTACACAGGAACTGAATTTCAAAACAGAACAGGGTCTCAAATGTAGAAAACCAACTTATGCTTGCTTAAGGGGAAAGGTGAGTTGGGGTGCTGCATAAAACCAGAGATTGAAATTAGCACAGATACCGCTCCATAAGCCAAATATGTAATAGACAAGAGCTACTCCTTACTCAACGAAGTGGACTCAGCACCCCATATTAAACGCCTAAGAATATACCTGACTAGTAAGAATCTTAAAACCTATGGATTTATATGTCTCCGAAAGAGAATCAAGCGTGTGTACAGTGGCATAAATGCAGCAGTGATATGATTGGTGAGGTTCGGTGAGCAAATGCAGACCCTTTGAAGTCATATTGCATGGTACCCATTCCATGGGTCTCAACTCTCCAGGTTTAAGGGATTCTTCCTTCAGCTAAAACATGCATGTGGAACCCAGAGTACGATCCACCGTGTGATCGGGAAACGTGTTCAAATGTGTCTCAGTTTTCGTCCCCTGGTACTCGGGTGCAACATTCCAGACGCTTTACTAACACTCTCCCCACTTGGAGAGTCAGTGCCTTTAACCTGCTGTTTGACCCAGTTTGCAATTTCTGCGGAAAATGAACAGGAATAGGGAGAACCAATGAGAGACTAGCTGGAGGTGTCTGGACGGGCAAATTTAACTCTCATTTCCCACCAGGAAGAGGAATTAACCAAAGGCTCAGCGTGCCATGCCGGAACCACACTAGGGCCTGAAGCAATCCTGCGGTGTTGCGGCCAGCTCACAAGAAAGCGAGTTGAAGAAAGGAGCTCAGGGGCACTGTCATTCACAACCCTGCAGAGTTATAAATGACAGCTATCGTCCAAAAATATATTGAAGTAAGGCTGCCAAGAGGACTTGACAGCGGGGCAGAATTGCAGGAAACCGATTTCAGGAGGTAGACTGGAATTGCATGTAAAGCATAGGAAAAGAGGCAGAACGTCCACAATGATGCACTTGGCCAAAAAGGGCGTATGCGTTTTTTCCTGAATATATTCAGGAAAAAACGCATACGCCCTTTTTGGCCAACCAAGCAAGCTTGCAAAGGAAATCTGCACTACAATGAAGTCTCACTGCCCCCCGGTCAAAAGGGCCATCTGAAAAAAGTGTAAAATCCAGAAAGGCAGGACAGGCCATGGAGAACTGGGAGCCTTGTTATGCTGATGGGCGGGATGCAAATTGCCAACAGCCACTCTGGAGAAGTGTATGATGTTTCCTGAAACATCTAGAAAACAAAGCAACAGAGCCTAGGGCACTTCCACTTATGGTCCTGTAGCTTAGGGAAATTATAATCAAAAAGACACAGCCACCCCAAAGTTTGGGACGGCTGTGTTTACAAGAACCTCGTTGACGGTACAAGTTCAATATCACAGAAAGCGAAAAATGGATAAAGTTGTGGTACTTACGTACAATGCAGTATCACTCAGCAATGAAATCTATGTCATCAGTCCCGTAGCAGCATAATGAGTGGATTCAGGTACGATGATTCTAAGTGAAATAAGTCACACAGAAAAAGAAACATCATAAGATGTCACTAATACACGGAATTTAAACTTGGCTACACAGGAACTGAATTTCAAAACAGAACAGGGTCTCAAATGTAGAAAACCAACGTATGCTTGCTTAAGGGGAAAGGTGAGTTGGGGTGCTGCATAAAACCAGAGATTGAAATTAGCACAGATACCGCTCCATAAGCCAAATATGTCATAGACAAGAGCTACTCCTTGCTCAACGAAGTGGACTCAACACCCCATATTAAACGCCTAAGAATATACCTGACTAGTAAGAATCTTAAAACCTATGGATTTATATGTCTCCGAAAGAGAATCAAGCGTGTGTACAGTGGCATAAACGCAGCAGTGATAGGATTGGTGAGGTTCGGTGAGCAAATGCAGACCCTTTGAAGTCATATTGCATGGTACCCATTCCATGGGTCTCAACTCTCCAGGTTTAAGGGATTCTTCCTTCAGCTAAAACATGCATGTGGAACCCAGAGTACGATCCACCGTGTGATCGGGAAACGTGTTCAAATGTGTCTCAGTTTTCGTCCCCTGGTACTCGGGTGCAACATTCCAGACGCTTTACTAACACTCTCCCCACTTGGAGAGTCAGTGCCTTTAACCTGCTGTTTGGCCCAGTTTGCAATTTCTGCGGAAAATGAACAGGAATAGGGAGAACCAATGAGAGACTAGCTGGAGGTGTCTGGACGGGCAAATTTAACTCTCATTTCCCACCAGGAAGAGGAATTAACCAAAGGCTCAGCGTGCCATGCCGGAACCACACTAGGGCCTGAAGCAATCCTGCGGTGTTGCGGCCAGCTCACAAGAAAGCGAGTTGAAGAAAGGAGCTCAGGGGCACTGTCATTCACAACCCTGCAGAGTTATAAATGACAGCTATCGTCCAAAAATATATTGAAGTAAGGCTGCCAAGAGGACTTGACAGCGGGGCAGAATTGCAGGAAACCGATTTCAGGAGGTAGACTGGAATTGCATGTAAAGCATAGGGAAAGAGGCAGAACGTCCACAATGATGCACTTGGCCAAAAAGGGCGTATGCGTTTTTTCCTGAATATATTCAGGAAAAAACGCATACGCCCTTTTTGGCCAACCAAGGAAGCTTGCAAAGGAAATCTGCACTACAATGAAGTCTCACTGCCCCCCGGTCAAAAGGGCCATCTGAAAAAAGTGTAAAATCCAGAAAGGCAGGACAGGCCATGGAGAACTGGGAGCCTTGTTATGCTGATGGGCGGGATGCAAATTGCCAACAGCCACTCTGGAGAAGTGTATGATGTTTCCTGAAACATCTAGAAAACAAAGCAACAGAGCCTAGGGCACTTCCACTTATGGTCCTGTAGCTTAGGGAAATTATAATCAAAAAGACACAGCCACCCCAAAGTTTGGGACGGCTGTGTTTACAAGAACCTCGTTGACGGTACAAGTTCAATATCACAGAAAGCGAAAAATGGATAAAGTTGTGGTACTTACGTACAATGCAGTATCACTCAGCAATGAAATCTATGTCATCAGTCCCGTAGCAGCATAATGAGTGGATTCAGGTACGATGATTCTAAGTGAAATAAGTCACACAGAAAAAGAAACATCATAAGATGTCACTAATACACGGAATTTAAACTTGGCTACAAAGGAACTGAATTTCAAAACAGAACAGGGTCTCAAATGTAGAAAACCAACGTATGCTTGCTTAAGGGGAAAGGTGAGTTGGGGTGCTGCATAAAACCAGAGATTGAAATTAGCACAGATACCGCTCCATAAGGCAAATATGTCATAGACAAGAGCTACTCCTTGCTCATCGAAGTGGACTCAACACCCCATATTAAACGCCTAAGAATATACCTGACTAGTAAGAATCTTAAAACCTATGGATTTATATGTCTCCGAAAGAGAATCAAGCATGTGTACAGTGGCATAAACGCAGCAGTGATAGGATTGGTGAGGTTCGGTGAGCAAATGCAGACCCTTTGAAGTCATATTGCATGGTACCCATTCCATGGGTCTCAACTCTCCAGGTTTAAGGGATTCTTCCTTCAGCTAAAACATGCATGTGGAACCCAGAGTACGATCCACCGTGTGATCGGGAAACGTGTTCAAATGTGTCTCAGTTTTCGTCCCCTGGTACTCGGGTGCAACATTCCAGACGCTTTACTAACACTCTCCCCACTTGGAGAGTCAGTGCCTTTAACCTGCTGTTTGGCCCAGTTTGCAATTTCTGCGGAAAATGAACAGGAATAGGGAGAACCAATGAGAGACTAGCTGGAGGTGTCTGGACGGGCAAATTGAACTCTCATTTCCCACCAGGAAGAGGAATTAACCAAAGGCTCAGCGTGCCATGCCGGAACCACACTAGGGCCTGAAGCAATCCTGCGGTGTTGCGGCCAGCTCACAAGAAAGCGAGTTGAAGAAAGGAGCTCAGGGGCACTGTCATTCACAACCCTGCAGAGTTATAAATGACAGCTATCGTCCAAAAATATATTGAAGTAAGGCTGCCAAGAGGACTTGACAGCGGGGCAGAATTGCAGGAAACCGATTTCAGGAGGTAGACTGGAATTGCATGTAAAGCATAGGGAAAGAGGCAGAACGTCCACAATGATGCACTTGGCCAAAAAGGGCGTATGCGTTTTTTCCTGAATATATTCAGGAAAAAACGCATACGCCCTTTTTGGCCAACCAAGCAAGCTTGCAAAGGAAATCTGCACTACAATGAAGTCTCACTGCCCCCCGGTCAAAAGGGCCATCTGAAAAAAGTGTAAAATCCAGAAAGGCAGGACAGGCCATGGAGAACTGGGAGCCTTGTTATGCTGATGGGCGGGATGCAAATTGCCAACAGCCACTCTGGAGAAGTGTATGATGTTTCCTGAAACATCTAGAAAACAAAGCAACAGAGCCTAGGGCACTTCCACTTATGGTCCTGTAGCTTAGGGAAATTATAATCAAAAAGACACAGCCACCCCAAAGTTTGGGACGGCTGTGTTTACAAGAACCTCGTTGACGGTACAAGTTCAATATCACAGAAAGCGAAAAATGGATAAAGTTGTGGTACTTACGTACAATGCAGTATCACTCAGCAATGAAATCTATGTCATCAGTCCCGTAGCAGCATAATGAGTGGATTCAGGTACGATGATTCTAAGTGAAATAAGTCACACAGAAAAAGAAACATCATAAGATGTCACTAATACACGGAATTTAAACTTGGCTACACAGGAACTGAATTTCAAAACAGAACAGGGTCTCAAATGTAGAAAACCAACGTATGCTTGCTTAAGGGGAAAGGTGAGTTGGGGTGCTGCATAAAACCAGAGATTGAAATTAGCACAGATACCGCTCCATAAGCCAAATATGTCATAGACAAGAGCTACTCCTTGCTCAACGAAGTGGACTCAACACCCCATATTAAACGCCTAAGAATATACCTGACTAGTAAGAATCTTAAAACCTATGGATTTATATGTCTCCGAAAGAGAATCAAGCGTGTGTACAGTGGCATAAACGCAGCAGTGATAGGATTGGTGAGGTTCGGTGAGCAAATGCAGACCCTTTGAAGTCATATTGCATGGTACCCATTCCATGGGTCTCAACTCTCCAGGTTTAAGGGATTCTTCCTTCAGCTAAAACATGCATGTGGAACCCAGAGTACGATCCACCGTGTGATCGGGAAACGTGTTCAAATGTGTCTCAGTTTTCGTCCCCTGGTACTCGGGTGCAACATTCCAGACGCTTTACTAACACTCTCCCCACTTGGAGAGTCAGTGCCTTTAACCTGCTGTTTGGCCCAGTTTGCAATTTCTGCGGAAAATGAACAGGAATAGGGAGAACCAATGAGAGACTAGCTGGAGGTGTCTGGACGGGCAAATTGAACTCTCATTTCCCACCAGGAAGAGGAATTAACCAAAGGCTCAGCGTGCCATGCCGGAACCACACTAGGGCCTGAAGCAATCCTGCGGTGTTGCGGCCAGCTCACAAGAAAGCGAGTTGAAGAAAGGAGCTCAGGGGCACTGTCATTCACAACCCTGCAGAGTTATAAATGACAGCTATCGTCCAAAAATATATTGAAGTAAGGCTGCCAAGAGGACTTGACAGCGGGGCAGAATTGCAGGAAACCGATTTCAGGAGGTAGACTGGAATTGCATGTAAAGCATAGGAAAAGAGGCAGAACGTCCACAATGATGCACTTGGCCAAAAAGGGCGTATGCGTTTTTTCCTGAATATATTCAGGAAAAAACGCATACGCCCTTTTTGGCCAACCAAGCAAGCTTGCAAAGGAAATCTGCACTACAATGAAGTCTCACTGCCCCCGGTCAAAAGGGCCATCTGAAAAAAGTGTAAAATCCAGAAAGGCAGGACAGGCCATGGAGAACTGGGAGCCTTGTTATGCTGATGGGCGGGATGCAAATTGCCAACAGCCACTCTGGAGAAGTGTATGATGTTTCCTGAAACATCTAGAAAACAAAGCAACAGAGCCTAGGGCACTTCCACTTATGGTCCTGTAGCTTAGGGAAATTATAATCAAAAAGACACAGCCACCCCAAAGTTTGGGACGGCTGTGTTTACAAGAACCTCGTTGACGGTACAAGTTCAATATCACAGAAAGCGAAAAATGGATAAAGTTGTGGTACTTAAGTACAATGAAGTATCACTCAGCAATGAAATCTATGTCATCAGTCCCGTAGCAGCATAATGAGTGGATTCAGGTACGATGATTCTAAGTGAAATAAGTCACACAGAAAAAGAAACATCATAAGATGTCACTAATACACGGAATTTAAACTTGGCTACACAGGAACTGAATTTCAAAACAGAACAGGGTCTCAAATGTAGAAAACCAACTTATGCTTGCTTAAGGGGAAAGGTGAGTTGGGGTGCTGCATAAAACAAGAGATTGAAATTAGCACAGATACCGCTCCATAAGCCAAATATGTAATAGACAAGAGCTACTCCTTGCTCAACGAAGTGGACACAACACCCCATATTAAACGCCTAAGAATATACCTGACTAGTAAGAATCTTAAAACCTATGGATTTATATGTCTCCGAAAGAGAATCAAGCGTGTGTACAGTGGCATAAACGCAGCAGTGATAGGATTGGTGAGGTTCGGTGAGCAAATGCAGACCCTTTGAAGTCATATTGCATGGTACCCATTCCATGGGTCTCAACTCTCCAGGTTTAAGGGATTCTTCCTTCAGCTAAAACATGCATGTGGAACCCAGAGTACGATCCACCGTGTGATCGGGAAACGTGTTCAAATGTGTCTCAGTTTTCGTCCCCTGGTACTCGGGTGCAACATTCCAGACGCTTTACTAACACTCTCCCCACTTGGAGAGTCAGTGCCTTTAACCTGCTGTTTGGCCCAGTTTGCAATTTCTGCGGAAAATGAACAGGAATAGGGAGAACCAATGAGAGACTAGCTGGAGGTGTCTGGACGGGCAAATTGAACTCTCATTTCCCACCAGGAAGAGGAATTAACCAAAGGCTCAGCGTGCCATGCCGGAACCACACTAGGGCCTGAAGCAATCCTGCGGTGTTGCGGCCAGCTCACAAGAAAGCGAGTTGAAGAAAGGAGCTCAGGGGCACTGTCATTCACAACCCTGCAGAGTTATAAATGACAGCTATCGTCCAAAAATATATTGAAGTAAGGCTGCCAAGAGGACTTGACAGCGGGGCAGAATTGCAGGAAACCGATTTCAGGAGGTAGACTGGAATTGCATGTAAAGCATAGGGAAAGAGGCAGAACGTCCACAATGATGCACTTGGCCAAAAAGGGCGTATGCGTTTTTTCCTGAATATATTCAGGAAAAAACGCATACGCCCTTTTTGGCCAACCAAGCAAGCTTGCAAAGGAAATCTGCACTACAATGAAGTCTCACTGCCCCCCGGTCAAAAGGGCCATCTGAAAAAAGTGTAAAATCCAGAAAGGCAGGACAGGCCATGGAGAACTGGGAGCCTTGTTATGCTGATGGGCGGGATGCAAATTGCCAACAGCCACTCTGGAGAAGTGTATGATGTTTCCTGAAACATCTAGAAAACAAAGCAACAGAGCCTAGGGCACTTCCACTTATGGTCCTGTAGCTTAGGGAAATTATAATCAAAAAGACACAGCCACCCCAAAGTTTGGGACGGCTGTGTTTACAAGAACCTCGTTGACGGTACAAGTTCAATATCACAGAAAGCGAAAAATGGATAAAGTTGTGGTACTTACGTACAATGCAGTATCACTCAGCAATGAAATCTATGTCATCAGTCCCGTAGCAGCATAATGAGTGGATTCAGGTACGATGATTCTAAGTGAAATAAGTCACACAGAAAAAGAAACATCATAAGATGTCACTAATACACGGAATTTAAACTTGGCTACACAGGAACTGAATTTCAAAACAGAACAGGGTCTCAAATGTAGAAAACCAACTTATGCTTGCTTAAGGGGAAAGGTGAGTTGGGGTGCTGCATAAAACCAGAGATTGAAATTAGCACAGATACCGCTCCATAAGCCAAATATGTAATAGACAAGAGCTACTCCTTGCTCAACGAAGTGGACACAACACCCCATATTAAACGCCTAAGAATATACCTGACTAGTAAGAATCTTAAAACCTATGGATTTATATGTCTCCGAAAGAGAATCAAGCGTGTGTACAGTGGCATAAACGCAGCAGTGATAGGATTGGTGAGGTTTGGTGAGCAAATGCAGACCCTTTGAAGTCATATTGCATGGTACCCATTCCATGGGTCTCAACTCTCCAGGTTTAAGGGATTCTTCCTTCACCTAAAACATGCATGTGGAACCCAGAGTACGATCCACCGTGTGATCGGGAAACGTGTTCAAATGTGTCTCAGTTTTCGTCCCCTGGTACTCGGGTGCAACATTCCAGACGCTTTACTAACACTCTCCCCACTTGGAGAGTCAGTGCCTTTAACCTGCTGTTTGGCCCAGTTTGCAATTTTGCGGAAAATGAACAGGAATAGGGAGAACCAATGAGAGACTAGCTGGAGGTGTCTGGACGGGCAAATTTAACTCTCATTTCCCACCAGGAAGAGGAATTAACCAAAGGCTCTGCATGCCATGCCGGAACCACACTAGGGCCTGAAGCAATCCTGCGGTGTTGCGGCCAGCTCACAAGAAAGCGAGTTGAAGAAAGGAGCTCAGGGGCACTGTCATTCACAACCCTGCAGAGTTATAAATGACAGCTATCGTCCAAAAATATATTGAAGTAAGGCTGCCAAGAGGACTTGACAGCGGGGCAGAATTGCAGGAAACCGATTTCAGGAGGTAGACTGGAATTGCATGTAAAGCATAGGAAAAGAGGCAGAACGTCCACAATGATGCACTTGGCCAAAAAGGGCGTATGCGTTTTTTCCTGAATATATTCAGGAAAAAACGCATACGCCCTTTTTGGCCAACCAAGCAAGCTTGCAAAGGAAATCTGCACTACAATGAAGTCTCACTGCCCCCGGTCAAAAGGGCCATCTGAAAAAAGTGTAAAATCCAGAAAGGCAGGACAGGCCATGGAGAACTGGGAGCCTTGTTATGCTGATGGGCGGGATGCAAATTGCCAACAGCCACTCTGGAGAAGTGTATGATGTTTCCTGAAACATCTAGAAAACAAAGCAACAGAGCCTAGGGCACTTCCACTTATGGTCCTGTAGCTTAGGGAAATTATAATCAAAAAGACACAGCCACCCCAAAGTTTGGGACGGCTGTGTTTACAAGAACCTCGTTGACGGTACAAGTTCAATATCACAGAAAGCGAAAAATGGATAAAGTTGTGGTACTTACGTACAATGCAGTATCACTCAGCAATGAAATCTATGTCATCAGTCCCGTAGCAGCATAATGAGTGGATTCAGGTACGATGATTCTAAGTGAAATAAGTCACACAGAAAAAGAAACATCATAAGATGTCACTAATACACGGAATTTAAACTTGGCTACACAGGAACTGAATTTCAAAACAGAACAGGGTCTCAAATGTAGAAAACCAACTTATGCTTGCTTAAGGGGAAAGGTGAGTTGGGGTGCTGCATAAAACCAGAGATTGAAATTAGCACAGATACCGCTCCATAAGCCAAATATGTAATACACAAGAGCTACTCCTTGCTCAACGAAGTGGACACAACACCCCATATTAAACGCCTAAGAATATACCTGACTAGTAAGAATGTTAAAACCTATGGATTTATATGTCTCTGAAAGAGAATCAAGCGTGTGTACAGCGGCATAAATGCAGCAGTGATAAGATTGGTGAGGTTGGGTGAGCAAATGCAGACCCTTTGAAGTCATATTGCATGGTACCCATTCCATGGGTCTCAACTCTCCAGGTTTAAGGGATTCTTCCTTCAGCTAAAACATGCATGTGGAACCCAGAGTACGATCCACCGTGTGATCAGGAAACGTGTTCAAATGTGTCTCAGTTTTCGTCCCCTGGTACTCGGGTGCAACATTCCAGACGCTTTACTAACACTCTCCCCACTTGGAGAGTCAGTGCCTTTAACCTGCTGTTTGGCCCAGTTTGCAATTTCTGCGGAAAATGAACAGGAATAGGGAGAACCAATGAGAGACTAGCTGGAGGTGTCTGGACGGGCAAATTTAACTCTCATTTCCCACCAGGAAGAGGAATTAACCAAAGGCTCAGCGTGCCATGCCAGAACCACACTAGGGCCTGAAGCAATCCTGCGGTGTTGCGGCCAGCTCACAAGAAAGCGAGTTGAAGAAAGGAGCTCAGGGGCACTGTCATTCACAACCCTGCAGAGTTATAAATGACAGCTATCGTCCAAAAATATATTGAAGTAAGGCTGCCAAGAGGACTTGACAGCGGGGCAGAATTGCAGGAAACCGATTTCAGGAGGTAGACTGGAATTGCATGTAAAGCATAGGAAAAGAGGCAGAACGTCCACAATGATACACTTGGCCAAAAAGGGCGTATGCGTTTTTTCCTGAATATATTCAGGAAAAAACGCATACGCCCTTTTTGGCCAACCAAGCAAGCTTGCAAAGGAAATCTGCACTACAATGAAGTCTCACTGCCCCCCGGTCAAAAGGGCCATCTGAAAAAAGTATAAAATCCAGAAAGGCAGGACAGGCCATGGAGAACTGGGAGCCTTGTTATGCTGATGGGCGGGATGCAAATTGCCAACAGCCACTCTGGAGAAGTGTATGATGTTTCCTGAAACATCTAGAAAACAAAGCAACAGAGCCTAGGGCACTTCCACTTATGGTCCTGTAGCTTAGGGAAATTATAATCAAAAAGACACAGCCACCCCAAAGTTTGGGACGGCTGTGTTTACAAGAACCTCGTTGACGGTACAAGTTCAATATCACAGAAAGCGAAAAATGGATAAAGTTGTGGTACTTACGTACAATGCAGTATCACTCAGCAATGAAATCTATGTCATCAGTCCCGTAGCAGCATAATGAGTGGATTCAGGTACGATGATTCTAAGTGAAATAAGTCACACAGAAAAAGAAACATCATAAGATGTCACTAATACACGGAATTTAAACTTGGCTACACAGGAACTGAATTTCAAAACAGAACAGGGTCTCAAATGTAGAAAACCAACTTATGCTTGCTTAAGGGGAAAGGTGAGTTGGGGTGCTACATAAAACCAGAGATTGAAATTAGCACAGATACCGCTCCATAAGCCAAATATGTCATAGACAAGAGCTACTCCTTGCTCAACGAAGTGGACTCTGCACCCCATATTAAACGCCTAAGAATATACCTGACTAGTAAGAATCTTAAAACCTATGGATTTATATGTCTCCGAAAGAGAATCAAGCGTGTGTACAGTGGCATAAACGCAGCAGTGATAGGATTGGTGAGGTTCGGTGAGCAAATGCAGACCCTTTGAAGTCATATTGCATGGTACCCATTCCATGGGTCTCAACTCTCCAGGTTTAAGGGATTCTTCCTTCAGCTAAAACATGCATGTGGAACCCAGAGTACGATCCACCTTGTGATCGGGAAACGTGTTCAAATGTGTCTCAGTTTTCGTCCCCTGGTACTCGGGTGCAACATTCCAGATGCTTTACTAACACTCTCCCCACTTGGAGAGTCAGTGCCTTTAACCTGCTGTTTGGCCCAGTTTGCAATTTCTGCGGAAAATGAACAGGAATAGGGAGAACCCATGAGAGACTAGCTGGAGGTGTCTGGACGGGCAAATTTAACTCTCATTTCCCACCAGGAAGAGGAAGTAACCAAAGGCTCAGCGTGCCATGCCGGAACCACACTAGGGCCTGAAGCAATCCTGCGGTGTTGCGGCCAGCTCACAAGAAAGCGAGTTGAAGAAAGGAGCTCAGGGGCACTGTCATTCACAACCCTGCAGAGTTATAAATGACAGCGATCGTCCAAAAATATATTGAAGTAAGGCTGCCAAGAGGACTTGACAGCGGGGCAGAATTGCAGGAAACCGATTTCAGGAGGTAGACTGGAATTGCATGTAAAGCATAGGAAAAGAGGCAGAACGTCCACAATGATGCACTTGGCCAAAAAGGGCGTATGCGTTTTTTCCTGAATATATTCAGGAAAAAACGCATACGCCCTTTTTGGCCAACCAAGCAAGCTTGCAAAGAAAATCTGCACTACAATGAAGTCTCACTGCCCCCCGGTCAAAAGGGCCATCTGAAAAAAGTGTAAAATCCAGAAAGGCAGGACAGGCCATGGAGAACTGGGAGCCTTGTTATGCTGATGGGCGGGATGCAAATTGCCAACAGCCACTCTGGAGAAGTGTATGATGTTTCCTGAAACATCTAGAAAACAAAGCAACAGAGCCTAGGGCACTTCCACTTGTGGTCCTGTAGCTTAGGGAAATTATAATCAAAAAGACACAGCCACCCCAAAGTTTGGGACGGCTGTGTTTACAAGAACCTCGTTGACGGTACAAGTTCAATATCACAGAAAGCGAAAAATGGATAAAGTTGTGGTACTTACGTACAATGCAATATCACTCAGCAATGAAATCTATCTCATCAGTCCCGTAGCAGCATAATGAGTGGATTCAGGTACGATGATTCTAAGTGAAATAAGTCACACAGAAAAAGAAACATCATAAGATGTCACTAATACACGGAATTTAAACTTGGCTACACAGGAACTGAATTTCAAAACAGAACAGGGTCTCAAATGTAGAAAACCAACGTATGCTTGCTTAAGGGGAAAGGTGAGTTGGGGTGCTGCATAAAACCAGAGATTGAAATTAGCACAGATACCGCTCCATAAGCCAAATATGTCATAGACAAGAGCTACTCCTTGCTCAACGAAGTGGACTCAACACCCCATATTAAACGCCTAAGAATATACCTGACTAGTAAGAATCTTAAAACCTATGGATTTATATGTCTCCGAAAGAGAATCAAGCGTGTGTACAGTGGCATAAACGCAGCAGTGATAGGATTGGTGAGGTTCGGTGAGCAAATGCAGACCCTTTGAAGTCATATTGCATGGTACCCATTCCATGGGTCTCAACTCTCCAGGTTTAAGGGATTCTTCCTTCAGCTAAAACATGCATGTGGAACCCAGAGTACGATCCACCGTGTGATCGGGAAACGTGTTCAAATGTGTCTCAGTTTTCGTCCCCTGGTACTCGGGTGCAACATTCCAGACGCTTTACTAACACTCTCCCCACTTGGAGAGTCAGTGCCTTTAACCTGCTGTTTGGCCCAGTTTGCAATTTCTGCGGAAAATGAACAGGAATAGGGAGAACCAATGAGAGACTAGCTGGAGGTGTCTGGACGGGCAAATTGAACTCTCATTTCCCACCAGGAAGAGGAATTAACCAAAGGCTCAGCGTGCCATGCCGGAACCACACTAGGGCCTGAAGCAATCCTGCGGTGTTGCGGCCAGCTCACAAGAGAGCGAGTTGAAGAAAGGAGCTCAGGGGCACTGTCATTCACAACCCGGCAGAGTTATAAATGACAGCTATCGTCCAAAAATATATTGAAGTAAGGCTGCCAAGAGGACTTGACAGCGGGGCAGAATTGCAGGAAACCGATTTCAGGAGGTAGACTGGAATTGCATGTAAAGCATAGGGAAAGAGGCAGAACGTCCACAATGATGCACTTGGCCAAAAAGGGCGTATGCGTTTTTTCCTGAATATATTCAGGAAAAAACGCATACGCCCTTTTTGGCCAACCAAGCAAGCTTGCAAAGGAAATCTGCACTACAATGAAGTCTCACTGCCCCCCGGTCAAAAGGGCCATCTGAAAAAAGTGTAAAATCCAGAAAGGCAGGACAGGCCATGGAGAACTGGGAGCCTTGTTATGCTGATGGGCGGGATGCAAATTGCCAACAGCCACTCTGAAGAAGTGTATGATGTTTCCTGAAACATCTAAAAAACAAAGCAACAGAGCCTAGGGCACTTCCACTTATGGTCCTGTAGCTTAGGGAAATTATAATCAAAAAGACACAGCCACCCCAAAGTTTGGGACGGCTGTGTTTACAAGAACCTCGTTGACGGTACAAGTTCAATATCACAGAAAGCGAAAAATGGATAAAGTTGTGGTACTTACGTACAATGCAGTATCACTCAGCAATGAAATCTATGTCATCAGTCCCGTAGCAGCATAATGAGTGGATTCAGGTACGATGATTCTAAGTGAAATAAGTCACACAGAAAAAGAAACATCATAAGATGTCACTAATACACGGAATTTAAACTTGGCTACACAGGAACTGAATTTCAAAACAGAACAGGGTCTCAAATGTAGAAAACCAACGTATGCTTGCTTAAGGGGAAAGGTGAGTTGGGGTGCTGCATAAAACCAGAGATTGAAATTAGCACAGATACCGCTCCATAAGCCAAATATGTCATAGACAAGAGCTACTCCTTGCTCAACGAAGTGGACTCAACACCCCATATTAAACGCCTAAGAATATACCTGACTAGTAAGAATCTTAAAACCTATGGATTTATATGTCTCCGAAAGAGAATCAAGCGTGTGTACAGTGGCATAAACGCAGCAGTGATAGGATTGGTGAGGTTCGGTGAGCAAATGCAGACCCTTTGAAGTCATATTGCATGGTACCCATTCCATGGGTCTCAACTCTCCAGGTTTAAGGGATTCTTCCTTCAGCTAAAACATGCATGTGGAACCCAGAGTACGATCCACCGTGTGATCGGGAAACGTGTTCAAATGTGTCTCAGTTTTCGTCCCCTGGTACTCGGGTGCAACATTCCAGACGCTTTACTAACACTCTCCCCACTTGGAGAGTCAGTGCCTTTAACCTGCTGTTTGGCCCAGTTTGCAATTTCTGCGGAAAATGAACAGGAATAGGGAGAACCAATGAGAGACTAGCTGGAGGTGTCTGGACGGGCAAATTGAACTCTCATTTCCCACCAGGAAGAGGAATTAACCAAAGGCTCAGCGTGCCATGCCGGAACCACACTAGGGCCTGAAGCAATCCTGCGGTGTTGCGGCCAGCTCACAAGAAAGCGAGTTGAAGAAAGGAGCTCAGGGGCACTGTCATTCACAACCCTGCAGAGTTATAAATGACAGCTATCGTCCAAAAATATATTGAAGTAAGGCTGCCAAGAGGACTTGACAGCGGGGCAGAATTGCAGGAAACCGATTTCAGGAGGTAGACTGGAATTGCATGTAAAGCATAGGGAAAGAGGCAGAACGTCCACAATGATGCACTTGGCCAAAAGGGGCGTATGCGTTTTTTCCTGAATATATTCAGGAAAAAACGCATATGCCCTTTTTGGCCAACCAAGCAAGCTTGCAAAGGAAATCTGCACTACAATGAAGTCTCACTGCCCCCCGGTCAAAAGGGCCATCTGAAAAAAGTGTAAAATCCAGAAAGGCAGGACAGGCCATGGAGAACTGGGAGCCTTGTTATGCTGATGGGCGGGATGCAAATTGCCAACAGCCACTCTGGAGAAGTGTATGATGTTTCCTGAAACATCTAGAAAACAAAGCAACAGAGCCTAGGGCACTTCCACTTATGGTCCTGTAGCTTAGGGAAATTATAATCAAAAAGACACAGCCACCCCAAAGTTTGGGACGGCTGTGTTTACAAGAACCTCGTTGACGGTACAAGTTCAATATCACAGAAAGCGAAAAATGGATAAAGTTGTGGTACTTACGTACAATGCAGTATCACTCAGCAATGAAATCTATGTCATCAGTCCCGTAGCAGCATAATGAGTGGATTCAGGTACGATGATTCTAAGTGAAATAAGTCACACAGAAAAAGAAACATAAGATGTCACTAATACACGGAATTTAAACTTGGCTACACAGGAACTGAATTTCAAAACAGAACAGGGTCTCAAATGTAGAAAACCAACTTATGCTTGCATAAGGGGAAAGGTGAGTTGGGGTGCTGCATAAAACAAGAGATTGAAATTAGCACAGATACCGCTCCATAAGCCAAAGATGTAATAGACAAGAGCTACTCCTTGCTCAACGAAGTGGACACAACACCCCATATTAAACGCCTAAGAATATACCTGACTAGTAAGAATCTTAAAACCTATGGATTTATATGTCTCCGAAAGAGAATCAAGCGTGTGTACAGTGGCATAAACGCAGCAGTGATAGGATTGGTGAGGTTTGGTGAGCAAATGCAGACCCTTTGAAGTCATATTGCATGGTACCCATTCCATGGGTCTCAACTCTCCAGGTTTAAGGGATTCTTCCTTCAGCTAAAACATGCATGTGGAACCCAGAGTACGATCCACCGTGTGATCGGGAAACGTGTTCAAATGTGTCTCAGTTTTCGTCCCCTGGTACTCGGGTGCAACATTCCAGACGCTTTACTAACACTCTCCCCACTTGGAGAGTCAGTGCCTTTAACCTGCTGTTTGGCCCAGTTTGCAATTTCTGCGGAAAATGAACAGGAATAGGGAGAACCAATGAGAGACTAGCTGGAGGTGTCTGGACGGGCAAATTGAACTCTCATTTCCCACCAGGAAGAGGAATTAACCAAAGGCTCAGCGTGCCATGCCGGAACCACACTAGGGCCTGAAGCAATCCTGCGGTGTTGCGGCCAGCTCACAAGAAAGCCAGTTGAAGAAAGGAGCTCAGGGGCACTGTCATTCACAACCCTGCAGAGTTATAAATGACAGCTATCGTCCAAAAATATATTGAAGTAAGGCTGCCAAGAGGACTTGACAGCGGGGCAGAATTGCAGGAAACCGATTTCAGGAGGTAGACTGGAATTGCATGTAAAGCATAGGGAAAGAGGCAGAACGTCCACAATGATGCACTTGGCCAAAAGGGGCGTATGCGTTTTTTCCTGAATATATTCAGGAAAAAACGCATACGCCCTTTTTGGCCAACCAAGCAAGCTTGCAAAGGAAATCTGCACTACAATGAAGTCTCACTGCCCCCCGGTCAAAAGGGCCATCTGAAAAAAGTGTAAAATCCAGAAAGGCAGGACAGGCCATGGAGAACTGGGAGCCTTGTTATGCTGATGGGCGGGATGCAAATTGCCAACAGCCACTCTGGAGAAGTGTATGATGTTTCCTGAAACATCTAGAAAACAAAGCAACAGAGCCTAGGGCACTTCCACTTATGGTCCTGTAGCTTAGGGAAATTATAATCAAAAAGACACAGCCACCCCAAAGTTTGGGACGGCTGTGTTTACAAGAACCTCGTTGACGGTACAAGTTCAATATCACAGAAAGCGAAAAATGGATAAAGTTGTGGTACTTACGTACAATGCAGTATCACTCAGCAATGAAATCTATGTCATCAGTCCCGTAGCAGCATAATGAGTGGATTCAGGTACGATGATTCTAAGTGAAATAAGTCACACAGAAAAAGAAACATCATAAGATGTCACTAATACACAGAATTTAAACTTGGCTACACAGGAACTGAATTTCAAAACAGAACAGGGTCTCAAATGTAGAAAACCAACGTATGCTTGCTTAAGGGGAAAGGTGAGTTGGGGTGCTGCATAAAACCAGAGATTGAAATTAGCACAGATACCGCTCCATAAGCCAAATATGTCATAGACAAGAGCTACTCCTTGCTCAACGAAGTGGACTCAACACCCCATATTAAACGCCTAAGAATATACCTGACTAGTAAGAATCTTAAAACCTATGGATTTATATGTCTCCGAAAGAGAATCAAGCGTGTGTACAGTGGCATAAACGCAGCAGTGATAGGATTGGTGAGGTTCGGTGAGCAAATGCAGACCCTTTGAAGTCATATTGCATGGTACCCATTCCATGGGTCTCAACTCTCCAGGTTTAAGGGATTCTTCCTTCAGCTAAAACATGCATGTGGAACCCAGAGTACGATCCACCGTGTGATCGGGAAACGTGTTCAAATGTGTCTCAGTTTTCGTCCCCTGGTACTCGGGTGCAACATTCCAGACGCTTTACTAACACTCTCCCCACTTGGAGAGTCAGTGCCTTTAACCTGCTGTTTGGCCCAGTTTGCAATTTCTGCGGAAAATGAACAGGAATAGGGAGAACCAATGAGAGACTAGCTGGAGGTGTCTGGACGGGCAAATTTAACTCTCATTTCCCACCAGGAAGAGGAATTAACCAAAGGCTCAGCGTGCCATGCCGGAACCACACTGGGGCCTGAAGCAATCCTGCGGTGTTGCGGCCAGCTCACAAGAAAGCGAGTTGAAGAAAGGAGCTCAGGGGCACTGTCATTCACAACCCTGCAGAGTTATAAATGACAGCTATCGTCCAAAAATATATTGAAGTAAGGCTGCCAAGAGGACTTGACAGCGGGGCAGAATTGCAGGAAACCGATTTCAGGAGGTAGACTGGAATTGCATGTAAAGCATAGGAAAAGAGGCAGAACGTCCACAATGATGCACTTGGCCAAAAAGGGCGTATGCGTTTTTTCCTGAATATATTCAGGAAAAAACGCATACGCCCTTTTTGGCCAACCAAGCAAGCTTGCAAAGGAAATCTGCACTACAATGAAGTCTCACTGCCCCCCGGTCAAAAGGGCCATCTGAAAAAAGTGTAAAATCCAGAAAGGCAGGACAGGCCATGGAGAACTGGGAGCCTTGTTATGCTGATGGGCGGGATGCAAATTGCCAACAGCCACTCTGGAGAAGAGTATGATGTTTCCTGAAACATCTAAAAAACAAAGCAACAGAGCCTAGGGCACTTCCACTTATGGTCCTGTAGCTTAGGGAAATTATAATCAAAAAGACACAGCCACCCCAAAGTTTGGGACGGCTGTGTTTATAAGAACCTCGTTGACGGTACAAGTTCAATATCACAGAAAGCGAAAAATGGATAAAGTTGTGGTACTTACGTACAATGCAGTATCACTCAGCAATGAAATCTATGTCATCAGTCCCGTAGCAGCATAATGAGTGGATTCAGGTACGATGATTCTAAGTGAAATAAGTCACACAGAAAAAGAAACATCATAAGATGTCACTAATACACGGAATTTAAACTTGGCTACACAGGAACTGAATTTCTAAACAGAACAGGGTCTCAAATGTAGAAAACCAACTTATGCTTGCTTAAGGGGAAAGGTGAGTTGGGGTGCTGCATAAAACCAGAGATTGAAATTAGCACAGATACCGCTCCATAAGCCAAATATGTAATAGACAAGAGCTACTCCTTGCTCAACGAAGTGGACTCAACACCCCATATTAAACGCCTAAGAATATACCTGACTAGTAAGAATCTTAAAACCTATGGATTTATATGTCTCCGAAAGAGAATCGAGCGTGTGTACAGTGGCATAAACGCAGCAGTGATAGGATTGGTGAGGTTCGGTGAGCAAATGCAGACCCTTTGAAGTCATATTGCATGGTACGCATTCCATGGGTCTCAACTCTCCAGGTTTAAGGGATTCTTCCTTCACCTAAAACATGCATGTGGAACCCAGAGTACGATCCACCGTGTGATCGGGAAACGTGTTCAAATGTGTCTCAGTTTTCGTCCCCTGGTACTCGGGTGCAACATTCCAGACGCTTTACTAACACTCTCCCCACTTGGAGAGTCAGTGCCTTTAAGCTGCTGTTTGGCCCAGTTTGCAATTTCTGCGGAAAATGAACAGGAATAGGGAGAACCAATGAGAGACTAGCTGGAGGTGTCTGGACGGGCAAATTGAACTCTCATTTCCCACCAGGAAGAGGAATTAACCAAAGGCTCAGCGTGCCATGCTGGAACCACACTAGGGCCTGAAGCAATCCTGCGGTGTTGCGGCCAGCTCACAAGAAAGCGAGTTGAAGAAAGGAGCTCAGGGGCACTGTCATTCACAACCCTGCAGAGTTATAAATGACAGCTATCGTCCAAAAATATATTGAAGTAAGGCTGCCAAGAGGACTTGACAGCGGGGCAGAATTGCAGGAAACCGATTTCAGGAGGTAGACTGGAATTGCATGTAAAGCATAGGAAAAGAGGCAGAACGTCCACAATGATGCACTTGGCCAAAAAGGGCGTATGCGTTTTTTCCTGAATATATTCAGGAAAAAACGCATACGCCCTTTTTGGCCAACCAAGCAAGCTTGCAAAGGAAATCTGCACTACAATGAAGTCTCACTGCCCCCGGTCAAAAGGGCCATGTGAAAAAAGTGTAAAATCCAGAAAGGCAGGACAGGCCATGGAGAACTGGGAGCCTTGTTATGCTGATGGGCGGGATGCAAATTGCCAACAGCCACTCTGGAGAAGTGTATGATGTTTCCTGAAACATCTAGAAAACAAAGCAACAGAGCCTAGGGCACTTCCACTTATGGTCCTGTAGCTTAGGGAAATTATAATCAAAAAGACACAGCCACCCCAAAGTTTGGGACGGCTGTGTTTACAAGAACCTCGTTGACGGTACAAGTTCAATATCACAGAAAGCGAAAAATGGATAAAGTTGTGGTACTTACGTACAATGCAGTATCACTCAGCAATGAAATCTATGTCATCAGTCCCGTAGCAGCATAATGAGTGGATTCAGGTACGATGATTCTAAGTGAAATAAGTCACACAGAAAAAGAAACATCATAAGATGTCACTAATACACGGAATTTAAACTTGGCTACACAGGAACTGAATTTCAAAACAGAACAGGGTCTCAAATGTAGAAAACCAACTTATGCTTGCTTAAGGGGAAAGGTGAGTTGGGGTGCTGCATAAAACCAGAGATTGAAATTAGCACAGATACCGCTCCATAAGCCAAATATGTAATAGACAAGAGCTACTCCTTGCTCAACGAAGTGGACACAACACCCCATATTAAACGCCTAAGAATATACCTGACTAGTAAGAATCTTAACACCTATGGATTTATATGTCTCCGAAAGAGAATCAAGCGTGTGTACAGTGGCATAAACGCAGCAGTGATAGGATTGGTGAGGTTTGGTGAGCAAATGCAGACCCTTTGAAGTCATATTGCATGGTACCCATTCCATGGGTCTCAACTCTCCAGGTTTAAGGGATTCTTCCTTCAGCTAAAACATGCATGTGGAACCCAGAGTACGATCCACCGTGTGTTCGGGAAACGTGTTCAAATGTGTCTCAGTTTTCGTCCCCTGGTACTCGGGTGCAACATTCCAGACGCTTTACTAACACTCTCCCCACTTGGAGAGTCAGTGCCTTTAACCTGCTGTTTGGCCCAGTTTGCAATTTCTGCGGAAAATGAACAGGAATAGGGAGAACCAATGAGAGACTAGCTGGAGGTGTCTGGACGGGCAAATTTAACTCTCATTTCCCACCAGGAAGAGGAATTAACCAAAGGCTCGGCGTGCCATGCCGGAACCACACTAGGGCCTGAAGCAATCCTGCGGTGTTGCGGCCAGCTCACAAGAAAGCGAGTTGAAGAAAGGAGCTCAGGGGCACTGTCATTCACAACCCTGCAGAGTTATAAATGACAGCTATCGTCCAAAAATATATTGAAGTAAGGCTGCCAAGAGGACTTGACAGCGGGGCAGAATTGCAGGAAACCGATTTCAGGAGGTAGACTGGAATTGCATGTAAAGCATAGGGAAAGAGGCAGAACGTCCACAATGATGCACTTGGCCAAAAAGGGCGTATGCGTTTTTTCCTGAATATATTCAGGAAAAAACGCATACGCCCTTTTTGGCCAACCAAGCAAGCTTGCAAAGGAAATCTGCACTACAATGAAGTCTCACTGCCCCCCGGTCAAAAGGGCCATCTGAAAAAAGTGTAAAATCCAGAAAGGCAGGACAGGCCATGGAGAACTGGGAGCCTTGTTATGCTGATGGGCGGGATGCAAATTGCCAACAGCCACTCTGGAGAAGTGTATGATGTTTCCTGAAACATCTAAAAAACAAAGCAACAGAGCCTAGGGCACTTCCACTTATGGTCCTGTAGCTTAGGGAAATTTTAATCAAAAAGACACAGCCACCCCAAAGTTTGGGACGGCTGTGTTTACAAGAACCTCGTTGACGGTACAAGTTCAATATCACAGAAAGCGAAAAATGGATAAAGTTGTGGTACTTAGGTAAAATGCAATATCACTCAGCAATGAAATCTATGTCATCAGTCCCGTAGCAGCATAATGAGTGGATTCAGGTACGATGATTCTAAGGGAAATAAGTCACACAGAAAAAGAAACATCATAAGATGTCACTAATACACGGAATTTAAACTTGGCTACACAGGAACTGAATTTCAAAACAGAACAGGCTCTCAAATGTAGAAAACCAACGTATGCTTGCTTAAGGGGAAAGGTGAGTTGGGGTGCTGCATAAAACCAGAGATTGAAATTAGCACAGATACCGCTCCATAAGCCAAATATGTAATAGACAAGAGCTACTCCTTGCTCAACGAAGTGGACTCAACACCCCATATTAAACGCCTAAGAATATACCTGACTAGTAAGAATCTTAAAACCTATGGATTTATATGTCTCCGAAAGAGAATCGAGCGTGTGTACAGTGGCATAAACGCAGCAGTGATAGGATTGGTGAGGTTCGGTGAGCAAATGCAGACCCTTTGAAGTCATATTGCATGGTACCCATTCCATGGGTCTCAACTCTCCAGGTTTAAGGGATTCTTCCTTCACCTAAAACATGCATGTGGAACCCAGAGTACGATCCACCGTGTGATCGGGAAACGTGTTCAAATGTGTCTCAGTTTTCGTCCCCTGGTACTCGGGTGCAACATTCCAGACGCTTTACTAACACTCTCCCCACTTGGAGAGTCAGTGCCTTTAACCTGCTGTTTGGCCCAGTTTGCAATTTCTGCGGAAAATGAACAGGAATAGGGAGAACCAATGAGAGACTAGCTGGAGGTGTCTGGACGGGCAAATTTAACTCTCATTTCCCACCAGGAAGAGGAAGTAACCAAAGGCTCGGCGTGCCATGCCGGAACCACACTAGGGCCTGAAGCAATCCTGCGGTGTTACGGCCAGCTCACAAGAAAGCGAGTTGAAGAAAGGAGCTCAGGGGCACTGTCATTCACAACCCTGCAGAGTTATAAATGACAGCTATCGTCCAAAAATATATTGAAGTAAGGCTGCCAAGAGGACTTGACAGCGGGGCAGAATTGCAGGAAACCGATTTCAGGAGGTAGACTGGAATTGCATGTAAAGCATAGGAAAAGAGGCAGAACGTCCACAATGATGCACTTGGCCAAAAAGGGCGTATGCGTTTTTTCCTGAATATATTCAGGAAAAAACGCATACGCCCTTTTTGGCCAACCAAGCAAGCTTGCAAAGGAAATCTGCACTACAATGAAGTCTCACTGCCCCCCGGTCAAAAGGGCCATCTGAAAAAAGTGTAAAATCCAGAAAGGCAGGACAGGCCATGGAGAACTGGGAGCCTTGTTATGCTGATGGGCGGGATGCAAATTGCCAACAGCCACTCTGGAGAAGTGTATGATGTTTCCTGAAACATCTAAAAAACAAAGCAACAGAGCCTAGGGCACTTCCACTTATGGTCCTGTAGCTTAGGGAAATTTTAATCAAAAAGACACAGCCACCCCAAAGTTTGGGACGGCTGTGTTTACAAGAACCTCGTTGACGGTACAAGTTCAATATCACAGAAAGCGAAAAATGGATAAAGTTGTGGTACTTAGGTACAATGCAATATCACTCAGCAATGAAATCTATGTCATCAGTCCCGTAGCAGCATAATGAGTGGATTCAGGTACGATGATTCTAAGTGAAATAAGTCACACAGAAAAAGAAACATCATAAGATGTCACTAATACACGGAATTTAAACTTGGCTACACAGGAACTGAATTTCAAAACAGAACAGGGTCTCAAATGTAGAAAACCAACTTATGCTTGCTTAAGGGGAAAGGTGAGTTGGGGTGCTGCATAAAACCAGAGATTGAAATTAGCACAGATACCGCTCCATAAGCCAAATATGTAATAGACAAGAGCTACTCCTTGCTCAACGAAGTGGACTCAACACCCCATATTAAACGCCTAAGAATATACCTGACTAGTAAGAATCTTAAAACCTATGGATTTATATGTCTCCGAAAGAGAATTGAGCGTGTGTACAGTGGCATAAACGCAGCAGTGATAGGATTGGTGAGGTTCGGTGAGCAAATGCAGACCCTTTGAAGTCATATTGCATGGTACCCATTCCATGGGTCTCAACTCTCCAGGTTTAAGGGATTCTTCCTTCACCTAAAACATGCATGTGGAACCCAGAGTACGATCCACCGTGTGATCGGGAAACGTGTTCAAATGTGTCTCAGTTTTCGTCCCCTGGTACTCGGGTGCAACATTCCAGACGCTTTACTAACACTCTCCCCACTTGGAGAGTCAGTGCCTTTAACCTGCTGTTTGGCCCAGTTTGCAATTTCTGCGGAAAATGAACAGGAATAGGGAGAACCAATGAGAGACTAGCTGGAGGTGTCTGGACGGGCAAATTTAACTCTCATTTCCCACCAGGAAGAGGAATTAACCAAAGGCTCAGCGTGCCATGCCGGAACCACACTAGGGCCTGAAGCAATCCTGCGGTGTTGCGGCCAGCTCACAAGAAAGCGAGTTGAAGAAAGGAGCTCAGGGGCACTGTCATTCACAACCCTGCAGAGTTATAAATGACAGCTATCGTCCAAAAATATATTGAAGTAAGGCTGCCAAGAGGACTTGACAGCGGGGCAGAATTGCAGGAAACCGATTTCAGGAGGTAGACTGGAATTGCATGTAAAGCATAGGAAAAGAGGCAGAACGTCCACAATGATACACTTGGCCAAAAAGGGCGTATGCGTTTTTTCCTGAATATATTCAGGAAAAAACGCATACGCCCTTTTTGGCCAACCAAGCAAGCTTGCAAAGGAAATCTGCACTACAATGAAGTCTCACTGCCCCCCGGTCAAAAGGGCCATCTGAAAAAAGTGTAAAATCCAGAAAGGCAGGACAGGCCATGGAGAACTGGGAGCCTTGTTATGCTGATGGGCGGGATGCAAATTGCCAACAGCCACTCTGGAGAAGTGTATGATGTTTCCTGAAACATCTAGAAAACAAAGCAACAGAGCCTAGGGCACTTCCACTTATGGTCCTGTAGCTTAGGGAAATTATAATCAAAAAGACACAGCCACCCCAAAGTTTGGGACGGCTGTGTTTACAAGAACCTCGTTGACGGTACAAGTTCAATATCACAGAAAGCGAAAAATGGATAAAGTTGTGGTACTTACGTACAATGCAGTATCACTCAGCAATGAAATCTATGTCATCAGTCCCGTAGCAGCATAATGAGTGGATTCAGGTACGATGATTCTAAGTGAAATAAGTCACACAGAAAAAGAAACATCATAAGATGTCACTAATACACGGAATTTAAACTTGGCTACACAGGAACTGAATTTCAAAACAGAACAGGGTCTCAAATGTAGAAAACCAACTTATGCTTGCTTAAGGGGAAAGGTGAGTTGGGGTGCTGCATAAAACCAGAGATTGAAATTAGCACAGATACCGCTCCATAAGCCAAATATGTAATAGACAAGAGCTACTCCTTGCTCAACGAAGTGGACTCAACACTCCATATTAAACGCCTAAGAATATACCTGACTAGTAAGAATCTTAAAACCTATGGATTTATATGTCTCCGAAAGAGAATCAAGCGTGTGTACAGTGGCATAAACGCAGCAGTCATAGGATTGGTGAGTTTCGGTGAGCAAATGCAGACCCTTTGAAGTCATATTGCATGGTACCCATTCCATGGGTCTCAACTCTCCAGGTTTAAGGGATTCTTCCTTCAGCTAAAACATGCATGTGGAACCCAGAGTACGATCCACCGTGTGATCAGGAAACGTGTTCAAATGTGTCTCAGTTTTCGTCCCCTGGTACTCGGGTGCAACATTCCAGACGCTTTACTAACACTCTCCTCACTTGGAGAGTCAGTGCCTTTAACCTGCTGTTTGGCCCAGTTTGCAATTTCTGCGGAAAATGAACAGGAATAGGGAGAACCAATGAGAGACTAGCTGGAGATGTCTGGACGGGCAAATTTAACTCTCATTTCCCACCAGGAAGAGGAAGTAACCAAAGGCTCGGCGTGCCATGCCGGAACCACACTAGGGCCTGAAGCAATCCTGCGGTGTTGCGGCCAGCTCACAAGAAAGCGAGTTGAAGAAAGGAGCTCAGGGGCACTGTCATTCACAACCCTGCAGAGTTATAAATGACAGCTATCGTCCAAAAATATATTGAAGTAAGGCTGCCAAGAGGACTTGACAGCGGGGCAGAATTGCAGGAAACCGATTTCAGGAGGTAGACTGGAATTGCATGTAAAGCATAGGAAAAGAGGCAGAACGTCCACAATGATGCACTTGGCCAAAAAGGGCGTATACGTTTTTTCCTGAATTCAGGAAAATACGCATACGCCCTTTTTGGCCAACCAAGCAAGCTTGCAAAGGAAATCTGCACTACAATGAAGTCTCACTGCCCCCCGGTCAAAAGGGCCATCTGAAAAAAGTGTAAAATCCAGAAAGGCAGGACAGGCCATGGAGAACTGGGAGCCTTGTTATGCTGATGGGCGGGATGCAAATTGCCAACAGCCACTCTGGAGAAGAGTATGATGTTTCCTGAAACATCTAAAAAACAAAGCAACAGACCCTAGGGCACGTCCACTTATGGTCCTGTAGCTTAGGGAAATTATAATCAAAAAGACACAGCCACCCCAAAGTTTGGGACGGCTGTGTTTACAAGAACCTCGTTTACGGTACAAGTTCAATATCAAAGAAAGCGAAAAATGGATAAAGTTGTGGTACTTACGTACAATGCAGTATCACTCAGCAATGAAATCTATGTCATCAGTCCCGTAGCAGCATAATGAGTGGATTCAGGTACGATGATTCTAAGTGAAATAAGTCACACAGAAAAAGAAACATCATAAGATGTCAATAATACACGGAATTTAAACTTGGCTACACAGGAACTGAATTTCTAAACAGAACAGGGTCTCAAATGTAGAAAACCAACTTATGCTTGCTTAAGGGGAAAGGTGAGTTGGGGTGCTGCATAAAACCAGAGATTGAAATTAGCACAGATACCGCTCCATAAGCCAAATATGTAATAGACAAGAGCTACTCCTTGCTCAACAAAGTGGACTCAACACCCCATATTAAACGCCTAAGAATATACCTGACTAGTAAGAATCTTAAAACCTATGGATTTATATGTCTCCGAAAGAGAATCAAGCGTGTGTACAGTGGCATAAACGCAGCAGTGATAGGATTGGTGAGGTTCGGTGAGCAAATGCAGACCCTTTGAAGTCATATTGCATGGTACCCATTCCATGGGTCTCAACTCTCCAGGTTTAAGGGATTCTTCCTTCAGCTAAAACATGCATGTGGAACCCAGAGTACGATCCACCGTGTGATCGGGAAACGTGTTCAAATGTGTCTCAGTTTTCGTCCCCTGGTACTCGGGTGCAACATTCCAGACGCTTTACTAACACTCTCCCCACTTGGAGAGTCAGTGCCTTTAACCTGCTGTTTGGCCCAGTTTGCAATTTCTGCGGAAAATGAACAGGAATAGGGAGAACCCATGAGAGACTAGCTGGAGGTGTCTGGACGGGCAAATTTAACTCTCATTTCCCACCAGGAAGAGGAAGTAACCAAAGGCTCAGCGTGCCATGCCGGAACCACACTAGGGCCTGAAGCAATCCTGCGGTGTTGCGGCCAGCTCACAAGAAAGCGAGTTGAAGAAAGGAGCTCAGGGGCACTGTCATTCACAACCCTGCAGAGTTATAAATGACAGCTATCGTCCAAAAATATATTGAAGTAAGGCTGCCAAGAGGACTTGACAGCGGGGCAGAATTGCAGGAAACCGATTTCAGGAGGTAGACTGGAATTGCATGTAAAGCATAGGAAAAGAGGCAGAACGTCCACAATGATGCACTTGGCCAAAAAGGGCGTATGCGTTTTTTCCTGAATATATTCAGGAAAAAACGCATACGCACTTTTTGGCCAACCAAGCAAGCTTGCAAAGGAAATCTGCACTACAATGAAGTCTCACTGCCCCCCGGTCAAAAGGGCTATCTGAAAAAAGTGTAAAATCCAGAAAGGCAGGACAGGCCATGGAGAACTGGGAGCCTTGTTATGCTGATGGGCGGGATGCAAATTGCCAACAGCCACTCTGGAGAAGTGTATGATGTTTCCTGAAACATCTAGAAAACAAAGCAACAGAGCCTAGGGCACTTCCACTTATGGTCCTATAGCTTAGGGAAATTATAATCAAAAAGACACAGCCACCCCAAAGTTTGGGACGGCTGTGTTTACAAGAACCTCGTTTACGGTACAAGTTCAATATCACAGAAAGCGAAAAATGGATAAAGTTGTGGTGCTTACGTACAACGCAGTATCACTCAGCAATGAAATCTATGTCATCAGGCCCGTAGCAGCATAATGAGTGGATTCAGGTACGATGATTCTAAGTGAAATAAGTCACACAGAAAAAGAAACATCATAAGATGTCACTAATACACGGAATTTAAACTTGGCTACACAGGAACTGAATTGCAAAACAGAACAGGGTCTCCAATGTAGAAAACCAACTTATGCTTGCTTAAGGGGAAAGGTGAGTTGGGGTGCTGCATAAAACCAGAGATTGAAATTAGCACAGATACCGCTCCATAAGCCAAATATGTAATAGACAAGAGCTACTCCTTGCTCAACGAAGTGGACTCAACACCCCATATTAAACGCCTAAGAATATACCTGACTAGTAAGAATCTTAAAACCTATGGATTTATATGTCTCCGAAAGAGAATCAAGCGTGTGTACAGTGGCATAAACGCAGCAGTGATAGGATTGGTGAGGTTCGGTGAGCAAATGCAGACCCTTTGAAGTCATATTGCATGGTACCCATTCCATGGGTCTCAACTCTCCAGGTTTAAGGGATTCTTCCTTCAGCTAAAACATGCATGTGGAACCCAGAGTACGATCCACCGTGTGATCGGGAAACGTGTTCAAATGTGTCTCAGTTTTCGTCCCCTGGTACTCGGGTGCAACATTCCAGACGCTTTACTAACACTCTCCCCACTTGGAGAGTCAGTGCCTTTAACCTGCTGTTTGGCCCAGTTTGCAATTTCTGCGGAAAATGAACAGGAATAGGGAGAACCAATGAGAGACTAGCTGGAGGTGTCTGGACGGGCAAATTTAACTCTCATTTCCCACCAGGAAGAGGAATTAACCAAAGGCTCAGCGTGCCATGCCGGAACCACACTAGGGCCTGAAGCAATCCTGCGGTGTTGCGGCCAGCTCACAAGAAAGCGAGTTGAAGAAAGGAGCTCAGGGGCACTGTCATTCACAACCCTGCAGAGTTATAAATGACAGCTATCGTCCAAAAATATATTGAAGTAAGGCTGCCAAGAGGACTTGACAGCGGGGCAGAATTGCAGGAAACCGATTTCAGGAGGTAGACTGGAATTGCATGTAAAGCATAGGAAAAGAGGCAGAACGTCCACAATGATACACTTGGCCAAAAAGGACGTATGCGTTTTTTCCTGAATATATTCAGGAAAAAACGCATACGCCCTTTTTGGCCAACCAAGCAAGCTTGCAAAGGAAATCTGCACTACAATGAAGTCTCACTGCCCCCCGGTCAAAAGGGCCATCTGAAAAAAGTGTAAAATCCAGAAAGGCAGGACAGGCCATGGAGAACTGGGAGCCTTGTTATGCTGATGGGCGGGATGCAAATTGCCAACAGCCACTCTGGAGAAGTGTATGATGTTTCCTGAAACATCTAGAAAACAAAGCAACAGAGCCTAGGGCACTTCCACTTATGGTCCTGTAGCTTAGGGAAATTATAATCAAAAAGACACAGCCACCCCAAAGTTTGGGACGGCTGTGTTTACAAGAACCTCGTTGACGGTACAAGTTCAATATCACAGAAAGCGAAAAATGGATAAAGTTGTGGTACTTACGTACAATGCAGTATCACTCAGCAATGAAATCTATGTCATCAGTCCCGTAGCAGCATAATGAGTGGATTCAGGTACGATGATTCTAAGTGAAATAAGTCACACAGAAAAAGAAACATCATAAGATGTCACTAATACACGGAATTTAAACTTGGCTACACAGGAACTGAATTTCAAAACAGAACAGGGTCTCAAATGTAGAAAACCAACTTATGCTTGCTTAAGGGGAAAGGTGAGTTGGGGTGCTGCATAAAACCAGAGATTGAAATTAGCACAGATACCGCTCCATAAGCCAAATATGTAATAGACAAGAGCTACTCCTTGCTCAACGAAGTGGACTCAACACTCCATATTAAACGCCTAAGAATATACCTGACTAGTAAGAATCTTAAAACCTATGGATTTATATGTCTCCGAAAGAGAATCAAGCGTGTGTACAGTGGCATAAACGCAGCAGTCATAGGATTGGTGAGTTTCGGTGAGCAAATGCAGACCCTTTGAAGTCATATTGCATGGTACCCATTCCATGGGTCTCAACTCTCCAGGTTTAAGGGATTCTTCCTTCAGCTAAAACATGCATGTGGAACCCAGAGTACGATCCACCGTGTGATCAGGAAACGTGTTCAAATGTGTCTCAGTTTTCGTCCCCTGGTACTCGGGTGCAACATTCCAGACGCTTTACTAACACTCTCCTCACTTGGAGAGTCAGTGCCTTTAACCTGCTGTTTGGCCCAGTTTGCAATTTCTGCGGAAAATGAACAGGAATAGGGAGAACCAATGAGAGACTAGCTGGAGATGTCTGGACGGGCAAATTTAACTCTCATTTCCCACCAGGAAGAGGAAGTAACCAAAGGCTCGGCGTGCCATGCCGGAACCACACTAGGGCCTGAAGCAATCCTGCGGTGTTGCGGCCAGCTCACAAGAAAGCGAGTTGAAGAAAGGAGCTCAGGGGCACTATCATTCACAACCCTGCAGAGTTATAAATGACAGCTATCGTCCAAAAATATATTGAAGTAAGGCTGCCAAGAGGACTTGACAGCGGGGCAGAATTGCAGGAAACCGATTTCAGGAGGTAGACTGGAATTGCATGTAAAGCATAGGAAAAGAGGCAGAACGTCCACAATGATGCACTTGGCCAAAAAGGGCGTATACGTTTTTTCCTGAATTCAGGAAAATACGCATACGCCCTTTTTGGCCAACCAAGCAAGCTTGCAAAGGAAATCTGCACTACAATGAAGTCTCACTGCCCCCCGGTCAAAAGGGCCATCTGAAAAAAGTGTAAAATCCAGAAAGGCAGGACAGGCCATGGAGAACTGGGAGCCTTGTTATGCTGATGGGCGGGATGCAAATTGCCAACAGCCACTCTGGAGAAGAGTATGATGTTTCCTGAAACATCTAAAAAACAAAGCAACAGACCCTAGGGCACGTCCACTTATGGTCCTGTAGCTTAGGGAAATTATAATCAAAAAGACACAGCCACCCCAAAGTTTGGGACGGCTGTGTTTACAAGAACCTCGTTTACGGTACAAGTTCAATATCAAAGAAAGCGAAAAATGGATAAAGTTGTGGTACTTACGTACAATGCAGTATCACTCAGCAATGAAATCTATGTCATCAGTCCCGTAGCAGCATAATGAGTGGATTCAGGTACGATGATTCTAAGTGAAATAAGTCACACAGAAAAAGAAACATCATAAGATGTCAATAATACACGGAATTTAAACTTGGCTACACAGGAACTGAATTTCTAAACAGAACAGGGTCTCAAATGTAGAAAACCAACTTATGCTTGCTTAAGGGGAAAGGTGAGTTGGGGTGCTGCATAAAACCAGAGATTGAAATTAGCACAGATACCGCTCCATAAGCCAAATATGTAATAGACAAGAGCTACTCCTTGCTCAACAAAGTGGACTCAACACCCCATATTAAACGCCTAAGAATATACCTGACTAGTAAGAATCTTAAAACCTATGGATTTATATGTCTCCGAAAGAGAATCAAGCGTGTGTACAGTGGCATAAACGCAGCAGTGATAGGATTGGTGAGGTTCGGTGAGCAAATGCAGACCCTTTGAAGTCATATTGCATGGTACCCATTCCATGGGTCTCAACTCTCCAGGTTTAAGGGATTCTTCCTTCAGCTAAAACATGCATGTGGAACCCAGAGTACGATCCACCGTGTGATCGGGAAACGTGTTCAAATGTGTCTCAGTTTTCGTCCCCTGGTACTCGGGTGCAACATTCCAGACGCTTTACTAACACTCTCCCCACTTGGAGAGTCAGTGCCTTTAACCTGCTGTTTGGCCCAGTTTGCAATTTCTGCGGAAAATGAACAGGAATAGGGAGAACCCATGAGAGACTAGCTGGAGGTGTCTGGACGGGCAAATTTAACTCTCATTTCCCACCAGGAAGAGGAAGTAACCAAAGGCTCAGCGTGCCATGCCGGAACCACACTAGGGCCTGAAGCAATCCTGCGGTGTTGCGGCCAGCTCACAAGAAAGCGAGTTGAAGAAAGGAGCTCAGGGGCACTGTCATTCACAACCCTGCAGAGTTATAAATGACAGCTATCGTCCAAAAATATATTGAAGTAAGGCTGCCAAGAGGACTTGACAGCGGGGCAGAATTGCAGGAAACCGATTTCAGGAGGTAGACTGGAATTGCATGTAAAGCATAGGAAAAGAGGCAGAACGTCCACAATGATGCACTTGGCCAAAAAGGGCGTATGCGTTTTTTCCTGAATATATTCAGGAAAAAACGCATACGCCCTTTTTGGCCAACCAAGCAAGCTTGCAAAGGAAATCTGCACTACAATGAAGTCTCACTGCCCCCCGGTCAAAAGGGCTATCTGAAAAAAGTGTAAAATCCAGAAAGGCAGGACAGGCCATGGAGAACTGGGAGCCTTGTTATGCTGATGGGCGGGATGCAAATTGCCAACAGCCACTCTGGAGAAGTGTATGATGTTTCCTGAAACATCTAGAAAACAAAGCAACAGAGCCTAGGGCACTTCCACTTATGGTCCTATAGCTTAGGGAAATTATAATCAAAAAGACACAGCCACCCCAAAGTTTGGGACGGCTGTGTTTACAAGAACCTCGTTTACGGTACAAGTTCAATATCACAGAAAGCGAAAAATGGATAAAGTTGTGGTGCTTACGTACAACGCAGTATCACTCAGCAATGAAATCTATGTCATCAGGCCCGTAGCAGCATAATGAGTGGATTCAGGTACGATGATTCTAAGTGAAATAAGTCACACAGAAAAAGAAACATCATAAGATGTCACTAATACACGGAATTTAAACTTGGCTACACAGGAACTGAATTGCAAAACAGAACAGGGTCTCCAATGTAGAAAACCAACTTATGCTTGCTTAAGGGGAAAGGTGAGTTGGGGTGCTGCATAAAACCAGAGATTGAAATTAGCACAGATACCGCTCCATAAGCCAAATATGTCATAGACAAGAGCTACTCCTTGCTCAACGAAGTGGACTCAACACCCCATATTAAACGCCTAAGAATATACCTGACTAGTAAGAATCTTAAAACCTATGGATTTATATGTCTCCGAAAGAGAATCAAGCGTGTGTACAGTGGCATAAACGCAGCAGTGATAGGATTGGTGAGGTTCGGTGAGCAAATGCAGACCCTTTGAAGTCATATTGCATGGTACCCATTCCATGGGTCTCAACTCTCCAGGTTTAAGGGATTCTTCCTTCAGCTAAAACATGCATGTGGAACCCAGAGTACGATCCACCGTGTGATCGGGAAACGTGTTCAAATGTGTCTCAGTTTTCGTCCCCTGGTACTCGGGTGCAACATTCCAGACGCTTTACTAACACTCTCCCCACTTGGAGAGTCAGTGCCTTTAACCTGCTGTTTGGCCCAGTTTGCAATTTCTGCGGAAAATGAACAGGAATAGGGAGAACCAATGAGAGACTAGCTGGAGGTGTCTGGACGGGCAAATTTAACTCTCATTTCCCACCAGGAAGAGGAATTAACCAAAGGCTCAGCGTGCCATGCCGGAACCACACTAGGGCCTGAAGCAATCCTGCGGTGTTGCGGCCAGCTCACAAGAAAGCGAGTTGAAGAAAGGAGCTCAGGGGCACTGTCATTCACAACCCTGCAGAGTTATAAATGACAGCTATCGTCCAAAAATATATTGAAGTAAGGCTGCCAAGAGGACTTGACAGCGGGGCAGAATTGCAGGAAACCGATTTCAGGAGGTAGACTGGAATTGCATGTAAAGCATAGGAAAAGAGGCAGAACGTCCACAATGATGCACTTGGCCAAAAAGGGCGTATGCGTTTTTTCCTGAATATATTCAGGAAAAAACGCATACGCCCTTTTTGGCCAACCAAAATAGCTTGCAAAGGAAATCTGCACTACAATGAAGTCTCACTGCCCCCGGTCAAAAGGGCCATCTGAAAAAAGTGTAAAATCCAGAAAGGCAGGACAGGCCATGGAGAACTGGGAGCCTTGTTATGCTGATGGGCGGGATGCAAATTGCCAACAGCCACTCTGGAGAAGTGTATGATGTTTCCTGAAACATCTAAAAAACAAAGCAACAGAGCCTAGGGGACTTCCACTAATGGTCCTGTAGCTTAGGGAAATTATAATCAAAAAGACACAGCCACCCCAAAGTTTGGGACGGCTGTGTTTACAAGAACCTCGTTGACGGTACAAGTTCAATATCAAAGAAAGCGAAAAATGGATAAAGTTGTGGTACTTACGTACAATGCAGTATCACTCAGCAATGAAATCTATGTCATCAGTCCCGTAGCAGCATAATGAGTGGATTCAGGTACGATGATTCTAAGGGAAATAAGTCACACAGAAAAAGAAACATCATAAGATGTCACTAATACACGGAATTTAAACTTGGCTACACAGGAACTGAATTTCAAAACAGAAAAGGGTCTCAAATGTAGAAAACCAACTTATGCTTGCTTAAGGGGAAAGGTGAGTTGGGGTGCTGCATAAAACCAGAGATTGAAATTAGCACAGATACCGCTCCATAAGCCAAATATGTAATAGACAAGAGCTACTCCTTGCTCAACAAAGTGGACTCAACACCCCATATTAAACGCCTAAGAATATACCTGACTAGTAAGAATCTTAAAACCTATGGATTTATATGTCTCCGAAAGAGAATCAAGCGTGTGTACAGTGGCATAAACGCAGCAGTGATAGGATTGGTGAGGTTCGGTGAGCAAATGCAGACCCTTTGAAGTCATATTGCATGGTACCCATTCCATGGGTCTCAACTCTCCAGGTTTAAGGGATTCTTCCTTCAGCTAAAACATGCATGTGGAACCCAGAGTACGATCCACCGTGTGATCGGGAAACGTGTTCAAATGTGTCTCAGTTTTCGTCCCCTGGTACTCGGGTGCAACATTCCAGACGCTTTACTAACACTCTCCCCACTTGGAGAGTCAGTGCCTTTAACCTGCTGTTTGGCCCAGTTTGCAATTTCTGCGGAAAATGAACAGGAATAGGGAGAACCCATGAGAGACTAGCTGGAGGTGTCTGGACGGGCAAATTTAACTCTCATTTCCCACCAGGAAGAGGAAGTAACCAAAGGCTCAGCGTGCCATGCCGGAACCACACTAGGGCCTGAAGCAATCCTGCGGTGTTGCGGCCAGCTCACAAGAAAGCGAGTTGAAGAAAGGAGCTCAGGGGCACTGTCATTCACAACCCTGCAGAGTTATAAATGACAGCTATCGTCCAAAAATATATTGAAGTAAGGCTGCCAAGAGGACTTGACAGCGGGGCAGAATTGCAGGAAACCGATTTCAGGAGGTAGACTGGAATTGCATGTAAAGCATAGGAAAAGAGGCAGAACGTCCACAATGATGCACTTGGCCAAAAAGGGCGTATGCGTTTTTTCCTGAATATAATCAGGAAAAAACGCATACGCCCTTTTTGGCCAACCAAGCAAGCTTGCAAAGGAAATCTGCACTACAATGAAGTCTCACTGCCCCCCGGTCAAAAGGGCTATCTGAAAAAAGTGTAAAATCCAGAAAGGCAGGACAGGCCATGGAGAACTGGGAGCCTTGTTATGCTGATGGGCGGGATGCAAATTGCCAACAGCCACTCTGGAGAAGTGTATGATGTTTCCTGAAACATCTAGAAAACAAAGCAACAGAGCCTAGGGCACTTCCACTTATGGTCCTATAGCTTAGGGAAATTATAATCAAAAAGACACAGCCACCCCAAAGTTTGGGACGGCTGTGTTTACAAGAACCTCGTTTACGGTACAAGTTCAATATCACAGAAAGCGAAAAATGGATAAAGTTGTGGTGCTTACGTACAACGCAGTATCAGTCAGCAATGAAATCTATGTCATCAGGCCCGTAGCAGCATAATGAGTGGATTCAGGTACGATGATTCTAAGTGAAATAAGTCACACAGAAAAAGAAACATCATAAGATGTCACTAATACACGGAATTTAAACTTGGCTACACAGGAACTGAATTGCAAAACAGAACAGGGTCTCCAATGTAGAAAACCAACTTATGCTTGCTTAAGGGGAAAGGTGAGTTGGGGTGCTGCATAAAACCAGAGATTGAAATTAGCACAGATACCGCTCCATAAGCCAAATATGTAATAGACAAGAGCTACTCCTTGCTCAACGAAGTGGACTCAACACCCCATATTAAACGCCTAAGAATATACCTGACTAGTAAGAATCTTAAAACCTATGGATTTATATGTCTCCGAAAGAGAATCAAGCGTGTGTACAGTGGCATAAACGCAGCAGTGATAGGATTGGTGAGGTTCGGTGAGCAAATGCAGACCCTTTGAAGTCATATTGCATGGTACCCATTCCATGGGTCTCAACTCTCCAGGTTTAAGGGATTCTTCCTTCAGCTAAAACATGCATGTGGAACCCAGAGTACGATCCACCGTGTGATCGGGAAACGTGTTCAAATGTGTCTCAGTTTTCGTCCCCTGGTACTCGGGTGCAACATTCCAGACGCTTTACTAACACTCTCCCCACTTGGAGAGTCAGTGCCTTTAACCTGCTGTTTGGCCCAGTTTGCAATTTCTGCGGAAAATGAACAGGAATAGGGAGAACCAATGAGAGACTAGCTGGAGGTGTCTGGACGGGCAAATTTAACTCTCATTTCCCACCAGGAAGAGGAATTAACCAAAGGCTCAGCGTGCCATGCCGGAACCACACTAGGGCCTGAAGCAATCCTGCGGTGTTGCGGCCAGCTCACAAGAAAGCGAGTTGAAGAAAGGAGCTCAGGGGCACTGTCATTCACAACCCTGCAGAGTTATAAATGACAGCTATCGTCCAAAAATATATTGAAGTAAGGCTGCCAAGAGGACTTGACAGCGGGGCAGAATTGCAGGAAACCGATTTCAGGAGGTAGACTGGAATTGCATGTAAAGCATAGGAAAAGAGGCAGAACGTCCACAATGATGCACTTGGCCAAAAAGGGCGTATGCGTTTTTTCCTGAATATAATCAGGAAAAAACGCATACGCCCTTTTTGGCCAACCAAGCAAGCTTGCAAAGGAAATCTGCACTACAATGAAGTCTCACTGCCCCCCGGTCAAAAGGGCTATCTGAAAAAAGTGTAAAATCCAGAAAGGCAGGACAGGCCATGGAGAACTGGGAGCCTTGTTATGCTGATGGGCGGGATGCAAATTGCCAACAGCCACTCTGGAGAAGTGTATGATGTTTCCTGAAACATCTAGAAAACAAAGCAACAGAGCCTAGGGCACTTCCACTTATGGTCCTATAGCTTAGGGAAATTATAATCAAAAAGACACAGCCACCCCAAAGTTTGGGACGGCTGTGTTTACAAGAACCTCGTTTACGGTACAAGTTCAATATCACAGAAAGCGAAAAATGGATAAAGTTGTGGTGCTTACGTACAACGCAGTATCACTCAGCAATGAAATCTATGTCATCAGGCCCGTAGCAGCATAATGAGTGGATTCAGGTACGATGATTCTAAGTGAAATAAGTCACACAGAAAAAGAAACATCATAAGATGTCACTAATACACGGAATTTAAACTTGGCTACACAGGAACTGAATTGCAAAACAGAACAGGGTCTCCAATGTAGAAAACCAACTTATGCTTGCTTAAGGGGAAAGGTGAGTTGGGGTGCTGCATAAAACCAGAGATTGAAATTAGCACAGATACCGCTCCATAAGCCAAATATGTAATAGACAAGAGCTACTCCTTGCTCAACGAAGTGGACTCAACACCCCATATTAAACGCCTAAGAATATACCTGACTAGTAAGAATCTTAAAACCTATGGATTTATATGTCTCCGAAAGAGAATCAAGCGTGTGTACAGTGGCATAAACGCAGCAGTGATAGGATTGGTGAGGTTCGGTGAGCAAATGCAGACCCTTTGAAGTCATATTGCATGGTACCCATTCCATGGGTCTCAACTCTCCAGGTTTAAGGGATTCTTCCTTCAGCTAAAACATGCATGTGGAACCCAGAGTACGATCCACCGTGTGATCGGGAAACGTGTTCAAATGTGTCTCAGTTTTCGTCCCCTGGTACTCGGGTGCAACATTCCAGACGCTTTACTAACACTCTCCCCACTTGGAGAGTCAGTGCCTTTAACCTGCTGTTTGGCCCAGTTTGCAATTTCTGCGGAAAATGAACAGGAATAGGGAGAACCAATGAGAGACTAGCTGGAGGTGTCTGGACGGGCAAATTTAACTCTCATTTCCCACCAGGAAGAGGAATTAACCAAAGGCTCAGCGTGCCATGCCGGAACCACACTAGGGCCTGAAGCAATCCTGCGGTGTTGCGGCCAGCTCACAAGAAAGCGAGTTGAAGAAAGGAGCTCAGGGGCACTGTCATTCACAACCCTGCAGAGTTATAAATGACAGCTATCGTCCAAAAATATATTGAAGTAAGGCTGCCAAGAGGACTTGACAGCGGGGCAGAATTGCAGGAAACCGATTTCAGGAGGTAGACTGGAATTGCATGTAAAGCATAGGAAAAGAGGCAGAACGTCCACAATGATGCACTTGGCCAAAAAGGGCGTATGCGTTTTTTCCTGAATATATTCAGGAAAAAACGCATACGCCCTTTTTGGCCAACCAAAATAGCTTGCAAAGGAAATCTGCACTACAATGAAGTCTCACTGCCCCCGGTCAAAAGGGCCATCTGAAAAAAGTGTAAAATCCAGAAAGGCAGGACAGGCCATGGAGAACTGGGAGCCTTGTTATGCTGATGGGCGGGATGCAAATTGCCAACAGCCACTCTGGAGAAGTGTATGATGTTTCCTGAAACATCTAAAAAACAAAGCAACAGAGCCTAGGGGACTTCCACTAATGGTCCTGTAGCTTAGGGAAATTATAATCAAAAAGACACAGCCACCCCAAAGTTTGGGACGGCTGTGTTTACAAGAACCTCGTTGACGGTACAAGTTCAATATCAAAGAAAGCGAAAAATGGATAAAGTTGTGGTACTTACGTACAATGCAGTATCACTCAGCAATGAAATCTATGTCATCAGTCCCGTAGCAGCATAATGAGTGGATTCAGGTACGATGATTCTAAGGGAAATAAGTCACACAGAAAAAGAAACATCATAAGATGTCACTAATACACGGAATTTAAACTTGGCTACACAGGAACTGAATTTCAAAACAGAACAGGGTCTCAAATGTAGAAAACCAACTTATGCTTGCTTAAGGGGAAAGGTGAGTTGGGGTGCTGCATAAAACCAGAGATTGAAATTAGCACAGATACCGCTCCATAAGCCAAATATGTCATAGACAAGAGCTACTCCTTGCTCAACGAAGTGGACTCAACACCCCATATTAAACGTCTAAGAATATACCTGACTAGTAAGAATCTTAAAACGTATGGATTTATATGTCTCCGAAAGAGAATCAAGCGTGTGTACAGTGGCATAAACGCAGCAGTGATAGGATTGGTGAGGTTCGGTGAGCAAATGCAGACCCTTTGAAGTCATATTGCATGGTACCCATTCCATGGGTCTCAACTCTCCAGGTTTAAGGGATTTCTTCCTTCAGCTAAAACATGCATGTGGAACCCAGAGTACGATCCACCGTGTGATCAGGAAACGTGTTCAAATGTGTCTCAGTTTTCGTCCCCTGGTACTCAGGTGCAACATTCCAGACGCTTTACTAACACTCTCCCCACTTGGAGAGTCAGTGCCTTTAACCTGCTGTTTGGCCCAGTTTGCAATTTCTGCGGAAAATGAACAGGAATAGGGAGAACCCATGAGAGACTAGCTGGAGGTGTCTGGACGGGCAAATTTAACTCTCATTTCCCACCAGGAAGAGGAAGTAACCAAAGGCTCAGCGTGCCATGCCGGAACCACACTAGGGCCTGAAGCAATCCTGCGGTGTTGCGGCCAGCTCACAAGAAAGCGAGTTGAAGAAAGGAGCTCAGGGGCACTGTCATTCACAACCCTGCAGAGTTATAAATGACAGCTATCGTCCAAAAATATATTGAAGTAAGGCTGCCAAGAGGACTTGACAGCGGGGCAGAATTGCAGGAAACCGATTTCAGGAGGTAGACTGGAATTGCATGTAAAGCATAGGAAAAGAGGCAGAACGTCCACAATGATGCACTTGGCCAAAAAGGGCGTATGCGTTTTTTCCTGAATATATTCAGGAAAAAACGCATACGCCCTTTTTGGCCAACCAAGCAAGCTTGCAAAGGAAATCTGCACTACAATGAAGTCTCACTGCCCCCCGGTCAAAAGGGCTATCTGAAAAAAGTGTAAAATCCAGAAAGGCAGGACAGGCCATGGAGAACTGGGAGCCTTGTTATGCTGATGGGCGGGATGCAAATTGCCAACAGCCACTCTGGAGAAGTGTATGATGTTTCCTGAAACATCTAGAAAACAAAGCAACAGAGCCTAGGGCACTTCCACTTATGGTCCTATAGCTTAGGGAAATTATAATCAAAAAGACACAGCCACCCCAAAGTTTGGGACGGCTGTGTTTACAAGAACCTCGTTTACGGTACAAGTTCAATATCACAGAAAGCGAAAAATGGATAAAGTTGTGGTACTTACGTACAATGCAGTATCACTCAGCAATGAAATCTATGTCATCAGTCCCGTAGCAGCATAATGAGTGGATTCAGGTACGATGATTCTAAGTGAAATAAGTCACACAGAAAAAGAAACATCATAAGATGTCACTAATACACGGAATTTAAACTTGGCTACACAGGAACTGAATTTCAAAACAGAACAGGGTCTCAAATGTAGAAAACCAACTTATGCTTGCTTAAGGAGAAAGGTGAGTTGGGGTGCTGCATAAAACCAGAGATTGAAATTAGCACAGATACCGCTCCATAAGCCAAATATGTAATACACAAGAGCTACTCCTTGCTCAACGAAGTGGACTCAGCACCCCATATTAAACGCCTAAGAATATACCTGACTAGTAAGAATCTTAAAACCTATGGATTTATATGTCTCCGAAAGAGAATCAAGCGTGTGTACAGTGGCATAAACGCAGCAGTGATAGGATTGGTGAGGTTCGGTGAGCAAATGCAGACCCTTTGAAGTCATATTGCATGGTACCCATTCCATGGGTCTCAACTCTCCAGGTTTAAGGGATTCTTCCTTCAGCTAAAACATGCATGTGGAACCCAGAGTACGATCCACCTTGTGATCGGGAAACGTGTTCAAATGTGTCTCAGTTTTCGTCCCCTGGTACTCGGGTGCAACATTCCAGATGCTTTACTAACACTCTCCCCACTTGGAGAGTCAGTGCCTTTAACCTGCTGTTTGGCCCAGTTTGCAATTTCTGCGGAAAATGAACAGGAATAGGGAGAACCCATGAGAGACTAGCTGGAGGTGTCTGGACGGGCAAATTTAACTCTCATTTCCCACCAGGAAGAGGAAGTAACCAAAGGCTCAGCGTGCCATGCCGGAACCACACTAGGGCCTGAAGCAATCCTGCGGTGTTGCGGCCAGCTCACAAGAAAGCGAGTTGAAGAAAGGAGCTCAGGGGCACTGTCATTCACAACCCTGCAGAGTTATAAATGACAGCTATCGTCCAAAAATATATTGAAGTAAGGCTGCCAAGAGGACTTGACAGCGGGGCAGAATTGCAGGAAACCGATTTCAGGAGGTAGACTGGAATTGCATGTAAAGCATAGGAAAAGAGGCAGAACGTCCACAATGATGCACTTGGCCAAAAAGGGCGTATGCGTTTTTTCCTGAATATATTCAGGAAAAAACGCATACGCCCTTTTTGGCCAACCAAGCAAGCTTGCAAAGGAAATCTGCACTACAATGAAGTCTCACTGCCCCCCGGTCAAAAGGGCCATCTGAAAAAAGTGTAAAATCCAGAAAGGCAGGACAGGCCATGGAGAACTGGGAGCCTTGTTATGCTGATGGGCGGGATGCAAATTGCCAACAGCCACTCTGGAGAAGTGTATGATGTTTCCTGAAACATCTAGAAAACAAAGCAACAGAGCCTAGGGCACTTCCACTTATGGTCCTGTAGCTTAGGGAAATTATAATCAAAAAGACACAGCCACCCCAAAGTTTGGGATGGCTGTGTTTACAAGAACCTCGTTTACGGTACAAGTTCAATATAACAGAAAGCGAAAAATGGATAAAGTTGTGGTACTTACGTACAATGCAGTATCACTCAGCAATGAAATCTATGTCATCAGTCCCGTAGCAGCATAATGAGTGGATTCAGGTACGATGATTCTAAGTGAAATAAGTCACACAGAAAAAGAAACATCATAAGATGTCACTAATACACGGAATTTAAACTTGGCTACACAGGAACTGAATTTCAAAACAGAACAGGGTCTCAAATGTAGAAAACCAACTTATGCTTGCTTAAGGGGAAAGGTGAGTTGGGGTGCTGCATAAAACCAGAGATTGAAATTAGCACAGATACCGCTCCATAAGCCAAATATGTCATAGACAAGAGCTACTCCTTGCTCAACGAAGTGAACTCAACACCCCATATTAAACGCCTAAGAATATACCTGACTAGTAAGAATCTTAAAACCTATGGATTTATATGTCTCCGAAAGAGAATCGAGCGTGTGTACAGTGGCATAAACGCAGCAGTGATAGGATTGGTGAGGTTCGGTGAGCAAATGCAGACCCTTTGAAGTCATATTGCATGGTACCCATTCCATGGGTCTCAACTCTCCAGGTTTAAGGGATTCTTCCTTCAGCTAAAACATGCATGTGGAACCCAGAGTACGATCCACCGTGTGATCGGGAAACGTGTTCAAATGTGTCTCAGTTTTCGTCCCCTGGTACTCGGGTGCAACATTCCAGACGCTTTACTAACACTCTCCCCACTTGGAGAGTCAGTGCCTTTAACCTGCTGTTTGACCCAGTTTGCAATTTCTGCGGAAAATGAACAGGAATAGGGAGAACCAATGAGAGACTAGCTGGAGGTGTCTGGACAGGCAAATTTAACTCTCATTTCCCACCAGGAAGAGGAATTAACCAAAGGCTCAGCGTGCCATGCCGGAACCACACTAGGGCCTGAAGCAATCCTGCGGTGTTGCGGCCAGCTCACAAGAAAGCGAGTTGAAGAAAGGAGCTCAGGGGCACTATCATTCACAACCCTGCAGAGTTATAAATGACAGCTATCGTCCAAAAATATATTGAAGTAAGGCTGCCAAGAGGACTTGACAGCGGGGCAGAATTGCAGGAAACCGATTTCAGGAGGTAGACTGGAATTGCATGTAAAGCATAGGGAAAGAGGCAGAACGTCCACAATGATGCACTTGGCCAAAAAGGGCGTATGCGTTTTTTCCTGATTCAGGAAAAAACGCATACGCCCTTTTTGGCCAACCAAGCAAGCTTGCAAAGGAAATCTGCACTACAATGAAGTCTCACTGCCCCCCGGTCAAAAGGGCCATCTGAAAAAAGTGTAAAATCCAGAAAGGCAGGACAGGCCATGGAGAACTGGGAGCCTTGTTATGCTGATGGGCGGGATGCAAATTGCCAACAGCCACTCTGGAGAAGTGTATGATGTTTCCTGAAACATCTAGAAAACAAAGCAACAGAGCCTAGGGCACTTCCACTTATGGTCCTGTAGCTTAGGGAAATTATAATCAAAAAGACACAGCCACCCCAAAGTTTGGGACGGCTGTGTTTACAAGAACCTCGTTGACGGTACAAGTTCAATATCACAGAAAGCGAAAAATGGATAAAGTTGTGGTACTTACGTACAATGCAGTATCACTCAGCAATGAAATCTATGTCATCAGTCCCGTAGCAGCATAATGAGTGGATTCAGGTACGATGATTCTAAGTGAAATAAGTCACACAGAAAAAGAAACATCATAAGATGTCACTAATACACGGAATTTAAACTTGGCTACACAGGAACTGAATTTCAAAACAGAACAGGGTCTCAAATGTAGAAAACCAACTTATGCTTGCTTAAGGGGAAAGGTGAGTTGGGGTGCTGCATAAAACCAGAGATTGAAATTAGCACAGATACCGCTCCATAAGCCAAATATGTAATAGACAAGAGCTACTCCTTGCTCAACGAAGTGGACACAACACCCCATATTAAACGCCTAAGAATATACCTGACTAGTAAGAATCTTAACACCTATGGATTTATATGTCTCCGAAAGAGAATCAAGCGTGTGTACAGTGGCATAAACGCAGCAGTGATAGGATTGGTGAGGTTTGGTGAGCAAATGCAGACCCTTTGAAGTCATATTGCATGGTACCCATTCCATGGGTCTCAACTCTCCAGGTTTAAGGGATTCTTCCTTCAGCTAAAACATGCATGTGGAACCCAGAGTACGATCCACCGTGTGTTCGGGAAACGTGTTCAAATGTGTCTCAGTTTTCGTCCCCTGGTACTCGGGTGCAACATTCCAGACGCTTTACTAACACTCTCCCCACTTGGAGAGTCAGTGCCTTTAACCTGCTGTTTGGCCCAGTTTGCAATTTCTGCGGAAAATGAACAGGAATAGGGAGAACCAATGAGAGACTAGCTGGAGGTGTCTGGACGGGCAAATTTAACTCTCATTTCCCACCAGGAAGAGGAATTAACCAAAGGCTCGGCGTGCCATGCCGGAACCACACTAGGGCCTGAAGCAATCCTGCGGTGTTGCGGCCAGCTCACAAGAAAGCGAGTTGAAGAAAGGAGCTCAGGGGCACTGTCATTCACAACCCTGCAGAGTTATAAATGACAGCTATCGTCCAAAAATATATTGAAGTAAGGCTGCCAAGAGGACTTGACAGCGGGGCAGAATTGCAGGAAACCGATTTCAGGAGGTAGACTGGAATTGCATGTAAAGCATAGGGAAAGAGGCAGAACGTCCACAATGATGCACTTGGCCAAAAAGGGCGTATGCGTTTTTTCCTGAATATATTCAGGAAAAAACGCATACGCCCTTTTTGGCCAACCAAGCAAGCTTGCAAAGGAAATCTGCACTACAATGAAGTCTCACTGCCCCCCGGTCAAAAGGGCCATCTGAAAAAAGTGTAAAATCCAGAAAGGCAGGACAGGCCATGGAGAACTGGGAGCCTTGTTATGCTGATGGGCGGGATGCAAATTGCCAACAGCCACTCTGGAGAAGTGTATGATGTTTCCTGAAACATCTAAAAAACAAAGCAACAGAGCCTAGGGCACTTCCACTTATGGTCCTGTAGCTTAGGGAAATTTTAATCAAAAAGACACAGCCACCCCAAAGTTTGGGACGGCTGTGTTTACAAGAACCTCGTTGACGGTACAAGTTCAATATCACAGAAAGCGAAAAATGGATAAAGTTGTGGTACTTAGGTAAAATGCAATATCACTCAGCAATGAAATCTATGTCATCAGTCCCGTAGCAGCATAATGAGTGGATTCAGGTACGATGATTCTAAGGGAAATAAGTCACACAGAAAAAGAAACATCATAAGATGTCACTAATACACGGAATTTAAACTTGGCTACACAGGAACTGAATTTCAAAACAGAACAGGGTCTCAAATGTAGAAAACCAACGTATGCTTGCTTAAGGGGAAAGGTGAGTTGGGGTGCTGCATAAAACCAGAGATTGAAATTAGCACAGATACCGCTCCATAAGCCAAATATGTAATAGACAAGAGCTACTCCTTGCTCAACGAAGTGGACTCAACACCCCATATTAAACGCCTAAGAATATACCTGACTAGTAAGAATCTTAAAACCTATGGATTTATATGTCTCCGAAAGAGAATCGAGCGTGTGTACAGTGGCATAAACGCAGCAGTGATAGGATTGGTGAGGTTCGGTGAGCAAATGCAGACCCTTTGAAGTCATATTGCATGGTACCCATTCCATGGGTCTCAACTCTCCAGGTTTAAGGGATTCTTCCTTCACCTAAAACATGCATGTGGAACCCAGAGTACGATCCACCGTGTGATCGGGAAACGTGTTCAAATGTGTCTCAGTTTTCGTCCCCTGGTACTCGGGTGCAACATTCCAGACGCTTTACTAACACTCTCCCCACTTGGAGAGTCAGTGCCTTTAACCTGCTGTTTGGCCCAGTTTGCAATTTCTGCGGAAAATGAACAGGAATAGGGAGAACCAATGAGAGACTAGCTGGAGGTGTCTGGACGGGCAAATTTAACTCTCATTTCCCACCAGGAAGAGGAAGTAACCAAAGGCTCGGCGTGCCATGCCGGAACCACACTAGGGCCTGAAGCAATCCTGCGGTGTTACGGCCAGCTCACAAGAAAGCGAGTTGAAGAAAGGAGCTCAGGGGCACTGTCATTCACAACCCTGCAGAGTTATAAATGACAGCTATCGTCCAAAAATATATTGAAGTAAGGCTGCCAAGAGGACTTGACAGCGGGGCAGAATTGCAGGAAACCGATTTCAGGAGGTAGACTGGAATTGCATGTAAAGCATAGGAAAAGAGGCAGAACGTCCACAATGATGCACTTGGCCAAAAAGGGCGTATGCGTTTTTTCCTGAATATATTCAGGAAAAAACGCATACGCCCTTTTTGGCCAACCAAGCAAGCTTGCAAAGGAAATCTGCACTACAATGAAGTCTCACTGCCCCCCGGTCAAAAGGGCCATCTGAAAAAAGTGTAAAATCCAGAAAGGCAGGACAGGCCATGGAGAACTGGGAGCCTTGTTATGCTGATGGGCGGGATGCAAATTGCCAACAGCCACTCTGGAGAAGTGTATGATGTTTCCTGAAACATCTAAAAAACAAAGCAACAGAGCCTAGGGCACTTCCACTTATGGTCCTGTAGCTTAGGGAAATTTTAATCAAAAAGACACAGCCACCCCAAAGTTTGGGACGGCTGTGTTTACAAGAACCTCGTTGACGGTACAAGTTCAATATCACAGAAAGCGAAAAATGGATAAAGTTGTGGTACTTAGGTACAATGCAATATCACTCAGCAATGAAATCTATGTCATCAGTCCCGTAGCAGCATAATGAGTGGATTCAGGTACGATGATTCTAAGTGAAATAAGTCACACAGAAAAAGAAACATCATAAGATGTCACTAATACACGGAATTTAAACTTGGCTACACAGGAACTGAATTTCAAAACAGAACAGGGTCTCAAATGTAGAAAACCAACTTATGCTTGCTTAAGGGGAAAGGTGAGTTGGGGTGCTGCATAAAACCAGAGATTGAAATTAGCACAGATACCGCTCCATAAGCCAAATATGTAATAGACAAGAGCTACTCCTTGCTCAACGAAGTGGACTCAACACCCCATATTAAACACCTAAGAATATACCTGACTAGTAAGAATCTTAAAACCTATGGATTTATATGTCTCCGAAAGAGAATCGAGCGTGTGTACAGTGGCATAAACGCAGCAGTGATAGGATTGGTGAGGTTCGGTGAGCAAATGCAGACCCTTTGAAGTCATATTGCATGGTACCCATTCCATGGGTCTCAACTCTCCAGGTTTAAGGGATTCTTCCTTCACCTAAAACATGCATGTGGAACCCAGAGTACGATCCACCGTGTGATCGGGAAACGTGTTCAAATGTGTCTCAGTTTTCGTCCCCTGGTACTCGGGTGCAACATTCCAGACGCTTTACTAACACTCTCCCCACTTGGAGAGTCAGTGCCTTTAACCTGCTGTTTGGCCCAGTTTGCAATTTCTGCGGAAAATGAACAGGAATAGGGAGAACCAATGAGAGACTAGCTGGAGGTGTCTGGACGGGCAAATTTAACTCTCATTTCCCACCAGGAAGAGGAATTAACCAAAGGCTCAGCGTGCCATGCCGGAACCACACTAGGGCCTGAAGCAATCCTGCGGTGTTGCGGCCAGCTCACAAGAAAGCGAGTTGAAGAAAGGAGCTCAGGGGCACTGTCATTCACAACCCTGCAGAGTTATAAATGACAGCTATCGTCCAAAAATATATTGAAGTAAGGCTGCCAAGAGGACTTGACAGCGGGGCAGAATTGCAGGAAACCGATTTCAGGAGGTAGACTGGAATTGCATGTAAAGCATAGGAAAAGAGGCAGAACGTCCACAATGATACACTTGGCCAAAAAGGGCGTATGCGTTTTTTCCTGAATATTCAGGAAAAAACGCATACGCCCTTTTTGGCCAACCAAGCAAGCTTGCAAAGGAAATCTGCACTACAATGAAGTCTCACTGCCCCCCGGTCAAAAGGGCCATCTGAAAAAAGTGTAAAATCCAGAAAGGCAGGACAGGCCATGGAGAACTGGGAGCCTTGTTATGCTGATGGGCGGGATGCAAATTGCCAACAGCCACTCTGGAGAAGTGTATGATGTTTCCTGAAACATCTAGAAAACAAAGCAACAGAGCCTAGGGCACTTCCACTTATGGTCCTATAGCTTAGGGAAATTATAATCAAAAAGACACAGCCACCCCAAAGTTTGGGACGGCTGTGTTTACAAGAACCTCGTTTACGGTACAAGTTCAATATCACAGAAAGCGAAAAATGGATAAAGTTGTGGTGCTTACGTACAACGCAGTATCACTCAGCAATGAAATCTATGTCATCAGGCCCGTAGCAGCATAATGAGTGGATTCAGGTACGATGATTCTAAGTGAAATAAGTCACACAGAAAAAGAAACATCATAAGATGTCACTAATACACGGAATTTAAACTTGGCTACACAGGAACTGAATTGCAAAACAGAACAGGGTCTCCAATGTAGAAAACCAACTTATGCTTGCTTAAGGGGAAAGGTGAGTTGGGGTGCTGCATAAAACCAGAGATTGAAATTAGCACAGATACCGCTCCATAAGCCAAATATGTAATAGACAAGAGCTACTCCTTGCTCAACGAAGTGGACTCAACACCCCATATTAAACGCCTAAGAATATACCTGACTAGTAAGAATCTTAAAACCTATGGATTTATATGTCTCCGAAAGAGAATCAAGCGTGTGTACAGTGGCATAAACGCAGCAGTGATAGGATTGGTGAGGTTCGGTGAGCAAATGCAGACCCTTTGAAGTCATATTGCATGGTACCCATTCCATGGGTCTCAACTCTCCAGGTTTAAGGGATTCTTCCTTCAGCTAAAACATGCATGTGGAACCCAGAGTACGATCCACCGTGTGATCGGGAAACGTGTTCAAATGTGTCTCAGTTTTCGTCCCCTGGTACTCGGGTGCAACATTCCAGACGCTTTACTAACACTCTCCCCACTTGGAGAGTCAGTGCCTTT